>NC_053389.1:464329205-464643164 GCF_905171765.1 Bufo bufo | reverse complement strand
AAGAGTCATGGTTATTCATAATCTCCTGCTCTCCACCCATCTGCTGATGGTTGGCAGTTCTCTCCTAGAGAGAAAGGGAGAAAACTAGGTAGAAGACTGTCAATCATCAGCAGGTGGGAGGGAGAGCAGGAGTTCATGAATAACCATGACTCTTCTCAGGTGGACATGACTCTTTTCTAGGCCTAGTCTGCAATGATTGTGATGCTGGTTCTCGGCAACCGCTTACTTTTAACTTTTAAATGACAGACCGCTGAAATCAACTCACCTGTCTCTACTTTATTCTGCCCTTAGTATGGGCAGCATAAAGTTGATGACAGTTTCCCTTTAAAGTGAAATGCCATCCGGTTCATAGTATAGTATATATTTGTATAGTTTTCAATTTTACACTTGTAATGTGGAAATCATTCATGTTTATAGTTATAAAAAATAATTTATGTTCTTTGAGTAGTTTTCCATTTGACATAACACCAATTTACAATTTTAATGTGTACATTTTTATATTTATTCTCAGTCCGTTTTTTAACCCCTTAACGACTTGCAAATCTGACCAGTGTCACTTTATGTGGTGATAACTTTAAAACGCTTTTACTTATCCAGGCAATTCTGAGATTGTTTTTTCATCACATATTGTACTTCTTAACACTGGTAAAATGGAGTAAAAAAAATTACCAAAATACCAAATTTACCAAAATTTGGGAAAAATTTGCAAATTTCCAAGTTTCTAATTCTCTACTTCTAGAATACATAGTAATACCTCCAAAAATAGCTATTAGTTTATATTCCCCATATGTCTACTTCATGTTTGGATCATTTTGGGAATGCCATTTTATTTTTTGGGGACGTTACAAGGCTTAGAAGTTTAGATGCAAATTTTGTAAATTTTCAGAAATTTTCAAAAACCCACTTTTTAGGGACCAGTTCAGGTCTGAAGTCACTTTGTGAGGCTTACATAATAGAAACCACCCAAAAGTGACCCCATTCTAGAAACTACATCCCTCAAGGTATTTAAAACGGATTTAACAAACATTATTGACCCTTTAGGTGTTCCCCAAGAGTATATGGCAAATTGCGATGAAATTTCCGAATTTCAATTTTTTGCCAAATTTTCAATTTTAATCATTTTTTTACACTAACAAATCAAGGGTTAACAGCCATAGAAAACTCTATATTTATTGCCCTGACTCTGCGGTTTACAGAAACACCCAATATGTGGTCGTACACCACTCTACGGCCCCACGTCAGGGCGTAGAGGGAAAGGAACGCTGTGTGGTTTTTGGAAGGCAGATTTCGCTGGACAGGTTTATTTACACCATGTCCCATTTGAAGCCCCCTGATGCACCCCTAGAGTAGAAACTCCAAAAACGTGACCCCATTTTGTAAACCACGGGATAAGGTGGCAGTTTTTTTGGTACTATTTTAGGGTACATATGATTTTTGGTTGCTCTATATTACAGTTTTTGTGAAGCAAAGTAACAAAAAATAGAAATTCAGAAATTTCATCTCCATTTGCCATTGACTCTTGTGGAACACTTAACGGTTAACAAAGTTTGTAAAATCAGTTTTGAATACCTTGAGGGGTGTAGTTTCTTAAATAGGGACACTTTTTGGAGTTTCTACTCTAGGGGTGCATCAGGGGGGCTTCAAATGGGACATGGTGTCAAAAAACAAGTCCAGCAAAAACTGCCTTCCAAAATCCATATGGCATTCCTTTCCTTCTGCGCCCTGCTGTGTGCCCGTACAGAGGTTTACGACTAGAGTTGAGCGAACACCTGGATGTTCGGGTTCGAGAAGTTCGGCCGAACTTCCCGGAAATGTTCAGGTTCGGGATCCGAACCCGAACCGAACTTCGTCCCGAACCCGAACCTCATTGAAGTCAATGGGGACCCGAACTTTTGGGCACTAAAAAGGCTGTAAAACAGCACAGGAAAAAGCTAGAGGGCTGCAAAAGGCAGCAACATGTAGGTAAATCCCATGCAAACAAATGTGGATAGGGAAATGAATTAAAATTAAAATAAAAAAAATAAAAATTACCCAATATCAATTGGACAGAGGTCCCATAGCAGAGAATCTGGCTTCACATCAGCAGAGAATCAGTCTTTTCATGCCATAGCAAAGAATCTGGCTTCATGTCAGCACAGAATCAGTCTCTTCGTGCCATAGCAGAGAATCTGGCTTCATGTCAGCACAGAATCTGTCTTCATGTCATAGCAGAGAATCAGGCTTCACGTCACCCACCACTGGAACAGGCCACTGTCACACATTTAGGCACAGGCACCCAGGCAGAGGAGAGAGGTCCTGTAACAGAGAATCTGGCCTGATGTCAGCACAGAATCTGTCTTCATGTCATAGCAGAGAATCAGGCTTCACGTCACCCACCACTGGAACAGGCCACTGTCACACATTTAGGCCCAGGCACCCAGGCAGAGGAGAGAGGTCGCGTAACAGAGAATCTGGCCTTATGTCAGCACAGAATCTGTCTTCATGTCATAGCAGAGAATCAGGCTTCACATCACCCACCACTGGAACAGGCCACTGTCACACATTTAGGCCCCGGCACCCAGACAGAGGAGAGCGGTCCCGTAACAGAGAATCTGGCCTTATGTTAGCGCAGAATCTGTCTTCATGTCATAGCAGAGAATCAGGCTTCACGTCACCCACCACTGGAACAGGCCACTGTCACACATTTAGGCCCAGGCACCCAGGCAGAGGAGAGAGGTCCCGTAACAGAGAATCTGGCCTTATGTCAGCGCAGAATCAGTCTTCATGTCATAGCAGAGAATCAGGCTTCACGTCACCCACCACTTGAACAGGCCACTGTCACACATTTAGGCCCAGGCACCCAGGCAGAGGAGAGAGGTCGCGTAACAGAGAATCTTGCCTTATGTCAGCACAGAATCTGTCTTCATGTCATAGCAGAGAATCAGGCTTCACGTCACCCACCACTGGAACAGGCCACTGTCACACATTTAGGCCCAGGCACCCAGGCAGAGGAGAGAGGTCGCGTAACAGAGAATCTGACCTTATGTCAGCACAGAATCTGTCTTCATGTCATAGCAGAGAATCAGGCTTCACGTCAACCACCACTGGAACAGGCCACTGTCACACATTTAGGCCCCGGCACCCAGACAGAGAAGAGCGGTCCCGTAACAGAGAATCTGGCCTTATGTCAGCGCAGAATCAGTCTTCATGTCATAGCAGAAAAATCAGGCTTCACGTCACCCACCACTGGAACAGGCCACTGTCACACATTTAGGCCCAGGCACCCAGGCAGAGGAAAGAGGTCCCGTAACAGAGAATCTGGCCTGATGTCAGCACAGAATCTGTCTTCATGTCATAGCAGAGAATCAGGCTTCACGTCACCCACCACTGGAACAGGCCACTGTCACACATTTAGGCCCCGGCACCCAGACAGAGGAGAGTGGTCCCGTAACAGAGAATCTGGCCTTATGTCAGCGCAGAATCTGTCTTCATGTCATAGCAGAGAATCAGGCTTCACGTCACCCACCACTGGAACAGGCCACTGTCACATATTTAGGCCCAGGCACCCAGGCAGAGGAGAGAGGTCGCGTAACAGAGAATCTGGCTTCATGTCAGCACAGAATAAGTCTTCATGTCATAGCAGAGAATCAGGCTTCACGTCACCCACCACTGGAACAGGCCACTGTCACACATTTAGGCCCAGGCACCCAGGCAGAGGAGAGAGGTCGCGTAACAGAGAATCTGACCTTATGTCAGCACAGAATCTGTCTTCATGTCATAGCAGAGAATCAGGCTTCACGTCAACCACCACTGGAACAGGCCACTGTCACACATTTAGGCCCCGGCACCCAGACAGAGAAGAGCGGTCCCGTAACAGAGAATCTGGCCTTATGTCAGCGCAGAATCAGTCTTCATGTCATAGCAGAAAAATCAGGCTTCACGTCACCCACCACTGGAACAGGCCACTGTCACACATTTAGGCCCAGGCACCCAGGCAGAGGAGAGAGGTCCCGTAACAGAGAATCTGGCCTGATGTCAGCACAGAATCTGTCTTCATGTCATAGCAGAGAATCAGGCTTCACGTCACCCACCACTGGAACAGGCCACTGTCACACATTTAGGCCCCGGCACCCAGACAGAGGAGAGTGGTCCCGTAACAGAGAATCTGGCCTTATGTCAGCGCAGAATCTGTCTTCATGTCATAGCAGAGAATCAGGCTTCACGTCACCCACCACTGGAACAGGCCACTGTCACATATTTAGGCCCAGGCACCCAGGCAGAGGAGAGAGGTCGCGTAACAGAGAATCTGGCTTCATGTCAGCACAGAATAAGTCTTCATGTCATAGCAGAGAATCAGGCTTCACGTCACCCACCACTGGAACAGGCCACTGTCACACATTTAGGCCCCGGCACCCAGACAGAGGAGAGGTTCATTCAACTTTGGGTTGCCCCGCAATATAATGGTAAAAAGAAATTAAAAATAGTATTGAATGAGGAAGTGCCCTGGAGTAGAATAATATATTGTTAAGGGGAGGTAGTTAATATCTAATCTGCACAAGGGATGGACAGGTCCTGTGGGATCCATGCCTGGTTCATTTTTATGAACGTCAGCTTGTCCACATTGGCTGTAGACAGGCAGCTGCGTTTGTCTTTAATGACTCCCCCTGCCGTGCTGAATACACGTTCAGACAAAACACTGGCCGCCGGGCAGGCCAGCACCTCCAAGGCATAAAAGGCTAGCTCTGGCCACGTGGACAATTTGGAGACCCAGAAGTTGAATGGGGCCGAACCATCAGTCAGTACGTGGAGGGGTGTGCACAGGTACTGTTCCACCATGTTAGTGAAATGTTGCCTCCTGCTAACACGTTCCGTATCAGGTGGTGGTGCAGTTAGCTGTGGCGTGGTGACAAAACTTTTCCACATCTCTGCCATGCTAACCCTGCCCTCAGAGGAGCTGGCCGTGACACAGCTGCATTGGCGACCTCTTGCTCCTCCTCTGCCTTCGCCTTGGGCTTCCACTGGTTCCCTTGTGACATTTGGGAATGCTCTCAGTAGCGCGTCTACCAACGTGCGCTTGTACTCGCGCATCTTCCTATCACGCTCCAGTGTAGGAAGTAAGGCGGGCACATTGTCTTTGTACCGGGGATCCAGCAGGGTGGCAACCCAGTAGTCCGCACACGTTAAAATGTGGGCAACTCTGCTGTCGTTGCGCAGGCACTGCAGCATGTAGTCGCTCATGTGTGCCAGGCTGCCCAGAGGTAAGGACAAGCTGTCCTCTGTGGGAGGCGTATCGTCATCGTCCTGTGTTTACCCCCAGCCACGCACCAGTGATGGGCCCGAGCTGCTTTGGGTGCCACCCCGCTGTGAACATGCTTCATCCTCATCCTCCTCCACCTCCTCCTTATCCTCGTCCTCCTCGTCCTCCAGTAGTGGGCCCTGTCTGGCCACATTTGTACCTGGCCTCTGGTGTTGCAAAAAACCTCCCTCTGAGTCACTTCGAAGAGACTGGCCTGAAAGTGCTAAAAATGACCCCTCTTCCTCCTGGGCCACCTCCTCTTCCATCATCACCCTAAGTGTTTTCTCAAGGAGACATAGAAGTGGTATTGTAACGCTGATAACGGCGTCATCGCCACTGGCCATGTTGGTGGAGTACTCGAAACAGCGCAACAGGGCACACAGGTCTCGCATGGAGGCCCAGTCATTGGTGGTGAAGTTTGTCTGATCCACAGTGCGACTGACCCGTGCGTGCTGCAGCTGAAACTCCACTATGGCCTGCTGCTGCTCGCACAGTCTATCCAGCATATGCAAGGGGGAGTTCCACCTGGTGGGTACGTCGCATATGAGGCGGTGAGCGGGAAGGCCGAAGTTACGCTGTAGCGCAGACAGGCAAGCAGCGGCAGGGTGTGAACGCCGGAAGCGCGAACAGACGGCCCGCACTTTATGCAGCAGCTCTGACATGTCGGGGTAGTTGCGAATGAACTTCTGCACCACCAAATTCAGCACATGCGCCAGGCAAGGGATGTGCGTCAAACCGGCTAGTCCCAGAGCTGCAACGAGATTTCGCCCATTATCGCACACCACCAGGCCAGGCTTGAGGCTCACCGGCAGCAACCACTCGTCGGTCTGTTGTTCTATACCCCGCCACACCTCCTTTGCGGTGTGGGGCCTGTCCCCCAAACATATGAGTTTCAGAATGGCCTGCTGACGTTTACCCCGGGCTGTGCTGAAGTTGGTGGTGAAGGTGTGTGGCTGACTGGATGAGCAGGTGGAAGAAGAGGAGGAGGAAGCTGAGTAGGAGGAGGAGGAGACAGGAGGCAAAGAATGTTGCCCTGCGATCCTTGGCGGCGGAAGGACGTGCGCCAAACAGCTCTCCGCCTGGGGCCCAGCCGCCACTACATTTACCCAGTGTGCAGTTAGGGAGATATAGCGTCCCTGGCCGTGCTTACTGGTCCACGTATCTGTGGTTAGGTGGACCTTGCCACAGATGGCGTTGCGCAGTGCACACTTGATTTTATCGGACACTTGTTTGTGCAGGGAAGGCACGGCTCTCTTGGAGAAGTAGTGGCGGCTGGGAACAACATACTGTGGGACAGCAAGCGACATGAGCTGTTTGAAGCTGTGTGTGTCCACCAGCCTAAATGACATCATTTCATAGGCCAGTAGTTTAGAAATGCTGGCATTCAGGGCCAGGGATCGAGGGTGGCTAGGTGGGAATTTACGCTTTCTCTCAAATGTTTGTGAGATGGAGAGCTGAACGCTGCCGTGTGACATGGTTGAGATGCTTGGTGACGCAGGTGGTGGTGTTGGTGGTACATCCCATGTTTGCTGGGCAGCAGGTGCCAACGTTCCTCCAGAGGCAGAGGAAGAGGCCGAGGCGGCGGCAGCAGCAGCAGAAGAGGCCGAGGCGGCGGCAGCAGCAGAAGAGGCCGAGGCGGCAGCAGCAGAAGAGGCAGCAGGGGGAGCCTGAGTGACTTCCTTGTTTTTAAGGTGTTTACTCCACTGCAGTTCATGCTTTGAATGCAGGTGCCTGGTCATGCAGGTTGTGCTAAGGTTCAGAACGTTAATGCCTCGCTTCAGGCTCTGATGGCACAGCGTGCAAACCACTCGGGTCTTTTTGTCAGCACATTGTTTGAAGAAGTGCCATGCCAGGGAACTCCTTGAAGCTGCCTTTGGGGTGCTCGGTCCCAGATGGCGGCGGTCAGTAGCAGGCGGAGTCTCTTGGCGGCGGGTGTTCTGATTTTGCCCACTGCTCCCTCTTTTGCTACGCTGTTGGCTCGGTCTCACCACTGCCTCTTCCTCCGAACTGTGAAAGTCAGTGGCACGACCTTCATTCCATGTGGGGTCTAGGACCTCATCGTCCCCTGCATCGTCTTCCACCCAGTCTTGATCCCTGACCTCCTGTTCAGTCTGCACACTGCAGAAAGACGCAGCAGTTGGCACCTGTGTTTCGTCATCATCAGAGACGTGCTGAGGTGGTATTCCCATGTCCTCATCATCAGGAAACATAAGTGGTTGTGCGTTCTATCTCTTCCACCCCTGGGGAAGGGCTAGGTGGATGCCCTTGGGAAACCCTGGCAGCAGAGTCTTCAAACAGCATAAGAGACTGCTGCATAACTTGAGGCTCAGACAGTTTCCCTGATATGCATGGGGGTGATGTGACAGACTGATGGGCTTGGTTTTCATGCGCTATCTGTGCGCTTTCTGCAGAAGACTGGGTGGGAGATAATGTGAACGTGCTGGATGCACTGTCGGCCACCCAATTGACTAATGCCTGTACCTGCTCAGGCCTTACCTTCCTTAGAACGGCATTGGGCCCCACCAAATATCCCTGTAAATTCTGGCGGCTACTGGGACCTGAGGTAGTTGGTACACTAGGACGTGTGGCTGTGGCAGAACGGCCACGTCCTCTCCCAGCACCAGAGGGTCCACTAACACCACCACGACCATGTCCGCGTCCGCGTCCCTTATTAGATGTTTTCCTCATTGTTCCCGTTCACCACAATTTTGAGAATGGCAAATTTGGGAATAGTTTTTCAACCCAGAAAAAAAAATGTGCTTTTACGGTCACTACAAATAACTTGACCAGCTAAAACAGTACAGATTTGCTTGAATAGAAATGTGAGACCTGTTTTTTTTTTGCACTGTGTGACAGGTTAAGGTTTAATCACAGAATCAGACTTCTATCTGCACGGTAGCGTGTGTCTTAGGTTTTTCTGAATGACACTATCAGTACCTTCAATGTAAGATATCCTTTTTGGGATAGATTTCAAGTAGGCCTCAAATACCAGAAACTAGTTATTTTGAGAATGGCAAATTTGGGAATAGTTTTTCAACCCAGAAAAAAAAAAGTGCTTTTACGGTCGCTACAAATAACTTGACCAGCTAAAACAGTACAGATTTGCTTGAATAGAAATGTGAGACCTGTTTTATTTTGCACTGTGTGACAGGTTAAGGTTTGATCACAGAATCAGACTTCTATCTGCACGGTAGCGTGTGTCTTAGGTTTTTCTGAATGACACTATCAGTACCTTCAATGTAAGATATCCTTTTTGGGATAGATTTCAAGTAGGCCTCATATACCAGAAACTAGTTATTTTGAGAATGGCAAATTTGGGAATAGTTTTTCAACCCAGAACAAAAAGTGTGCTTTTACGGTCACTACAAATAACTTGACCAGCTAAAACAGTACAGATTTGGTTGAATAGAAATGTCAGGTCTATTTTTTAGGCGCTGGGTGACAGGCTCAACTTGCCCCTGATGTAGTATATGGCCAAAAAATAACCACACTGTTGATGGTTAAATGCACTTGGGTGACACAGGCTCAGCCTGCACCAGATGTAGTATATGGCCAAAAAATAATCAGACTGTTCATGGTTAAATGCACTTTGGTGACACAGGCTCAGCCTGCAGCTGATGTAGGATATAGAACAAAATAACCACACTATTGATGGTTAAATACACTTGGTGATAGCTTGTGCTGGCGCACCACAAGTCACAAAATGGCTGCCGATCACCCCAGAAAAAAAGTGATCTAAAAACGCTCTGGGCAGCCTCAAAAAAGTGAGCAAGTCAATATTAGCACTTCAATGATCCACAGCTGCAGATCGATCACAGAATGAAGTCTTTTGGAGGAGTTAATCACTGCCTAATCTCGCCCTAACGTCGCAGCTGCAACCTCTCCCTATGCTTCAATCAGCAGAGTGACGTGCAGCGCAACGTGACCCAAGCTTATATAGAGGCTTGATCACATGCTGCACTGGCCAATCACAGCCATGCCAATAGTAGGCAAGGCTGTGATGGCCTCTTGGGGCAAGTAGTATGACGCTTGTTGATTGGCTGCTTTGCAGCCTTTCAAAAAGCGCCAAGAAAGCGCCGAACACCGATCCCGAACACGGACTTTTACGAAAATGTTCGGGTCCGTGTCACGGTGTCATGGTCTTACCTTCTTGCTGTTCTCCTTCGTTTGACATGTGCTGGCGGCCATCTTGGTTTCTGGGTTTCTTGTAGCCTCCCACCCTGCGGCTCCTCCTTCCCACTGGGAGGAGCTGGATGCCTAGCTCATATATATAGGAGGTCTGTGGCTTCAGTTCCTTGCTTGGTCCTCCTGTGTTCACATGCTTCTAGACTGCTGCTGCTTCTGGTTCCTGATCCTGGTTTCGTCCGACTACCCTGCTGGTTCCTGATCCTGGTTTCGTCCGACTACCCTGCTGGTTCCTGATCCTGGCTTCGTCTGACTACCCTTCTGGTTCCTGACCTCTGGCTTCGCAAAGACTCTGCTTCGGTTTCGCCATCCGTTTGGACTTTTGCTTTACAGCTTTATTTTCAATAAAGCCTTCTTATTTTCACTTATCTCTTGTTGTACGTCTGGTTCATGGTTCCGTGACATTAGGACCAAGCCATGAATTCTGACGGTACAGGGCCATCCTCGCTACCCACGCTGGTTGCCAGACTTGATCAGCAGGATCACCTGTTGGGTCGGTTCGCTGTGGCGTTGCAAACCCTGCTTGAACGCACGGCTCATTTCGCTCCCGTTGCCGATGGGTCAGTTGTCGCTCCTGGGCCCGCTCCTACTGCCGCTCCGGTTGTTGCGCCAGAGTCTACCCCGACACCTGTTGTTGCACCTGCGGTGTTTCGGGGTATGACCGGTTCTGCCCCTCTTCCACAGCGCTTTGGGGGAGAGCCAACTCAGTGCCGAGGTTTCCTTAACCAGGTGGGCATTTATTTCGAGTTGCTGCCACATGCCTTTCCTACTGAGAGATCAAAGGTGGGCTTCTTGATCTCGCTGCTCTCGGACAAGGCCTTGGCCTGGGCCAGCCCTTTATGGGAGAACAACAATCCGGTGGTTGCCGAGTTTTCCGGTTTTGTTGCTTCTCTTCGGAAGGTATTCGATGTGCCGGCTCGTGCTGCCTCTGCTGCGAAGCTCCTTATGTCCATCAGACAGGGTTCACGATCCGTAGCTGAATACGCCATTGAGTTTCGTACCCTGGCAGCAGAGGTGGGCTGGAATAATGAGGCTCTGGTCGCTGCTTTCTCTCATGGTCTCTCGGATGCCTTGAAGGATGAGGTTGCAGCTAAGGACCTACCAGTGGAGCTCGAGTCTCTTATTTCTTTCCTGATTTTGATTGACACCAGACTCTGGGAGAGACCTTCCTTTAAGGAGAGCCTGCGGAGGTTTTCTAACAGATTGGCGCCTACGTTTGCTGTCCCACCCGTGCCTCCCTCTCCTCCCACGCCTTCTGGGGATGACTTGTCTGGGGGTGAACCCATGCAGCTGGGGTTTGCTCGCCTGTCCGAGGGGGAGAGGGTACTCCGGAGACGCGAGGGCCGATGCATGTACTGTGGTCTCGGTGGGCATTTTCGGTTGGCATGTCCGAACCGTCCGGGAAACGCTCGCACCTGAGATCCTGTCGGGGGCAGATCTTGGGTGGAGTCTCCTCGTCCCCGGTTTCCCGTGTTGACAAACCACTGATCACTGTTGTCCTCTCCTGGGTCGGGGGCTCGGTGACGACCCAGGCGTTGGTGGACTCTGGTGCTGGTGGTTTGTTCATTGATAATGTGTTCGCAGCCGCCAATTCCATTCCTCTGCAGGCTCGAGGTTCCCCACTGGCTCTTGAGGCGATAGACGGCAGACCCCTTCTGCCGCCACACGTGACTCATGAGACCCTTCCAGTGGGGATAGCCATTGTTGCCGTTCACAGAGAGTCGGTCTGCCTCCAGGTTATTTCGTCTCCACACTACTCGGTGGTCTTGGGGTACCCCTGGCTCCGGAAGCATAATCCGACTTTCGATTGGAGATCGGCCGAGATCCTCTCGTGGTCACCGCAGTGTGGGGCTAGTTGCATCCATGGGTCTGTCAAGTTGCTGTGTACTTCCTCGGACTCTCTGTTGCCTCCTGAATACGAGGAGTACCGGGATGTATTCGATAAGGTGCGCGCGGTTGCCCTACCTCCGCACCGCCCATACGATTGTGCCATAGAGTTACAATCTGGTGCCGTTCCTCCTCGTGGCAAAGTCTATCCACTGTCGGTAGCGGAGAATGAGGCCATGGAGGAGTACGTGAGGGAGGCGCTTTCACGCGGACACATTCGCAAATCCTCGTCCCCGGCAGGGGCTGGATTTTTCTTTGTGAAAAAGAAGGGCGGTGAGTTGAGGCCTTGCATCGATTACAGGGGTCTCAATCGCATCACGATCAAGAACGCTTACCCGGTACCCTTGATTTCCGAGCTGTTCGATCGCCTTAAAGGGGCCACGGTCTTTACCAAACTCGACCTGAGGGCGGCATATAACCTGGTAAGGATCAAGGCGGGCGATGAGTGGAAGACCGCGTTTAACACCAGGACCGGTCATTATGAATCCTTGGTTATGCCCTTTGGGTTGTGCAATGCGCCCGCAGTCTTTCAGGAATTCATCAACGATGTTTTCCGTGACCTGTTGCAGCAGTGTGTGGTGGTCTATTTGGATGACATCTTGGTATATTCTGAATCCATGGAGGCCCACATTCTGGATGTCAGACGAGTGTTGCAACGGTTACGAGAGAACAAGCTGTTCGGTAAGCTTGAGAAATGCGAATTTCACCGATCTCAGGTAACCTTCTTAGGTTACATCATTTCCGCTGAGGGGTTCTCCATGGATCCTGAAAAGGTTTCGGCTGTCTTACAGTGGCCCCAGCCCAGTGGTCTTCATTCCCTGCAGCGCTTTTTGGGCTTTGCCAATTATTATCGGAAGTTCATCAGGGACTTTTCCATGCTAGCCAAGCCTCTCACGGATCTGACCAGGAAGGGCAGTAATTCCCAGGTCTGGCCGCTCGAGGCCATCCGAGCTTTTGAGGCTCTAAAGTCCGCCTTTGTGTCGGCTCCGATTCTGTCGCATCCCAACCCTGGGTTGCCCTTTGTCCTCGAGGTGGACGCGTCTGAGACGGGAGTAGGCACCCTTCTGTCTCAGCGTAGAACACCAGAGGGTCCTCTGCTTCCTTGTGGGTTTTACTCCCGGAAACTGTCTTCCGCGGAGTGCAACTATCAGATTGGTGACAGGGAGTTATTGGCCATCGTGCAGGCCCTTAAAGAATGGAGGCACTTGCTCGAGGGTTCGGTGGTTCCGGTCCTCATCCTGACGGACCACAAGAATCTGACCTACCTTTCTGAGGCCAAGAGATTGACACCACGTCAGGCCAGATGGGCTCTGTTCTTGTCACGTTTTAATTACGTGGTCTCCTACCTACCCGGTTCCAAAAACATCAGGGCGGATGCCTTATCACGGCAGTACTCCGATCTGTCCAGGGAGGAGTCGATTCCGACTTCGGTCATACCTCCGAATCAGATCTTGGCCGCCATTCGCACCAGCCTGACCTCTCCCCTGGGTGAGCAGATTTTGTCGGCTCAATCTGGTGCTCCCTCTGGGAGACCCAACGGCAGATGTTTTGTGCCTGAGGAGTTGCGCACTCGGTTGTTGCGAACCTACCATAACTCCAAGACCGCGGGGCATCCTGGAAAGAATCAGCTGTCCTGGGCTGTTTCACGTCTGTTCTGGTGGCCTTCCCTACGTTCCGACATCGCCGCATATGTAGCGGCATGCTCCGTTTGTGCCCAGAGTAAGTCCCCTCGGCACCTTCCATTGGGCCTTCTGCAACCCATAGCCACCGGGGAGCGCCCATGGTCACACCTGGGGATGGATTTCATTGTGGACCTCCCTGCATCCCGAGGCCATACGGTCATTCTCATGATTGTGGATCGGTTTTCCAAAATGTGCCACTGTGTTCCTCTCAAGAAGTTACCCTCTGCACAAGAGTTGGCCACGATTTTTGCCAGGGAGGTCTTCCGGTTGCACGGTTTGCCCAAGGAGATTGTGTCGGATCGGGGGAGTCAGTTTGTGTCCAGGTTCTGGCGCGCCTTTTGCTCCCAGTTGGGGATTCATCTCTCCTTCTCCTCGGCCTACCACCCTCAGTCCAATGGGGCCGCAGAACGATCCAATCAGGCCTTGGAGCAATTCCTTCGTTGCTATGTCTCCGATCACCAAGACAATTGGGTTGACCTCCTGCCTTGGGCTGAGTTTGCCAGGAACACGGCGGTGAACTCTTCCTCTGGGACGTCTCCCTTCATGGCCAATTATGGGTTCCAACCTGCCGTGTTACCGGAGGTATTCTCTCCCCAGGATATTCCAGCTGTGGAGGATCACCTTTCCGTCCTACGTGCTTCTTGGGTACTGATCCAGAAGTCCCTTGAGGTCTCTGCGCAGCGCCAGAGACTCCAGGCTGATCGCAGACGAGCGCCTGCTCCTTCCTACCAGGTCGGAGACCGTGTATGGTTGTCCACCTGCAACCTCAACCTTCGAGTGCCCACTCCCAAGCTGGCGCCTCGCTTTGTTGGTCCCTTCCGAGTGCTTCGCAGGGTAAACCCGGTAGCCTATGCCCTTGCGCTTCCTCCTGGCATGCGGATCTCCAACGTGTTTCATGTCTCCCTGTTGAAGCCACTGGTGTGTAATCGTTTCACTTCCTCGGTTCCTCGGCCTCGTCCGGTCCAAGTGGGCAATGGTGAGGAGTATGAGGTGAGCAATATCCTGGACTCACGCCTGGTCCACGGTCGGGTGCAGTTTTTGGTCCATTGGCGTGGTTATGGTCCAGAGGAGCGTTCCTAGGTTCCCTCCGCAGATGTCCATGCTCCTGCCTTGCTCCGAGCCTTCCACGCACGCTTCCCTCAGAAACCGATCTTTACTCCGCGGAGGAGGGACCCTTGAGGGGGAGGTACTGTCATGGTCTTACCTTCTTGCTGTTCTCCTTCGTTTGACATGTGCTGGCGGCCATCTTGGTTTCTGGGTTTCTTGTAGCCTCCCACCCTGCGGCTCCTCCTTCCCACTGGGAGGAGCTGGATGCCTAGCTCATATATATAGGAGGTCTGTGGCTTCAGTTCCTTGCTTGGTCCTCCTGTGTTCACATGCTTCTAGACTGCTGCTGCTTCTGGTTCCTGATCCTGGTTTCGTCCGACTACCCTGCTGGTTCCTGATCCTGGTTTCGTCCGACTACCCTGCTGGTTCCTGATCCTGGCTTCGTCTGACTACCCTTCTGGTTCCTGACCTCTGGCTTCGCAAAGACTCTGCTTCGGTTTCGCCATCCGTTTGGACTTTTGCTTTACAGCTTTATTTTCAATAAAGCCTTCTTATTTTCACTTATCTCTTGTTGTACGTCTGGTTCATGGTTCCGTGACACACGGACACCCCAAAATTCGGTACGAACCCGAACTATACAGTTCGGGTTCGCTTATCCCTATTTACGACCACATATGGGGTGTTTCTGTAAACTAAAGAATCAGGACAGTAAATATTGAGTTTTGTTTGGCTGTTAACCCTTGCTTTGTTATGGGAAAAATGGATTAAAATGGAAATTTTGCCAGTTTTGGCAAAGTTTTTTTTTTTTTTTAGTTACAACGTTCATCTGACAGATTAGATCATGTACTATTTTTATAGAGCAGGTTGCTACGGACGCAGGGATACCTAATATGTTTACTTTTTTACATTTATTTAACTTTTTCACAATAATATCATTTTTTAAACAAAAAATAATTTTTTTGTGTCTCCATAGTCTGAGAGCCATAGTTTTTTTTATTTTTTGGGCGATTGTCTTAGTTAGGGTCTCATTTTTTGCAGGATGAGATGACTGTTTTAATGGTATGATTTTGGGGTGCATATACCTTTTTGATAGCTTGCTATTACACTTTTTGTGATGTAAGGTGACAAAATTATGGCTTTTTTTACACCATTTTTATTTTTTATTTTTACGTTGTTCACCTGAGGGTTTAGATCATGTGATATTTTTATAAAGCAGGTTCTTACGGACACTGCAATACCTAATATGTGTAACTTTTTTTATTTATTAAGGTTTTACACAATAATATCTTTTTTTAAACCAAAAAAAATTGTTTTAGTGTCTCCATAGTCTGAGAGCTATAGTTTTTTTATTTTTTGGGCCATTGTCTCATGTAGGGTTTCATTTTTTGCAGGATGAGACGAAGGTTTGAATGGTACTATATTAGCTTACATACGACTTTTTTGATCACTTTTATTACCTTTTTTTGGAAGTAAGGGGAGCAAAATTTCAATTTCATCATAGTTTTTATTTTTTTATTTTTTATGGCGTTCACCATGCGGGGAATGTAACATGACCGTTCTATAGATTGGGTCGTTACGGACGCGGTGATATATAACATGTGTAGGGAATTTATTTAATTTCTTTTTTAATCAGGGATAAATGTTTTTTTTTACTTTTTTCACTTTTAAATTTTTTTTTTTTACCCAGACCCACTTGGTTCTTGAAGATCCAGTAGGTTTGATGTCTGTATAATACAGTACAGTACACTATATAGTGTACTGCACTGTATTTCACTCACACTTTGTCTGAACAGATCTCTGCCTTTAGCACAGATCTGTTCAGCACCATGGACAGCAGAAGAAGTCCTGTTGCCATGGGAACCTTCCCTGTCTGCCACAACTGAGCAGACGGGGAAGGGGAGGGAGGAGGGCTCCCTTCCTCTGTCACCCCATCCTGTCCGGGGGCTGCAAAGGCACAGCAGCCCCCCGATGGGAGAGGAAGGGAGCTCCCTCCCTTTTCACCTCTTCCATACAGCGGTCTGTACGGACCGCGGCATGGAAAGGGGTTAAAACGGCGGACATCTGCACAGATGTCTGCCGTTTGAATCAGAGTGTCAGCAATGAGCTGACACTCTGATTCAACCGCTCGGCCATCCTGAAAATAAACGGGGGGCAGGCGGAAGATCACGCACCCGCCCCCCCACACTGCCGCCCGCCTCCCGCACCGCCCGCAATCCTCCCCCCCGCTGCGCCTGCAGGTACAAAAACACAGAGGGCTGCAGGGGGGGTTAACTTTAAAAAATATGGGCACTTTGAGGTTTCCGCAAGGATCAGAAACTTGCATAAGCGCTAAAAACCGCAGGTCTGAATTGACCTGCGGTTTGTAGCGATCGGCAATGCGGGGAGGTCACAGGACCCCCCTAGGCATTGTCACAGGGTGCCTGCTGAATGATTTCAACAGGCACCCTGTTCCGATCACTGCCGGCTGTGCGGCAGTGATCAAAACTACACAGGACGTACCGGTACGCCCTGGGTCCTTAAGGACTCGGGAAACAGGGCGTACCGGTACGCCCTAAGTCCCTAAGGGGTTAAGGACCTCCACCGTACAGTACGGCGCAGCCGGCCGTGACTTAAGGACCATGTACTGCGCAAGGTCCGTGGGTCTCTAAAGCAGGATCAGGGACGAATGGCGGCACCATGCTGGTTCTTACCACCTGTGACCACCAACTGCTGTTCAGTGCGTGCCTGCCTGATCACCACCTGGGGATTATTTGTGCTGATTTTTTTGGCAAATTTTTCTTTTTTTTGGGTTGAAAAAGAAAAAAGTAGTTAGGGCTTTATATAAATATATAGAGAGTTCTATATTTCTACATATATATATATAAGTAAAATTTTTCACCAGTATTCACTTTTTTAACACTGTAGTGAATTTTATACTATAGTTTTTGCACGCACAATCTGTGTGCGTGCATGCTGCAGAGCACTGATCAGTAGTGTGCTCAGTAGGAGCTGCACATATTATTTAATTTTTTTCCATTTTTTTGGTGTGAGAAAAGAGCTGAAGTTAGTGGTAGTAAGTTTTATATATATATATATATATATATATCTGAGCACTGAAGTGAATTTTTATACTACAGTTTTTGCACACACGCACGATCTATGTACGTCCGTGCGTGCTCAGTAGGATCTGCACATTTTTGAGGTTTTTTTTCTTAATTTTTTGGGTCTGAAAAAAGAGCTGAAGTTAGTGGTAGTAAGTTTTATATACAGTACAGACCAAAAGTTTGGACACACCTTCTCATTCAAAGAGTTTTCTTGATTTTCATGACTATGAAGGCATCAAAACTATGAATTAACACATGTGGAATTATATACATAACAAACAAGTGTGAAACAACTGAAAATATGTCATATTCTAGGTTCTTCAAAGTAGCCACCTTTTGCTTTGATTACTGCTTTGCACACTCTTGGCATTCTCTTGATGAGCTTCAAGAGGTAGTCCCCTGAAATGGTCTTCCAACAGTCTTGAAGGAGTTCCCAGAGATGCTTAGCACTTGTTGGCCATTTTGCCTTCACTCTGCGGTCCAGCTCACCCCAAACCATCTCGATTGGGTTCAGGTCCGGTGACTGTGGAGGCCAGGTCATCTGGCGCAGCACCCCATCACTCTCCTTCATGGTCAAATAGCCCTTACTTTCAAAGTTTTCCCAATTTTTCGGCTGACTGACTGACCTTCATTCCTTAAAGTAATGATGGCCACTCATTTTTCTTTACTTAGCTGCTTTTTTTTTTGCCATAATACAAATTCTAACAGTCTATTCAGTAGGACTATCAGCTGTGTATCCACCTGACTTCTCCTCAACACCACTGATGGTCCCAACCCCATTTATAAGGCAAGAAATCCCACTTATTAAACCTGACAGGGCACACCTGTGAAGTGAAAACCATTTCAGGGGACTACCTCTTGAAGCTCATCAAGAGAATGCCAAGAGTGTGCAAAGCAGTAATCAAAGCAAACGGTGGCTACTTTGAAGAACCTAGAATATGACATATTTTCAGTTGTTTCACACTTGTTTGTTATGTATATAATTCCACATGTGTTAATTCATAGTTTTGATGCCTTCAGTGTGAATCTACAATTTTCATAGTCATGAAAATAAAGAAAACTCTTTGAATCAGAAGGTGTGTCCAAACTTTTGGTCTGTACTGTATATATATATATATATATATATATATATATATATATATATATACACAGGGAGTGCAGAATTATTAGGCAAGTTGTATTTTTGAGGATTAAATTTATTATTGAACAACAACCATGTTCTCAATGAACCCAAAAAACTCATTAATATCAAAGCTGAATATTTTTGGAAGTAGTTTTTAGTTTGTTTTTAGTTTTAGCTATTTTAGGGGGATATCTGCAGGTGACTATTACTGTGCATAATTATTAGGCAACTTAACAAAAAACAAATATATACCCATTTCAATTATTTATTTTTACCAGTGAAACCAATATAACATCTCAACATTCACAAATATACATTTCTGACATTCAAAAACAAAACAAAAACAAATCAGTGACCAATATAGCCACCTTTCTTTGCAAGGACACTCAAAAGCCTGCCATCCATGGATTCTGTCAGTGTTTTGATCTGTTCACCATCAACATTGCGTGCAGCAGCAACCACAGCCTCCCAGACACTGTTCAGAGAGGTGTACTGTTTTCCCTCCTTGTAAATCTCACATTTGATGATGGACCACAGGTTCTCAATGGGGTTCAGATCAGGTGAACAAGGAGGCCATGTCATTAGATTTTCTTCTTTTATACCCTTTCTTGCCAGCCACGCTGTGGAGTACTTGGACGCGTGTGATGGAGCATTGTCCTGCATGAAAATCATGTTTTTCTTGAAGGATGCAGACTTCTTCCTGTACCACTGCTTGAAGAAGGTGTCTTCCAGAAACTGGCAGTAGGACTGGGAGTTGAGCTTGACTCCATCCTCAACCCGAAAAGGCCCCACAAGCTCATCTTTGATGAAACCAGCCCAAACCAGTACTCCACCTCCACCTTGCTGGCGTCTGAGTTGGACTGGAGCTCTCTGCCCTTTACCAATCCAGCCACGGGCCCATCCATCTGGCCCATCAAGACTCACTCCTATTTCATCAGTCCATAAAACCTTAGAAAAATCAGTCTTGAGATATTTCTTGACCCAGTCTTGACGTTTCAGCTTGTGTGTCTTGTGCAGTGGTGGTCGTCTTTCAGCCTTTCTTACCTTGGCCATGTCTCTGAGTATTGCACACCTTGTGCTTTTGGGCACTCCAGTGATGTTGCAGCTCTGAAATATGGCCAAACTGGTGGCAAGTGGCATCTTGGCAGCTGCACGCTTGACTTTTCTCAGTTCATGGGCAGTTATTTTGCACCTTGGTTTTTCCACACGCTTCTTGCGACCCTGTTGACTATTTTGAATGAAACGCTTGATTGTTCGATGATCACGCTTCAGAAGCTTTGCAATTTTAAGAGTGCTGCATCCCTCTGCAAGATATCTCACTATTTTTGACTTTTCTGAGCCTGTCAAGTCCTTCTTTTGACCCATTTTGCCAAAGGAAAGGAAGTTGCCTAATAATTATGCACACCTAATATAGGGTGTTGATGTCATTAGACCACACCCCTTCTCATTACAGTGATGCACATCACCTAATATGCTTAATTGGTAGTAGGCTTTCGAGCCTATACAGCTTGGAGTAAGACAACATGCATAAAGAGGATGATGTGGTCAAAATACTCATTTGCCTAATAATTCTGCACGCAGTGTATATATATATATATATATATATATATATATATATATATATATATACACATATACATATACTATATATATATATATATATATATACACACACTGCTCAAAAAAATAAAGGGAACACAAAAATATTTGCGGGCTGCAATACGGCCACGGGTCACGCACGTTCGTGTGAACTTAGCCTGAGAGGGAGGAGGATGCCACTTTACTCTACTCCTCTACCGCCTCATCATCATCATCATCCACTGATGAGGGACCCTCTAGAAGGTGCTCCAGGGTAGCAGAGGAGGCAGTTTCCCAGAGTGAGCCTACATGGACCCCACCTCCTGACGATTATCAGCCCCAAATTCCTGAGTTTGTGGGCAACTCAGGAATTCAGATAGACTGTGTGGGCTTCACTGAAGTAGATTTTTTCAAAATCTTCTTCTCTGAAGATTTTGTAAATTTTATGGTGGCCCAAACCAACTTATGCGCCCAACAATTTATTTCCCAGAACCCCACAACGCCATACGCTAGACCCCAAGGTTGGACCCCAGTAAGTTGAAGCAGAGATGACAACATTTTGGGGACTCGTGCTGCATATGGGCGTACTAAAGAAGTCAAACGTTAGACAATATTGGAGTTCAGACATTTTCTACCAGACTCCAATTTACAGTCAGACCATGACACGGAACTGATTTGAGTCAATTCGGAAATTCCTACACTACAATGACAATGCACAGTGCCCACCCCAAAACGACCCAACATTTGACCGTCTGTTCAAAGTTAGGCCTGTCATTGACCACTTCAGCACAAAGTTTGGTGAGGTGTACAACCCCGATAAAAATGTATGTGTAGATGAGTCCCTATTACTGTTCAAAGGGAGGATTAGATTCCGCCAGTACCTGCATAGCAAATGGACAAGGTATTGCATAAAGTTATACAAACTTTGTGAGAGTAGCTACGGGTACACCTTGATACTTTTAATGAACTGGGCATCTTTCCTTTTCTTAATTAAGTGGGACGTTAACTTACTACCTTTGTCACCATGCGCATAGTATTTGAATTGTGCATACTGATATGCTTTGGCGCATCTAATGTTAAGCAGTTCCTTTAGTTTGTGGTGAAGTGCAATCAGGTCATCTTGCATGATTTTTGCTTTGGACTGTTTCTGGATAGATTCTAGAGCTGCTATTTGTGTCAGGAGGGAGTTTACCATTTTTTGTCTGTCTTTCTTGATTTTTGTACCTAGCGCTATAAGTTCTCCTCTGATGAAAGCTTTGTTCGCTTCCCAGACTTTGGTCTGGGAGGTGTCTGATGATTTGGTCTCCTGAAAATAAAGGGCTAACTTTCTAGATATATCTGCTAGGGAGTGGTCTGAGTCAACTAGAGTCTCATTTAGCCTCCACGTCCACTCCCTCACTGGAAGGGAGGAAAGGGACGTGCACGCCAAGACCGGTGCATGGTCTGATATCGTTATAGACCCTATCTCAGCCTTTTTAAGGGTGTTTAAGTGAGTATCTGAAATAAATATGTAGTCTATTCTTTGGAAAGAATGATGAACTTGGGAAAAATAGGAGTAATCTTTAGCTGAGGCATTAAGGGTTCTCCAGGTATCAATTAAATGTTTTTTGGCTAGTAGTTTTTGAATGTTTCCTAGAGTTTTTTTGTGACAGGGCTGATATACCTTTGGAGGTGTCTAAACTTGGGTTAAGGGATATGTTCAGGTCTCCTCCTATCAGTTTTAAACCCTCTGCAAACGTTTGGAATTTTTCAAGTGTGTTTTTAAGCCATAGGTATTGATTTTTGTTCGGGGCATAAATGCTTGCTAGGGATATTAAGGTATGGCCAATTTTACCTTTAACAAAAATATATCTTCCCTCTATATCTGAGAGCGTTAAAGTGGGTTCAAAGGAATGTGTTTAGCTATTGCTATGCTAACTCCTCTAGCCGCTTTTTTGTATGTGGAGTGAAACCATTTGTTATAGTGTGTGTGGTAAGTTAGGGATTCTATTAGTTTTTAAGTGGGTCTCCTGAAGAAAGCAAATATCTGATTTGCTCTTCCTCAAAAGAGAAAGTACCTGAGACCCCTTTTGAGGTGAGTTGAAGCCTCTGACATTAAAGGAAGTTGTATTTACGGTTGCCATGGTGCTGGTGTTGGTAAGGGTATAGAGTCATCTGAGTAGAAACTCCCGGGAACAACCTGTGACAAACTATACACAAAAGAAACAGCAACAGAGTCAGTAAACTCTGACTTATCAACAGTGATAGGTCCTGCTAGATGTATTCTTAAAGCTAGTTTTAAGGAGGACCTAATTTCTCTGCATGATAGAATGCGCCTGGAATGCTGGCCACTATTCCTCATGCAGAAAAGATACGCGGGGACAGAGAATCAAAAGCGATTCCTGATCTGGCACCGCAGACCAATGCTTAATAGAAGAAAAGGCATGCTATCTATAAATGTATTATTAAGTACAATTCAGGATATCATAGTTTTACAGATCCAACCATTGACGGTCGTCATAAGCCTGAGTGGGAGGGGTGGGGGAGGGGGGTATAGGGATGGGTGGGGAGGGGGGGTAAAAGGGGGAAGGGTAGGGTTGGCTTCTTAATGGCGGATACCAGTATTAGATGAATCTCGTCTAGTGGTTCCAAACCGACTGAATGGATCCAACTGGACGTGATTCAAAAAAAAAAAAGAAAACACTATAAAAGGCGCCACTCCCAAGAGTATGGACGAGATAAGTATGGTAAGTAATCACCCCTTATATCAGATGATGGTGACGATACAGAATAATCTCCTGACAGGAGGTTGGTGATTCTGAAGATTAGAGTACTCACTTCACAGGGGGGGTAGTCACAGGATAAAGCTCAAGACACCCGTGACCAACTGCCCCCCTAGCCAGGATCGCATATCAGATGGTATCAATTGATGGCCGCCAAACGATAAGGCTTCTGATCAAATGCAGTTTATTTTAGTAGAAAATACAAATATTCCAACGTGTTTCGGAGGTCTCACAACCCTCCTTCTTCAGGGGTATCAAGAAGAAAATATATAAAATAAAATAAAATAAAAAATATAGAATAACTTAATACACAGAGTGAACAGATATACAAATAAGCACATATTCTAATGCATAAAAAAAAAAAATATATATATAGAATAAAATTTCTATACAGAAAGGGCCAGGTATGAGGACAACTATACTATAAATATCCAGTACAGTGTAGTTCCACTTGTAAATCAAACTATTAGGCATTGAACTTGTAAACAATAACGTATAAACCTTTTAACCAATTTGAATTAAAATTGGTTAAAAGGTTTATACGGTATTGTTTACAAATTCAATGCCTAATAGTTTGATTTACAAGTGGAACTACACTGTACTGAATATTTATAGTATAGTTGTCCTCATACCTGGCCCTTTCTGTATAGAAATTTTATTCTATATATATATATATATATATATATATATTTTATGCATTAGAATATGTGCTTATTTGTATATCTGTTCACTCTGTGTATTAAGTTATTCTATATGCTTTATTTTATTTTATATATTTTATATATTTTCTTCTTGATACCCCTGAAGAAGGAGGGTTGTGAGACCTCCGAAACGCGTTGGAATATTTGATCAGAAGCCTTATCGTTTGGCGGCCATCAATTGATACCATCTGATATGCGATCCTGGCTAGGGGGGCAGTTGGTCACGGGTGTCTTGAGCTTTATCCTGTGACTACCCCCCCTGTTAAGTGAGTACTCTAATCTTCAGAATCACCAACCTCCTGTTAGGAGATTATTCTGTATCGTCACCATCATCTGATATAAGGGGTGATTATTTACCATACTTATCTCGTCCATACTCTTGGGAGTGGCGCCTTTTATAGTGTTTTCTTTTCTTTTTTTTGAGTCACGTCCAGTTGGATCCATTCAGTCGATTTGGAACCACTAGACGAGATTCATCTAATACTGGTATTTGTTTGTTGGGATTGGAAATAGTTTTTCACTTCACTCTAACACTTGTGCTGCCTTCCCTTAATATTTACCGAACGGCACGTAGACGGTGGTGCTATTTTATTTTATTTCATTATTTTCCTTATCTACACCAGCATCTTCTCCATTCCTCTGGCACCTTTTCCCCAGGGCTAATAACCGTGGTGGAACCACTCAACCTCTTTTTTCTCTTCTCCTTTTTGCATTCTTAATGGCAGGGCAGTATTTGTCATTCAGTATGACCAAAGTAGCTATTAACTGAGGTGGTGTTTAGTGAGAGGTCGTGGTATCTCTGAATCATAATACACTTTATACATGTCCTATGTATCTGGATATAGCAGTATGTAAAGACACCCATAGATTTATTGCCAATGATACCTATACGTACTGCAACCAAAGAATCTAGTTCGTATCCACGGAATGCAGACATAAATAATCATATAGCAATTTTCCATAGGAATATTTTTGATCCATGGCAAGATAGGAGGTATCAATTATAGATAAAAATTAAGAAATAAATAAAGTAAATAATAGTAAGTAGTCGAGAGAATAATAACGGAAATGGTAGAATACAAGATATAAAATAGAAGGAGGGGATGGGAGGGTAAAAGCCGAATCATTAAAGTGAGAGGGGGAGGGGGAAAGAATGAAAGCATAAAAAGAGAGAAAGAAATGAGAAATAAAAGATGAGAAATGAGATCGTAATATATAGGCAATACTGCTTCTGATTCCCTGTAGGAAGAGGGAGATCAAAAGCATATGGATGAGTAACTTCACTATTTAGAAGCACAATACTAATTCTTGATAGTATTGTCGGTGAGTGTTCCCTCCTGGATCTGGATCACTTCTCATCTTCTACTGGATCTGGAATTTTTGTTCCTAGCAGGAGTCAACCACGGTTCCAGACTTGGTAGTGGGGGCAACTGCTTAGTAGAGCTGTCCATAGGCATCCAAGAGTCCACTGGTATAGGGTCAGTGTTGAGGTGGTTCCATGCTTCAGGTAAGTCCGATGGGGTTCGGATCGTGCAGCGTCGGCCATCTTTGCTGAATGTGAGACCAAAAGGAAAAAGCCACCGATATAATATCTTCTGGTCTCGTAGATAGTCAGTTAACGGTTTCATAATCCTTCTTTTATACAGCGTAGATGGTGCTATGTCCGGGTATAAGGAAATTCTCGTACCCTCGTACCGTAGCTCCTTCCTCTCTCTCATCACCTGAAGCAGGGCTGCGGTGCTTCTAAAACTAAGTAGGCTGCAGATAACATCACGCGGCGGTTCACCCTTCTTCGGGACAGGGCGCAGGGATCTGTGGATTCTTTCAATGATAATGTCCTGAGCTTTGTCTGCACCCAGTATGTCTGTAAATAATTGCTCAGCAACAGCTTGTAGATCCGCAGCACCCACTGTTTCTGGTAATCCTTTAAATTGAACATTTTTTCTTCTGCTCCGATTCTCCTGGTCCTCTATTAGCAATAAAGTATTGTTGAGTGATTTGGATTGTACATCCAGGAGATCGGATACTGCAGATGCCCGGTCAGTTAGTAGGCTCTGGTTCCCTTCCAGGGATTCGACTCTGTGGCCCAGGGATTTCACATCTTCCCTCATGTCTCTAACCTCCTGTAGCAGCGGCGCCATTTCTTAAGCCAGAGAGTCCTTAAGGAAGGATCTCGTGAGGATGGTGTTGTTGTCATCAGACTGTAAGGTGTCGACCTCCTCTCTTCCTCCCTCGGCCCCCGCATACTCCTCTCCGTCCTCCTCCTCCGAGTCCGGTAGCGAGGGCTGCGGCGCCATTTTGCTCAGACGCGCTGGTGAAAGCGCCAGCTTCTTTCTTATAAAACGGTCCATCTTCGTCTGCCCCTTTTTATGTTTAGGGGTTGCCTGATGATCTCTGGGCTTATCTCTCCCGATCTTGACCATAATTATCTGGTTTTGGGTGTATTTTTGTGATAAAGCATGGGTCTAAACGGCAGGAGCTCTGTCTCAGACCTCCATCACGCTCAGCGGTCAGGCTCCGCCCCCCGCCCAGGGCATCTTTGATGTGTGGTGGTAGAGTGCACTCCAAAGGATAATTAACATACACTATTATAATAATACTACTACTAATTCTGTATCAGACCATCGCTGACATTATCAGCACTACACTAGGCCAGTACTGTTTATGGGACCAGCTGTCTTGACCGCACACTCCAGCGCTATCTGTCTTGTATCACCTAAGGGTGACATACCCCTCTCTCTGTATGATAAAAGAATTAAATTAAAATACCCCCCCCCCCAAAAAAAAAAGGCTGTAGTACAATGTTACTACACCGTTGAATGCCAATTACAAAAAAAAACACAATTCACCACAGAAGGCAATTAAGACGTATTATTTTTCCTATTTCTACAGCCCAAAAAAAGAAACATAACAATCTTAATTCACCGCAGAACAGCTAATGGGACGTACGTATCTTTCTTATTAATACACCACGTAAATGGCTGTAGTACAATGTAACTTCACTGCTGAATGCCAATTATGACACGTTTTTTCTCCTTTTGTTTCTATTTCTACACCACAAAAAATAACAATCACAATTCACCGCAGAACGGTTGATGGGACGTATGTATATCTTCTTTTTCTACACCAGGTAAATAGCTGTAGCATAATATAACTTAATCGCCGAATGGCACTGTATGTCTATATATATATATATATATATATATATATATATATATATAAAACTAAAAAAGTCACAGCAGCTCAAGACCGATGATGTGGGTACAAGTAATCCTCACAGCCGCAGGCTCAAACGGCTATAAGAAAGTATAACATCAAAAGGATGAGGCAGCACTCCAAGCATAAAGTGAAAAAATGGTGGATCTTTTATTCCCCTCTGCAACGTTTCAACCGCTCAATGCGGTCTTTCTCAAGCATACAACATGGTGTCATACAAGGGTATATATACCCACAATACATAGCAACAAAACAAGTGACAATGATTCAATTAAAAATATTCTATGAATAAAAAAAACTGTGTAAAATACAGCAAGCATCTCAATATTGTAAAAGTTACATCAGTAGTGATTTACATAATATAATACATCATGTACAGAAATGATAATCATAATTCAAACATAACTGTGCATTCATTTGTGAAAATAAGACACATCATTACAATGTGATATCACCTGCGTGTCCGTGTTGAAAGTAATCATAATCAATAAAGTTAAAAAGCTCACATGGCGGTGCATGGACCGAGGCGCCAGAGATCCGCGTCCTCACAATCGGACCGCGCATGCCCGGAATCCCAGCAACTTCACCCACACAGACGCAGCCCAGCGACGTCACCACGGACATGTGAACAAACACATGACCAATGCGACGATCACGTGACCAGTCCAGGGGAGGTGTCGGGCTCCGTCAAGCCAGCGGGGCGAGGCAAGCGCCGCCCGGCCACCGACGTCAGCAATACTGGCGTCGTTGCCCCAGCAACCGCAAGCCAAACACCGCAGGCAATGACGGGCCCAAGCTAGAGAAACAGGGCCGGCGCAGTCAGAATAGAACGGGAAGGGGAGAAACACAGGGCACAATATTATAAAAAAGAATCAGAGAAATAAACAAACGGGAGCATATAAGCACCCCATACGGTCACTGTATGCAGGTTTAGGAAATAGAGTGAACGTGGTATATAAGTATATCGGCACTGAAAAGGAACACCTTCAAGGTCTGTGCCATACTGATACAGAGAAACAGGGGAACGAGGGCCAGTGGTCCTGTCATTCTCACGACGATGACAACAGGTCCATTACGGGTACGGGGTCAGGGACACGTCCATGCTCAAGAACCCAAACCCAAAACCGTCCCCTAGACCTCTAGAGTAAAATAATTAGAAAGACCACCACTCATAAAACGAACAACCCTATACAGTCGACCATCATGGTATATAGTATAAGAAATACTTTGCGCCCCATGGATCTCCTCCATCACCAGAATCTTAGCGGAGGAAAGTAGAAAAAAGCGTCCACCATCCATAAACAACGCCATTACAGCATAGATGACAGAAATTTAGAGAAAGAAAACAAAAAATATTTTTAGAAAAATAAATCTGAAAATTAACTGTAAATCCAGTTATCATAATTAATTGTATAGTAGATGACACCAATAGAGTTCACATATCCCAGGGCACAACAAGGAGAGGATCAAGAGGGAACGATGAAAATATCAAACCTTATGTCACACTCCACTTAAAATCAACGTTAAGACCACCCGGTCTCAAAGTATTGAGGCGATGGATCCATCGAAGCTCTCTCTGTTTGAGAGCCAATGTCCTATCACCTCCCCTTCTGGACGGAGTGATCTGATCTACTATCATAAATTTCAGATCCCTCTCCTTATGATTGGCCTCCACAAAGTGTTTAGGGACTGGCAGATCTTTCCTTTTTTGTCTAATTGAGAACCGATGATTGTTTAAACGTGTCTTCATGTCACAAGTGGTCTCCCCAACATATAGGAGACCACAGGGGAAGGAAAGCACATAAACAACATATGAACTATCACATGTTAGAAAGTGACCAATATCATAATGGCTACCCGTAACAGGATGAGTAAACCTCTCCCCCTTGGTCATGTATGAACAATTCACACATCCAAGACAAGGATAGGAACCCCTCCTCCGAGAGCCAATATGGGTTTGTACCAGAGCTTTAGCTGGAGTATCCGCCCGAACCAATTTATCCCAAAAATTGGTGGGGCGCCTATAGGAAAGCAGGGGAGGCACCGTAAACGCTGTGACATTGGGAAGATTACTTTTGAGTATAGACCAATGTTTGCGGACAATCTGGGCAATTTTCACACTCTGTTCAGAGTATGTAGATATAAACGGAATCCTTTCCACTTTACTGCATGTAATATCTGGTGGCACATGTTGTGAACCTTTCACCTTAGTGAGATGTTTATTGATCACCCGAGTAGGGTAACCGCAATCTTTAAACTTAAGTACCATCTGCGCAAACCGAGTGGGCAACATATCTGGATCCTGTACCACCCTTTTTACCCTAAGCAATTGACTATAGGGTACTGAATCAATAATCGACCTAGGGTGACAACTGTTGTAGTATAACAGAGTGTTACAATCAGTGGGCTTAGTAAAAATATCAGTAGATAATTGATTACCCACAATAGTTACAGTAGTGTCGAGGAATTGAACATGGGTGACCGAGTGTATCAGGGAAAAAGTGATGTCCGGGTCCAAGTTATTTAAAAAATCGTGAAAGATCTCTAAAGAAATGGAGTCACCATGCCAAACCAGGAAGACGTCATCTATGTATCTCCACCACCCCAGAACATTACTGAAGTGGTGGGATACATAGATAAGGTCCTCCTCGAGGGCCGCCATGAAGACATTGGCGTAGGTGGGCCCCATGGCGGTCCCTCGTAACTGAAGATAAAAACTTTCCATAAACAAAAAATAATTATTTCTCAGTACCAGTTCCAACAATTAAATGATGAAATCCTGACAATCAGGAGATTGATTACTGCCAGATAGATGTCTCCAGACCGCAGACACCCCCTGCTGTGGTCAATGGAGGTGTACAGACTCGTAACGTCAAAGGAAGCCAAGAGACAACCATCCGGCAACATAACATCGGAGATCTTATCAAGAAAATCCCCTGTATCTCTAATGTAGGCCCTGCCACTGACTGCATATTGGCGGAGTAATCGATCAAAGAAAATAGAAATGTTAGAAAAAATGGATCCGGTGCCTGCAACAATGGGACAACCTGGCGGGTCAACCATTGATTTATGAATTTTCGGTAACACGTATATGACCGGTGTACGTGGTTGTGACATAGTTCAAAAAGAATAAAGCTCACCATCAATAATGTCCTGACTCAAAGCCGCGTCAAGGACCTTCTTGATGCATCGAGCAATGTCAAACCTCGGATCACCAGCCAGTACCCTGTATACACTCTGGTCACCCAGTTGCCTCCTAATCTTCTGGATGTATTTAGAGGTGTCCATGACAACAACCGCACCACCCTTGTCGGCTGGTTTAATAGTGGGGCTGCTGTCATGGCACAATCCCTCAAGTGTAGTAACATCAGAAGTAGTCATATTAGGATATTTTAAAGGCATATTCATAACCTCATCACGCAAAGAGGCTATATCAACAGAGACAGCCTTCCTGAAAGTGTCAAGTGCAGGTGAATTACTATGTGGCGAAAAATCACTCTTATTAAAAAGCCCAAAAGATTTCAATCTTAGTTCAGTATGTGTAACTCTACCGATCGATTGATCCATGGGAGGACGACCCGCAAACCAAACCTTCAGTTCGATGTTTCTATACAGGCACTGCAGATCGACCTCCAGATGGAACCAATCAACCTTGGTAGAGGGACAAAAGGAAAGACCCTTAGAGAGCACATCAATTTGTACATCAGACAGGGGTGCAGAAGAGATATTTACCACGGTAGATACATTATTCATTGGGCTTGATTCCCCTTCCTGCGTCGCGCCATAGGTTTGATCAGCTTTGGGGATTTGGCGTTTCCTCCATCTATGGTGTCTTCTACCACCCCGTCTGGTTCTTTTACTGACCTGGAGCCCATCTCCATAAAAGACTGAGTAGACACGGAATTTTGAGTGGCCACAGGCCCAGAATGTCCAGACTGTTGATATTTTTTATTATTGATCGGTCGATATGAGGACATCTGTCTCTTTGGTCCATCATTCTGCCATGTGTAGATCTTTCCCTTAGCGTAGTCATCAGCGTCCCGCTGCCATTTTTTCCTTTTTGTAGCTTCTTGATCTTTAGTAAATTTAGACAAATGATCAATGCAACTGTCCTCATAAATTTTCAATTCATCCGGCCCCAACATGATTTCTAATGCCGACTTGGTCTGCATTTGCCGAGTCCTGCTATTGGCCAGTTCCTGTTGCAGATATTCCAAGTTAAGGAGGATTATATCAAACGCATATTTGTTAGAGATCTGGATAAACTTTTGTGCAAAAACTGATTCAGTAGGAAAAAGATTAGGCTTAAGTTGTGAGCGGATCCCTCTAGGGATTCTATGCTCCTTGAAATATTGAGCAAGGGTCATCAAATGCAGATCAGTGGACGCAATCTTCTTAGCATCAGATCATAACTTCTTTTCAAATCAATCAAGGTGGGAGTGGACAAAAATAAAGGCTCACTCACCAGACCCTGTAAAATCCTCTCCTCGTCCGCCCTGGTATACGTAAAAACATCGGGGAGATCCATGATGGAGATCCGGTAGACACAATGGGGTATGGTGCAAGCTGGGCGAGTCCAAATAGACAAAAAACTAAAAAAGTCACAGCAGCACAAGACCGATGATGTGGGTGCAAGTAATCTTCACAGCCGCAGGCTCAAACGGCTATAAGTAAGTATAACATCAAAAGGATGAGGCAGCACTCCAAGCATAAAGTGAAAAAATGGTGGATCTTTTATTCCCCTCTGCAACGTTTCAACCGCTCAATGCGTCATGGTGTCATACAAGGGTATATATACCCACAATACATAGCAACAAAACAATTGACAATGATTCAATTAAAAATATTAATACACCCCGTAAATGGCTGTATCACAGAATTTGCCCCCCCCCCCCCCCATCACAAGCAAGGTTTTCTGGAATTAGTAAAGTATCATATAGTGCAAATGTAATGCAAGGCACCAACGAAACAGACCAGTGAGGATGAAGTTAAAGGGGTTTATTAACAAAATAAACAAAGTCCAGGTAAACTTCACTGGGCAAATATCAGGCAAACAAAAAAGGAAGGAAAGCCAGGAGTAGCCCTGATCCGTGCATAAGTCTCTGTGCAACTTGCCAGGTAAACGGATGCGTCATGGAAAGTTCCTGGTCCTGGGTCCCACTGGAACGGACGTCCCAACATTTTTCAGTCAGTAGCTAGCAGTACTGACCTGAACCTGGATAAGGAAGGATAACAGTGGGCACTGACCGAACTGGGAGGCCACCCTTTATGTGCCCGCTAACAAATCCCAGGGGGGCACCAAGTGTTCACTCCTCATAGGTCATGATCCTGCCCTACACCGGTGTACAAGGCTTTGGTTGGTCATTAGTCAATTAGACCAATGCCGGCCCCCTAATCTGCTTTGAACTTACGGCCAGGTGCTATTCCCTTCTCTGGTCGGCAAAGCGCATAAGAAGCGCGTACGCGTGACCGCGTATTCCTTTGTGAACCCGTTTTCAAACGTAAACATGGATGCACGACAGGCTCTGCGAGAGTGTGCGAGCGCGTCGACATGGACACCGGAATGGAATCCGCAATAGGCACTGGAGACAAGCTCGGCCACAGTGTACTGCCACTAGCCGGGCCAAGCTGTCCCCGAAAGCCATGCGGTCTTCCCCTCCGGTGCACATGCGAACGCATCCCTGCGTCGGTTCGCAGAGGGGTTGGAGCTGGTGTGTAAATGGAGACACGCGTAACCTGTCCTGCAGCTCAACAAGGACCCTTTTTGGTCACACTGGAGTGCCAGACAGGTGAGGATCTTACAGCAAACAACCTAAAAGCAATTTGGATTCCCAATAAGTGCAGCAAGGTGTAATAAAATCGCTCCTATTGCACCCTGTTCTCCTTTTATAGCGTAGACAATGCCTCCCTATCCTTTCCCTACATCTTGACTAATCTTTCCCTGAACGTGTAAATAGTTTTTTCAGCACAATGAAGTCTTTCCTAGCACTGTCACTAGCGCCTGCTGACGTCTATCTCTGCAGTAAGCACACTGGAAAATGGCAGAATCCAAAATGGCTGAGGCTATTTATAGGGCTGTGACATCACAGGGGTTGGCTGGCTGCTGATTGGCTGCATGCATGGCATTGTGGGTGATCCCTCATTCCCTGAGTTCTTTGCTCCATGTCCTAACACGTGCAGCAGCCATTTTAGGAAAAAATGTGATTCATTACCACGAAGCGTGAGGAAATTCGGATTCGGTGTAAATCTAATTTGTTCTGAAATTCAGATCAAATTCCACTTCGTCAACTTCGATTTGCTCATCTCTAGTTGTGGCATATGATGCATGATTGTGTGCCAAAATTGTGTCACAATTCTGATGTAAAAATCTGCCTAAAAGTAAGCCAACCAATAGTTGGTAAGAGTCAGAGAAAAGTGTGTGTCCATGCACCAGATTTATCAACCAGCCTGAGCCTCTATGATAAATCTGGTGAAGGTCTAGACAGCATGTCTAAGCTTAAACCATGTTTAGGATCAGTAAATCCGGGCCATGGAGGTATAATTCTTCATATTCATTATGGAATCCTTCAAACTTCCCCAAAAAGTTTTTCTTAATGTGCTCAGTTTGCTTGGAAACAAATTGCACCCATGTCATGGCAATAGACATTGCCAGAAACAGGAGACAACTAATCAGTCACTTAGTAATAATGTCAAGTGTCCAACATTTATCATGTTATGAACATTTGCATACCCAGGTGTTCTGCCTCTCCAGTCTAAGCATTGAAAGTGTGATCTCTGTAACTTACAGTTCTGTTGAGATAGCGGTAACCATAAATCTTAGGTGAATTGGCTGACAGTGACTCGATCCAAACGACACCTTGTAGATCGTGAAGAAGTTTATTCCAAACTGTGCAGATCATACACCGATGAACAAATGGATAGGTCAAAAATCATGCTGTGAGCAGCTAACAGAGCAAGTAGCTGAGATGAGGGGTGAAGCCAGAATGAAGAAGAGGGGAGGAGACAAGAGAGAGAGCAGAAGCTAGGGGAAGAGAGAAGGGACACACATAATGAAAAGGCAAACCATGCATGTGTAACATGATACTCCCCGTCAAAATCTATGATTTCTAATAACATTTATAACAATAATAACCTTGTTCAAGTCCATGAAATATAGATGTTTTTCTACTGGAACACCTGCAACAAAGAGAACAAAGGAACATAAACAAGAAAACATTACTTCAATACTTGTAGAAAAGCTCTTGAAGTGAGTCCATCTTCAGAGTGGAAGGCAGCAACAGCACCAGTCCTTCTTACTTCCCTTTAACACATTGCCTTGAAGGTCTGTCTTCAAAGGGGAAGGCAGCGACAGCACCAGTCCTTCTTACCTCCCTTTGTATCCACCTGGTGTGAGGAGTTCTTTACAAATGTGCCACTTATGACACTCTTGATTTGTGCCATCCTTGTTTGCGAAGTGATGAGCGATGTGAATAAGACGTGCAGTCGCTCGTACAGCCGAAGACCACGTAGAAAACCGCTCAAATGGACGAGATTTCAGTTTTACTTTTGCTTCCACAGAGGTGTTAAGTGTAACTGCAATGGTCTTGATTTCCTTATCAGAGTCCGGCTGGACAAGTTCAAAGATAGGCTCTACAGGCCTTGAGAAGAATTCTTCATTCAAGAGTACTGGTGGGGATATCCATGATATATCCAGAAATGTAGCAGCAGGCACTGCACGACTGCCTAAGTCGGCAGGGTTAAGGTCGGAGGGTACATAGTGTCATTGCTCTGGAGTGGAGAATTTACTGATGCGTTCCATACCGACATACACATGGAATTGTCTTGTTTGATTATGTATGTATCCTAGCACGATTTTGCTATCTGTGTAAAAGTCAAAGGAATCAATGTCAAGGTCTGTTTCTTGCTCTATAACCTCAGCAATTTCAACAGCTAACATGGCTGCACAGAGTTCAAGCCTTGGGATGGTATGTGCAGGCTTCGGAGTTAGCTTGGTTTTGCCCATGACGAATCCTACTCCTATTCCACCGTTAGAGTGTACAGCTCGGAGATAAGCTACAGCAGCTATGGCTTCCATGGATGCATCCGAAAAGACATGGATCTCTAGTCTGGTGGCATTCTTCAAGGACGCAGGAGTGTAAGAGCGTGGTATCTTGAACTGTTCCAATGCCTGGAGAGACTGCTTCCAGGATTCCCACCTTTGTTGTTTCTCCTTGGGTAAACGGGTATCCCAGTCAGTGTTCTCTGTAGTGAGTTGTCTGAGTAATATCTTACCCTGAATAGTAAAGGGTGCTATGAATCCCAAAGGGTCGTAGATACTGTTCACTGCAGACAGTACTCCTCTTTTTGTGAAGGGCTTGTCGCAAGCTGATGTTTGAAATGTGAACGTATCTTGCTTAACATCCCACAGCAATCCAAGGCTGTGTTGTGTGAGGGAAAGGTCAGACTCTGGTTGGAATTCCTTGGCACTGACAGCATGATCATCGGAAGGAAATGCTCCCATTACCTTATTGCTGTTGGAGATAATTTTGTGTAGTCTGAGGTTGGCAGTGGCGAGCATGTTCTAGGTTCTGGTGAGAAGGTCAATGGCCTCTTCTTCCATAGGTAAGGACTACCGTCATCCACGTAGTAGTTCCTTTCCACAAACTGACATCCGTACCGAACTCCTGTTAGCCTTCTTGGGCAGTTTTTCTCAGTCCATAAATGGCAACTGCTGGGGAAGGGCTATTGCCGAACACGTGAACTTTCATCCGATAGTCTATGACTTTGTTGTTGACATCATTATTGCGATACCATTGGAACCTGAGGAGGTTTCTGTTATCTTCACGGACGATGAAACAATGAAACATTTGTTGAATATCAGCCATAATGGCAATTGTCTCTTGTCTAAAGCAGAGTAGGACTCCCAAGAGGTTGTTGTTCAGATTGGGTCCAGAGAGAAGATTGTCATTGAGAGAAACGCCTTCATAGCGAGCGCTTGATTCAAAGACCACTCTAATCTGGTCAGGCTTACGAGGATGATAGACACCAAAACACGGTAGGTACCAGCATTCTTCTCCTTGTATAAGAAGGGGTGCAGGTTCAGCATGATCTCTCTCAAACACCTTCTGCATAAAGTCGACAAAATGTTTCTTCATCTCCGGTTTCCGGTTCAGGTTGCGCTCTAAAGAGATGAACCGTGAATCTGCGTGTTGTCTATTATTTGGAATTCTCTTCCTTGGAGTGCGGAATGGTAGCAGAGCCACCCATCTGTTAGAATCATCTTGATAGAACTCTTTACTCATAGTACTCAAGAATTCCTTGTCTTCCATTGTGGCTGCTAACTCATTGTCTTTTGTGGTCACTTCAAACACTGTGTTACCAATGTTGTCATCCCGAAAGATAAATGCTTCCCTATCATCGAGTATGATGCGCTCTGGCGTACCTTTGACACACAGTCTTACTTTGACACTATAGTGATGTTGTTGTCCATTGGGCAGGACATAAGTTTTTTTTAATTTTTTTGATCAAATCTTTTTATTTAAGATCAATTTTTTTTCTTTGTACATGTGAACAAAAGTGATAACACACATAAACCAACCGTGAACCCTCCCCCCCCTTCCCAGCCCCAAAGTCAAGGTGCAGTCCATCCCTGAAAAAGTCCACAGCATATGCAGATTGCAATCCAATACACATTCAGGACATGAGTTTTAAAGGAAGAAACCGAGAGAGGTTTCCTGGCGTTGCTACGACAGACGTTGCCAATAATGACCCAGCCTAGATCCAGATGCTGGGCGTAAGGTGCATCATGTGGGCCGTTGATTTGATGGCGCACCTTGTGCACCCTTAGTATGTCTCTCCCGAGTAGCAACAGGATATCAGCATTCTCATCAAAGGCTGGTAATTGATCAGCTATATCTTTCAAGTGAGTATGGTGCAAGGCAGCTTCAGGAGTGGGAATCTCATCCTTGTTATTTGGGATCTGATTGCACTCAATGATAGTAGGCAAGGGTATTTCCGGGTTGCCGTTGAGAGGAGTAACTACAAGGTCACTGGCTCTTCTACCCCAGACTTCTGTAATCCCTGCACAAGTACCTAGGGTATAAGGTAGAGCACCTCCTGTTATGCCTAAGAGATCAAAGAACCTTGTACTTGCGAGAGATCGGTTACCATGGTCGTCGAGAATGGTATACAGTCTTACGGCCCTTTCAGGTTTACCCTTTGCATATACGCGAACCAAGCATATCTTAGCGCAGGATTTCCCACAAAGTCCTTCCCCACAGACTTCAGTGCATGTTGAGAACACTGGGGTGGAGGTTGCTGTTTGTTCAGTGTGCTCCCCGCCAAGCTTTGCCCTGGGGGGAATGTCAGTGGATGGAGTAGTGCTATGTTGGTACAGATGAAGGGCTTGAACGTGGTTGTCACTACCGCATTCTATGCACTTAATGATGGCCTTACAGTCTTTTGCCAGGTGTTCTGTGGAGGCACAGCATCTGAAACAAACTCCAAATTCCTTTAAAAGTTCCTTGCGTTCCTGTAGAGGTTTCTTTCTGAAGCCGATGCACTTCTTAAGTGGTTGTGGCTTGTTATGTATGGGACATTGGCGATTCGGATCCTCAAGTTTCTTGTTTTGTCCAGTCTTCGGAAGAACCGTAGCAGGTGCAGGTTGAACATCAGTCCTTTTCACTGACACTGGACCTCTGCGGTCTCTGTGCATTATGCGCGTGTTTGCAAGTCCTGGAGAAGGTGGACTAAGAGGGTTACAGTCACCGTAGAAGAAACTTGGGCCATTCTTAGAGTCCGCAATTTCCTTTATGAAGGTACAGAAGTAGGAAAAGGGAGGAAAGGCTACTCCATACCTTTTCTTGTAAGTAGATCCTTGACTAACCCATTTTTCTTGGATGCCATATGGTAGCTTAAGGACAATAGGGTTGATGCCACGAGGGGTGTCAAAGTAACTAAGACCGGGTAGGTGGGTGTCAGCCTTAGCTAGTTGAAGCTCTAGTAGAAGATCACTAAGTTCTTGAAGCTTTAGATTGTCTTTAGCTGTCATCCTTGGGAAGCCTTGCAACCTTTTGAGTAAGGCATCTTCGATGGCCTCAGAGCTGTCAAAGCTATGATCAAGTCTGTCCCAAGCAGCGTCGAGACCTGCAGCAGGACTGGAAATGTAAACGGTTTTAAGTCTCTTGATACGTTCAGCTAACTGAGGACCTAGCCACCTGATGAGTAGATCCAATTCTTCTGCAACAGTGATATCTAATTAGCTGATTATTGCTTTAAAGGTGAATTTCCAGCCTCTGTAATATTCAGGTTTGTCATCAAACATGGTTAGGCCCGTCCTAGTGAGTTCTCTGCGGAGGATGTACTTGGCAAACTGCGACATGTCTGTGTTTTCAGACTTTGGGTATACAATTGCAGGCGGAACAAAATTAGTTGCAGCAGCTGGTACATTGACGTTGAGTGACTTGGGAACATAAGATGGTGCTGAGGCGTTTAACACTGGAGCTGGTGTACGGTCCAAAGGTGTTTTGGTTTGTAGCCGCATAGTAGTGGATTAGTTAGAGGGTGGCAGGTTAGTGCGATAGTGTGGTAGGTCATTTCTATTCGCACCCGTTTCTGCCACTTGAGAAGGTGTAATAGATGTAGAGACAACAGCTTTGTTGAGTTCTTTGGCTGCTATGACAGAGTGATGGAGTTTTGATGAGGTCTGTGATGACACTGATGCATAAGATATAACAGAGTGACGGCTACTGACCTTTCTTTCATTGTCACTTACAGCCTGCTCTAAGACTCTTAGTCTTGCCATGTCTTTGGCGTGCTCACATTGCTTTTCTAAGACTTCTATTTCTGCTCTCTTCTTTGCAGCCTCAGCTTTCTTCTGAGCAGCCTCAGCTTCCCTCTGTGCAGTCTCAGCTTCCATTTCCGCTTTCTTCTGTGCAGCCTCAGCTTCCATTTCCGCTTTCTTCTGTGCAGCCTCAGCTTCCCTCTGTGCAGCTTCAGCTTCCATTTCCGCTTTCTTCTGGGCGAAAACTGCCTGGATTTTAGAAGCTTCTGCATCAGCGCGGGCTTTGATGAGTCGTTGGCTGAGAGTAGAAGATGTTGATCTTAAGGATTTGGAAGACCGTGTGGAGCGCTTAGAAGTTGTGGAGAGATGGGATCTAGATTCATGGAGATGTGCGATTTTTACATCTGTTTTTGTCCTTGTTTGTATTACTAGATCGTCCCTTTTAAGATTGAGCTCTTTCAATTCCTGTAATTCTTTTAAGAAATTTTCTGTGTTGTACCGCTTTAAGAGATCAGCATATTTAGCAGACAGTCTTTGATCGTTCTCATAGGCAGCATTCAACTGCTTAACAGCGCCCTCTGGGTTCAATACCTTATGAGTTGGTTGAGACAGAGCTGACATGCATTTAATAGTTTTAGACCATGAGTGGCTGATGTTCTGCACCAGTTCTTCTTTGTCAGCCTCATAGTTCTCTTGGACTTTCCAGGTAGGCTTCACTCATGTGGCCTTGAGGATCTGACTCCTGAGCTGTTGGAAGTTCAGGTTCTTTCTGCGTATTAGGTTCCTTAGTTTGTACATTGCCTTGCTGGTGCATTGTGATGGCAAGCAGAGGGTTAAATCACAAGGTATGTGTTTGTATAGAAATGTATAAATCTTCTGGCTCTGGGAGAGGGTTTCCTAGGCAACCAGTGGGAGGGGGAGTCAGAGAGAAGTTTAGCAATGGCTGCTGCAAAGTTAGTTTTGATTGCATACAGAGCTTAGATTGACTTTCAGGCAGAATGCATGTGACAATACAGACAGTCTAGGAGCAACAGTTGCATGAACAGTTTCTTCAATAATCTGTGCAGAAAACTGATGAATCTTATGCTGAGATTTACTTGCTGGCTGGAGTATACAGGCTTGTACATATATTCTGCTATATTCCAGTGTCCATATACATCTTACTATACATGCATAGCTAGCAAGGATCCCTTGAAAGATATTTTGCAGATCTTGTAAGATCCCTTCACAGATTTTTTGACTGTTCGGCCTCTCCAGTCTAAGCATTGAAAGTGTGATCTCTGTAACTTACAGTTCTGTTGAGATAGCAGTAACCATAAATCTTAGGTGAATTGGCTGACAGTGACTCGATCCAAACGACACCTTGTAGATCGTGAAGAAGTTTATTTCAAACTGTGCAGATCATACACCGATGAACAAATGGATAGGTCAAAAAATCATGCTGTGAGCAGCTAACAGAGCAAGTAGCTGAGATGAGGGGTGAAGCCAGAATAAAGAAGAGGGGAGAAGACAAGAGAGAGAGCAGAAGCTAGGGGAAGAGAGAAGGGACACACATAATGAAAAGGCAAACCATGCATGTGTAACATGATACTAGGGCTTTCCAGGAAAAGTCAGTGGCAGTGAGTAGAGATTACACATCTGTTTCTTCAGTACTTTTCAAGTGAGTGTAAGGGCTTGTTCACACGACAGTGGTTTTGTTCCGCATCCGAGACACATTTTTTGAGGCTCGGGTGCGGACCCATTCACTTCATTTCAATGGAGCTGCAAAAGATGCGGATAGCACTCTGTGTGCTGTCCGCATCCGTTGCTCCGTTCAGTGGCCTCGCAAAGATTATAAGTCATGTCCTATTCGTGTCCATTTTGCAGACAAGAATAGGTATTACTATAAAGGGCCGCCTGTTCCATTCCGCAAATTGCATAGGGCACACGGCAGCATCCGTGTTTTTCGGATCCGTAATTTGCGGACCGCAAAACATGGCACGGTCATGTGAACAAACCCTAGGACTACTTTCACACTTGTGGTAGCAGGGTCCGGCAGGCTGTTCCGGATCCGTGCTAACACTAGCCCACCATGTCTTCAGAAATCCGCACCGGCCCTATTCACTGTAATGGGAGCGGGCCAGAGGCCCGACTGCAACTAGGCATACAAGCTGAGAGGCATGTTTGTCGTGCTGCGGCCGGACCTCCGACTTGCCCCCATTATAGTGAATGGGGCCAGGGGAGGACTTCCAGCTGCTCGGTGGGAGAGCGTTAGCACTGCAAGTGTGAAAGTAGACTAAGTTAAAGGCAAACAGTAGACATTTTGTGGGGAATTTATCATAACAATAATTTTTGAAGTCAGCTTTTCTTTAGCCTTCATTGGAATAATGTGTACCAAATTTATTAAGTGTTGCACATTGTTTGATATATTTATATCTCTTTCATCTATAGATAATACTCAGCTTTTTCTGTGCCCCACTCCCTCTTTCCCTCCCCACTGGAATGAGAGTGTGCGTTTTTTGTGCCTCTTTTCTTTTCTTTTTTTAAGTTGCTATGATATATCTAGAGTGAAACTCATTAACATACCTAACCACACCATCTTTCCTAATCACTCTTCAAAACTGTGATGCTGTGAAAATGCTAAATATTGCAAAATATTTGAATAAATAAGTCCAAAAAGTCTCATAGTCCAGTTTTGACATTTTGAAGCCAGAATTCTTGAGTACACAGCATAATAAATTTCTATATTTGTCTTTTTGACCCATTCCTAATCCTTCTGCTCCCCTCTTTCATTTATTTCTAAGTTATGGAGAAGCGGGCTGAAGAGGTGAGCTGCAAAGTACCAAGACAGTTCTACCATCAGCATTCAGCTTGGTCTTTCAGTGCTACCACACATACAGGAAAATGCAGTTCGATATACCTCCTACATCCAGTGACCTCTCCTCTCATTAAGACATTTGCTTTCCCAATCTTCTTTATTCGAACCAGGCACCATGGCAGCTTCTTTCGGCCAAGTCTCTGCAAAGTTTGCCATACAGACATCTTACAGTAGGTTCTTACATTTTAATGTCATCCGCCCTACTTTCTCAAAACAATCTTTCCATCCGGTTGCCACCACAATATTGTGCCCGCTATGCTCCCTAATGCCCCAAAATAGTATACTGTAGAAAAAAATTGTTCCCTCAGTATTAATAATTCCCCCTATAGTGCCTCCAGCAGTAATAAGGCCCCTATTTTAACCTCAGTAATAATAATGCCTCCTAAAATTACCCAGTAGTAATAATGACCCTTACAGTGGGATGCGAAAGTTTGGGCAACCTTGTTAATTGTCATGATTTTCCTGTATAAATCGTTGGTTGTTACGATAAAAAATGACAGTTAAATATATCATATAGGAGACACACACAGTGATATTTGAGAAGTGAAATTAAGTTTATTGGATTTACAGAAAGTGTGCTATAATTGTTTAAACAAAATTAGGCAGGTGCATAAATTTGGGCACTGTTGTCATTTTATTGATTCCAAAACCTTTAGAACTAATTATTGGAACTCAAATTGGCTTGGTAAGCTCAGTGACCCCTGACCTACATACACAGGTGAATCCAATTATGAGAAAGAGTATTTAAGGGGGTCAATTGTAAGTTTCCCTCCTCTTTTAATTTTCTCAGAAGAGTAGCAACATGGGGGTCTCAAAACAACTCTCAAATGACCTGAAGACAAAGATTGTTCACCATCATAGTTTAGGGGAAGGACACAGAAAGCTGTCTCAGAGATTTCAGCTGTCTGTTTCCACAGTTAGGAACATATTGAGGAAATGGAAGAGCACAGGCTCAGTTCAAGTTAAGGCTCGAAGTGCCAGACCAAGAAAAATCTCGGATTGACAGAAGCGACGAATGGTGAGAACAGTCAGAGTCTACCCACAGACCAGCACCAAAGACCTACAACATCATCTTGCTGCAGATGGAGTCACTGTGCATCGTTCAACCATTCGGCACACTTTACACAAGGGGATGCTGTATGCGAGAGTCATGCAGAGGAAGCCTTCTCTCCGCCCACAGCACAAAAAGTGCCGCTTGAGGTGGGCTAAAGCACATTTGGACAAGCCAGCTTCATTTTGGAATAAGGTGCTGTGGACTGATGAAACTAAAATTGAGTTATTTGGCCATAACAAGGGGCGTTATGCATGGAGGAAAAAGAACACAGCATTCCAAGAAAAACACCTGCTACCTACAGTAAAATATGGAGGTGGTTCCATCATGCTGTGGGACTGTGTGGCCAGTGCAGGGACTGGGAATCTTGTTAAAGTTGAGGGACGCATGGATTCCACTCAGTATCAGCAGATTCTCATTGGAACCTACAGGAAGCATTTAGAGGCTGTAATTTCTGCAAAAGGAGGATCTACTAAATATTGATTTCATTTCTTTTTTGTGGTGCCCAAATTTATGCACCTGCCTAATTTTGTTTAAACAATTATAGCACACTTTCTGTAAATCCAATAAACTTCATTTCACTTCTCAAATATCACTGTGTGTGTCTCCTATATGATATATTTTACTGACATTTTTTATCGTAACAACCAACGATTTATACAGGAAAATCATTACGATTAACAAGGTTTCCCAAACTTTCGCATCCCACTGTATAATGCCTCCAGCAATACAAATGCCCCCAGATAGCACCCCAGTAAAAAAATACTGCCTAAAATGCCCTCAGTAATAACAAATGCCCCTGTGTTTTAACATTAGCTTCACTGCCTGTCATGGATGCAGTGTGGGTGGGAAACTCCACCCCGAGCACAGGAGGAAAGGGGGCAGGAACTAGGCCTGGAAACTAGGGTAGAGGAGAAGGTCACCTCCTAGAACAACCCTAATCCAAGTCCTGACTAACTATCAGTATGAACTGACCTCGATGGTAGGAAAGTTCATACACAGGAACCTAGAGCCCTAACACACCCTGTAGGGCCTGGGAATAGTGACAGGACTTGAGACAACCTATTCCTCCACCAGAAGGATGAACAGGAGTCTCCCTCAGGTCTAGATCCATATAGGGGAAAAAAAGCAAAAGGAGGCAGCGCCTCGTGTGTAGAACCTTACAGATAGTATTAATAAAATATACAGATTGTGCTTACCATGCAGGGTTGTGATAAGTCACAACACCTATATCTCGCCTTGCTGGAATATTCCCGTCCAGCTTACGGGGAAAGGTCTGCATCTGCTGCCCAGGTCTGTGCCCTTTTTCCGTGGCTCACAGTTAATGGGATAGAGAGGATTTTGTTGAGAGAAGAATTCAGACCAATTTCAAGCGGCGCTGATGCAGAAAAGGACTCCGTACTGAGATGTTACCATAGAAGGTAATCTTTTATTCAATAATAAAAGATTACCTTCTATGGTAACATCTCAGTACGGAGTCCTTTTCTGCATCAGCGCCGCTTGAAATTGGTCTGAATTCTTCTCTCAACAAAATCAGGTCTAGATCCAAAAGACAGGGAAATACAGCAAACAAAATACAAATATGGAAGACAACACTTAACTTCACGTAGAGCAAAGGCAGCGCCAGAAGCTCAACCGAGATCCAACAAACAGCTATCCCAGAGTCCAGAAACTGAAGCTATAAACCGCACCCCCAGAAGGGATAAATAGGGGTAGTTAAATGACCAAACCAACAACACATGCAAGAGGTGTGGTCATCACCCAAAACAACACAGACACAAATGATCCACAAGGAACCAGTCAGATTAACCCACGTGTTGCCAGTCTCTCTGATCTCCTGGCACCTGTCACAGGAGTGTCCCTGACAGCACCATTTTATTGCCTCAGAGTCTTCCAGCCTAGCAGTCTGTGGCCTATGAGACTTAATGGTGAGACAGGGAGCCATTGGTACCCCACTGCAGTATTCAATTGCACTTGAATTGATCAGCGCAACTTCGGTTCTAGACCCGATACATAAGTACCTGATATTAACGGTTGGGGCAAAATAAACTCTGGGAGTGTCAGATCATTATATACTCAGCAGAGGGACTTGGTGGCATCCTGGGCATCGGCCCATTGGGAATCTTCTGATAGAGTCTATGGTCAATTTTCCTCTTAGCAACGGCTGCAAGGTTTATATATAAATTATAAACCGATGTTCAAAGGCAAAACAATAGATATGGAAGTGCCAGTTTACCAGATGGAAGTTATCTTTAAGAATCTATGAGCAGGCGCAAATACATTTTCAAAACATCTCTCACTCTGGAGAGCCCAACTTGTCCATGGTTTATATTGACAATCAATTGACTTCAGTTCAACTATGTACTTATTCACATCTCTTGTGATAGAGCTGCAGGAGAATTAAACTTTTAGTCAGATTGCCGGCACATATTACAGTTGATTTTTAAGAATCCTTAAAATCAAATTATGAATTTAGATGAAAGGTACAGTACGACAATAACAATAAACTATGTCATAGCACAAGGTAAAAGCACAGGCATTTTTATTTTTTATTTTTTTATTTTTTTTTTTAAAACCACAATATAAATAAACAGTGCATTATAGTAAACAAGACCGTCTACACAGGATAGCCATTGTCAACAGCAGTCGGCTACCCTATAAAGAAAGGCAGGACCCTGCCTGAATTATACATAACACTATAAATTCAAAGTTAATGTACAGAGAATAGAATTATACACTCCCCACCCCCTAATTGTCGTCAAAGCCCCTCAATCAAGTATACCCACAGTGACAATAATTATAGCTAAGCAGTCATACGTGCCGCTCTGCGTTTCCTTTCAATATCCTCAAACATTCTAATTTGTTAGAGGTAGAGGATCCATTCATTTGTCGAGGGCGGGGAGACAGAGCCCCACTGTTTGATTTAAATAACCTTTGTCACCATCAGGCCCCTCATCCAGATCTGTCTGACCCGGACCGGGATTTCCATTTCTGGAGCATAGTATCCCAATATCACTGTCAACATCCCAGGGTTATATATCGTAGAAGACTCCTTTTGTAGGGCTATAAAGACCTGCTCCCAGTAATTTTTTAGTTTACTACAATTCCAAAGTAAATGGCCAAAATCCACATTCACATATCTACATTTAGGGCAGCAACACTCCCGGCCTTTATTTTGGGGAAATTTCGCTTGCATTTTTGGCATATAATACAGTCGGTGCAGGATCTTAAATTGAATTAATCTATGAGCATTGGAAACTGTAGCCTTTCTCACATTCCTATAAATACTGGTCCACTGTAGTGGAGAGCAATTCAACTCTTGCTCCCACTTACTTGGGCTTTTAAAAAGTGTTACAGTTGCCAATGCCATTCGGAGTTTACCGTATAATCTAGATATCTTAACCTTCTCATCTTTCTGGGCATAACAATAATCAAAGAATACATTCTCTCGTGGAAAAATGTAGCCTTTATTCCTAGAGGCCTCATATGTATGTTTTAAGCGTGAATACATAAACAAATCTAATGGTGAGCTGTCGGTGAAATTTAATTCCCGAAAGGATTTAAAATGTCCCACATGAAAAAGGTGTCACACATTACTAACACCCTTACGTAACCAATAAGCAAAGTCTGTAATTTTGAAGAATTCCACCAGACCCCTGTTCTCCCACATAGGGGTGAAGGCAAAAGGACAAGCAACTTTAAGAATCTCCTTAAGCTTATTTCAAACCCTCTGTAGGGAGCAAGGGATCAGCAAAGACTTCCTCAATCCCATATACCCAGACTCCAAACATGTGAAAATATTCTCTATTGGTCTATCCATAACCTTTATCAAATATCGTGCAAGTGAACTCTCTTTAAAGTTACAGCAATGCTGAATCTGTGCACATAAATAATATCCTTGAAAAAAAGGAAATGATAACCCACCGTCTGACTCAGACAGCCATAAATATCTCTGCTTTATACACACCCTCTTCCTTCCCCAAATTAGATCATTAATAAGAGTCTCCAATTTATGGGAAAAGATGTCATCGATCCAGACAGGGGAAGCACACATCTGATACATCACAATAGGCAAGATAATCATTTTAACCAATGCTATTCGGTCTGTCTGTGCCAATATCAATTTCTGCCAAGCGCATATTTTAGACTTAAAGAGGACCTTTCACCTATTATGACACTGTGAACTAAGTATACAGACATGGAGAGCGGCGCCCGGGGATCTCACTGCACTTACTATTATCCCTGGGCGCCGCTCCGTTCTCCTGCTATGCCCTCCGGTATCTCCGGTCACAAAGTTATGGTAGGCGGAGTCTGCCCTTGTGCTGCTGTAGCGCTGGCCAATCGCATTGAGAGTTCACAGCCTAGGAGAAAATAACCTCCCAGGCTGTGAGCTCTGCGCTGCGATTGGCCAGCGCTAGAGCAGAACAAGTGCAGACTCCGCCTACCATAACTTAGTGACTGGAATCTCCGCCTACTATAACTTAGTGAGCGGAGATACCGGGGGGCATAGCAGGAGAACGGAGCGGCGCCCGGGGATAATAGTAAGTGCAGTGAGATCCCCGGGCGCCGCTCTCCATGTATGTATAGTTAGTTCACAGTGTAATAATAGGTGAAAGGTCCTCTTTAACTTTATTCAAAACCCGGGCAAAATTAAGCTCATAAAACCTATTTATGGGAACCACAATCTTAACACCCAAATAGTCTAAGGTGTCATTGGGGGCAAGAACACGAACTCCACTCCCCTCATCTACGGCCTTACGGTTCAGCGGGAGGAGCGATGACTTAGTCCAGTTGATCAAATGATAATTTACCAAATTCCTCTATTGCTTCTATCACATAGGGAAGAATTTTCCAACCCTGATCCAGGAACAGAATCACATCATCAGCATAAAGGCTTATTTTATCGCTCACTCCCGCCACCCCGAAGCCGTCTATACGATTATCTATACGGATCTTACAGGCCAACGGTTCAATAAATAGGGCAAAAAGAAGGGGAGATAGGGGGCATCCCTGTCTCATCCCTCGGCGCATCATAACGGAAGAAGAACTAATACCATTAATATTGATACATGCCACCGGATGTTCATATAGCATTTGAGTCATTTGCATAAAAATATTCCCCAGACCAAATTGAGACATAGTAGCCCACAAAAAAGGCCACTCCATCCTGTCAAACGTCTTTGCGGCATCTAAAGACAGGACGGAGTGGTCTATACTACCCCCAACAGAGAGATTCAGATACACCCTATAAAGACTCATCTGTGTTTGCCGGCCCGGAATAAAACCCGTCTGATTGGGGTGTACCAGAGAGGCTATAACCCTCTTCAAGCGATTAGCCAGAAGACAAAACATACAATATAGAATCAAGTATAATATTTCACAAATTCCTCCCTAATCTCCTCTGAGGACCTCACCCTATTTTCTTGTGCATTCCTAATTTCCCTTATACTCGTAGCCTCTCTTTGATTAGCCACTAATCGTGCAAGAAACTTGCCCGTTTTCCCCGATTCCCAAAAGCGATTTTGACCTTGGAAAAGAAGCTTATGTTGTGTTTTACTATACAAAAGTGTCTTGAGCTGTAGATTAGCCTCCTTTAACTGATTTATATTTTGCTCATTATGACAGACGATTAATGAGGCACGTAAACTCCTAATTGACTCTGTCAACTGTTGTTCCCTTCGATGCAATTCAAATCTACACCTATTAATTTTAGTAAAGTATAAGCCCCTTATGTGGGCCTTCAATGCATCCCACACATAATGTATATGTGTTGAGCCTACGTTAAAGCCCCAAAATTCCTGTATATCCTGGTCAATTCGGCATTGCTCTCCTATCACATCAAACCAATGCGAGTTCAGTTTAGAAATTCTGCCAGAAGCTGGAGCCTCCGCCCCTCTGAACACGATCAGGACTGGGTAGTGATCTGAGATTCCATGAGGCTCATACTTCATTTTCAGAACTTGATGACTCAAATCGCGAGTTGCAAAAGCCAGGTCAATGCGGGACATTGACCCATATGACTTTCTAGCACTGACTGTGGCTTGGTGTGCTTTTACCTATCATGAACTCTGTGTTAATTATTATATTAATTTGGCAGTTATTTCCTGTGTGCATTTTCTGTGTAATTTAATCATTTTGTTCTTCAGGAAAAATTAACAGAAGCATTAGCTTTTTGCAGTTACCCTCCATATGAGTATGTTGTACAGTCTGAGTGAGCCATTAGTACACACATGGTAATATTAATTTAATGCTGTTCCTGAGTTGTTATACATTACCCAGCAATAGTGCTGAAGTGTGCTGAAGTGCAGTTTAATGAATAATTTTAAGTCACTTGAAATTTCTAGAAATGCATGGCACATTTCTTCCAGCGATCAGGAGTGAGATAGATAGTCAATTGAAATAAGGTTTTCATATATCTTAGGCTACTCTCACACTAGCGTTTTTGCGGATCCGTTACAATAATACAACCGCATGCATCTGTCATGAACAGATCTGGTTGTATTATGTCTTATATAGCCATGATGGATCATGAACACCATTGAAAGTCAATGGGGGACGGATCAGTTTTCTATTGTGTCATCCCCATTGACTTACATTGTGTGTCAGGACGGATCCGTCTTGCTCCGCACCACATCGCAGACAGAAAAATGCTGCCTGTAGCGTTTTTCTGTCCACGATGGGGACGCAACCAAATGGAACTGAATGCATTTTGGTACATTCCTTTTTGTTCAGTTCAGTTTTGTCCCCATTGACAATGAATGGGGACAAAACTGAAGCGTTTTCTTCCACTATTGAGATCCTATGACGGATCTCAATACCGAAATTGATAACGCTAGTGTGAAAGTAGCCTAAAGCCTCATTCACACATCAGTGTTTTGGTCAGTGATCTATATCAGTAATTGTGAGCCAAAATCAGGATTGGAGCCTCCACAGACATAAGCCTCATGCAGACGTCAGTGTTTCACAGACATGTGCTGTATGTGTTCTCCACGGACATCACACGTCCCTATTCATTTTAATGTGTGTATTCACACATCAGTGTTTTCAGCACGGTCCGTGGGTCTGTTTATTTTACCACGGATGCATGCTTTATTTTGTCAGTGTTCCTTCACGCCCATTATAGTCTATGGGTCCGTGAAAACCATGTATGCCATCCGTGTTGCATCCGTGTTTCACGGATCATTAACAAGAGATTCTTTGAAAATTATTTTTCCGCTGTTGAGTGTTAGTGAAACACGGACAGAAAAAAACAGACCCATGGACCCAAAACAGATCTGTCACGGGAGAAAACACGGATTGAACACGGTCTGTGTTACCACTGATCCAAAACTGAAACGGACGTCTGCATGAGGCAATAAGGTATAAGTGAAAGATCTGCACCTGTTCTGTGTTTAGAGCCACTGACCGAACACTGACATGTGAATGAGGCATAAGCCATATTTATTACTAGATATGAGCGAAGTTTTCAAAAACTCAATTTGGATGCTTTGCCAAATTTTCTCAAAAATATGATTTAATCCGAATTAATTAGTGAAGGAACATCTGATATTTCCCAGCTGCAGGGAGCCTGTATATCGGTGTTCATGACTGTTCATTACAGCATGCATATGTAACATCCTGAAGTATGTCACTAAACTTCTGTTCCCCCGCTACAACATGTTAAGTGTATGTATATTGTCATCTGGTATAAGTTTGCATCACTCTCTCCATAATGTGCATTTTCTAGGCCTGTTTTGTATTTATGCTGTAATTTCCATGTACACCAGCAGGTGGCAGCAGTATGTAACAGGATCATAGCTAGTTAAGTATTCCTAGACTGGAATAGACCATTCCAGGCTAACTTCCCCCTATCTGAGGAGGAGTGGAATGTTCCCACATCCTACTTCAGGGGGAGGAAGGAAAGTTCTAGGCAGAGTGAGCCACCCCCCTGCTGGGGTAGGCTGTGTTAGTAGGAGCTCCCAGAAACAAGGACCCCAACCTTGGATCCAAGCCTCGGCTGAGGCCCAAGATCAACCTTCCCAGCCTGAGTCCCTTACCTCAGCTGGTGGACAAAGAAAGCAGCCCTTCACAGACGTATAGATCTCTCTCCAGGAAGAAACCATCATACCCTGCGAGCAGTCCTGTAAGTAAAGATCCTAAGACAAAGAGAAGATAATTACCTCACCAGCTAGTCAGACCCAAACTAAGCAGACTAAAGACAGAGCAGAAGATAGATGCCTGCCAGTTTCTCTAGGCATATGATCAGATGCAGAATACATATAAATTCCTGCCACATATTGCCAAAACCTGCTGGGACCCTAGACTATTGCTGTACACTGTATGGATCAAAGCTGCATACCAACAAGTAAAGACAAGTTGGACCCTATTATCTGTGTGGAATCCCATCATTCCTCAATTAGTCCTATTAACAGCACTCAATTTGTTGCATGTGAGCCAGGATACAGGAGTCCAGCCGTACCACAGGTAGGAGACACCGTTGACACTACCATATCTGCTATACAGAGACATTATCCCCCTCTGGCATTCCTCACCTGGTACGTGAGCTCATAACATCTTAAAGGGCCCTGCTACAGTACCTGCGCAAGCTGCAACTGGCGTCACGAACTTATACACATGTAAACTGACCCACTGCATAGCATTCCCACTGACCCAGTGTCCTGCTCATTGCATTAAAGTGGCATCACGAACAGGATCGGATTGAATTGTGTGTCCATCCTTAACTACAGAACCGGATCCAATTGTGCGCTAAAAATGGACTTAAACCGCATGTTTCACATGAACCAATGTCATGACAGGACATGATTTTTCTGACACTCACTTCCCTGACTGCTGGGCGCTGGCATTTTGCCAGCAGCTTGAGCGGGGCCACAATAATTGCTGCGCGGCCGCCCACCCGCACAGCTTAATTAGAGGGAACACTGACTGCAGGGGCCAGGGGGGTCCACAGGCGGCCCGGGCCCCCTTGAGTGCAGAGCCTGGTCGCAACTGCGACCCCTGTGACCCCTGTATGTACGCCATTGGCAGTGAGATATTTTACAGCCCAGTTTGCCGTGCATTACTGGCGAAATACAAATATATTTGCCGTTCATAGTTGTACTTATCTGTTGAAAAGCCTTTTGTGTAAAAGTAGAAAAACATTAGGGCCTATTTGCTGTTTAGCGGTGCAGTGATATATTCTAAAGCCCTATGTGCTGTGTATTAGTGGCGAAATAAAAAATATTTGATCAAACATTTGGTTATTTGATATAACAGTATGTCAGGCAGAGAAGTGCCAGGCCCTGCATAGGGAAGTGGCAGAGGCCTAAATATTTCTGGCGCAGGCAGAGGTCGCAGCAGAGTAAGGGGCCTTGGCAGCAGGGGTCACTTCGAGAGGCCTGAGCTCCCAGTGTCAGCTACCGTTTGGGTCGTGACCAGCAACCCAGCGGTACTTGAATGGTTGACTCAATCTTCGACTTTGTCGCAACTTACATTAAACACCCCCAGCTAAGAGTCGGTGGGCTCGTCAGACACAACCCTTAGTTGGCATGGACCAGGAGCAGGCCCTGTGCACTCAACTGACCTCAACCTGCCTCTGTCCTTTTCTGTTAACTCACCTCGAGAAGTATTATGTGCTGTAGCCTCTGCTCCACTTTTCAGCGAGGAAGAGGTACTAGATAGAGATGTCGCGAACATAAAATTTTCCATTCGCGAACGGCGAACGCGAATTTACGCAAATGTTCGCGAACGGGCGAACCGCCATAGACTTCAATAGAAGGGGAATTTTAAAACCCACAGGGACTATTTCTGGCCACAATAGTGATGGAAAAGTTGTTTCAAGGGGACTAACACCTGGACTGTGGCATTCCGAAGGGGGATCCATGGCAAAACTCCCATGGAAAATTACGTAGTTGGCGCAGAGTGTGGTAAGTTGAATTCGCAATGCGATTAATATAACCTGCATTAATCACATTGCGAATTCAACTTAGAGCTAAGTTCCTAATGGTTGTATTGCTAGAATTGACGAATATAACGAATATAGCACTATATTCTCAATCTTCGTTATATTCTAGCAATACAACCATTAGGAACCCAGCTCTAAGTTGAATTCGCAATGCGATTAATATAACCTGTATTAATCGCATTGCGATTACAACTTAGATCTGAGTTCCTAATGGTTGTATTTCTAGAATTGACGAATATAACGAATATAGCACTATATTCTCAATCTTCGTTATATTCTAGCAATACAACCATTAGGAACCCAGCTCTAAGTTGAATTCGCAATGCGATTAATATAACCTGTATTAATCGCATTGCGATTACAACTTAGATCTGAGTTCCTAATGGTTGTATTGCTAGAATTGACGAATATAACGGGTGGGGTGGCAGGGGCAGTACAAGCAGCCTAAGTCTACGGTCGCTGATGTGCAGCTTTCTTCACCCGCATATTGAAGAAACTACTCACCAGCAGCTAGACGTAGAGCAGAACCTGAACCAACAGGCGGTGGCATACTTGGAGTGCACCCTGCCAGCTGACCTTGAAGATCCACTGAACTACTGGGGAGCCAAACTGGATTTGTCGAGTTTGCCCAAGAAAAGCTGTCCTGCCCAGCCATTAGTGTGGCATCAGAGTGGGTGTTTAGAGCGGCAGGGGTCATAGTTACCCCAAGAAGAACTCGTCTGTCCACCAAAAATGTGGAGAGACTGATAAATCAGGCGTGGATCAGCCAGGATTTCCACGCACCAATTCCTGATGCATCAGACTAGATCATCTATGGTGCCACACCAATAATTTGACAAAAGAGACTGGTTTCTTCTGGCTACCTGCCTCAGCTACTATTCTGATGCTGCTACTAGAGATGGCCTTGCAGTTCGCTCGGTGGTCGTTTCGCAGCGACGAACGGGCGAACATATGGCAATGTCCACCGGCGCCATATTCTTTTACATTGTAAAGAACTTTGACCCATGAACCCATGCATTTTGACCCATCGGGTGGTATAGGACAGCCAATTGAGACGTTTCAGCACATGGACATACTCCCTACATTATAAATAAACCTGATCTGGCCGCCATTTTACATTCAGTTTTTTGCCACTGTAGGGAGAGGTTGCTGTATGGAACAGGGACAGACTGTTAGGGACACCAAACGCTAGCTAATAGGGCCACAAAAGTCCTTTTAAGGACTGGTATAGGTGTGCTATCGATAGGTGTGACTCACTTATAATATACTTTCTAACATAGAAAGTATATTATAGTGCATTTGTATTGTGCAGCAGTTGTGTGCGGTTCTGCTGCGATACAGTTGCTCCCTCCAAAAACTGATTGAGGCAGGGGTGTGATATACCTATAATATAATTTATAAATAGTGCATGTGCAGAATTTGTGTGCAGTTCTGCTGAGATACCGCAGCTATACAGAGGGACAAACGCTATTGGAACAACTAATTCCAACTGTTGTGATTAGAGATGAGCGAATCGAAGCTGACAAAGTCGAATTCGTTGCGAATTTCAGGAAAAATTTGATTCTGAATGAATGCAAATTTCCTCATGCTTTGTGGTAACGAATCACATTATTTCCTAAAATGGCATCTAAAATGGCATCTAAAATGGCGGCTACACGTGTGAGGACATGGGGCAGGAAACTCTGGGAAGGCGGGATGACCCATAATGCCATGCATGCAGCCAATCAGCAGTCAGCCAGCCCAGTGATGTCACAGCCCTATAAATAGGGCGGCCATCTTAGATGCTGCCATTCACCATCGTACATTGTTCAGGGACAGACGTGTGTATGCAGGCGCTAGGGAGAGTGAAAGATAAACAGTTAAAAAAAATAAATAAGGAAAGACGGGATTTACAAGTGCAGGGAAAGGGTAAGTGAGATGAATCATTTCACAGTCAGGGAGAGACATGTGCAGATGCTAGTAGGGAGAGTCATCGGAATTTCCTTATTGTGAAAACCAGCGATTTACAAGTGCAGGGAAAGGACAGTAAGAGGAATCATTTCACAGTCAGGGAGAGACATGTGCAGATGCTAGTAGGGAGAGTCATCGGAATTTCCTTATTGTGAAAACCAGCGATTTACAAGTGCAGGGAAAGGACAGTAAGAGGAATCATTTCACAGTCAGGGAGAGACGTGTGCAGATGCTAGGGAGAGTCATAGTAAATTTCTCAATTTTTGCACTTGTAAATCGATTTACAAGTGCAGGGAAACATTACTTGGCGATCCAGATAGTCTCATAATACCTCTCTGTCATTCCAGCAATTAGTTATTGGGGTGCAAGTGCTATGTTGAAAAGCCTTTAGTGGCTTTTATCTGTGGAAAAAGATAAATATATACGCAGGTCGCTTTTGCTGTTAACTGAGCTGATATCATTTAGTGGCCTATTTCAATACAATACAAGAAATATATACGCAGGTCACTTTTGTTGTTTTTTAATCTAAAATCATTTGCAGTCATTTCTTGTGAAAGAGCATAGGGCGATATTTCAGTAATACACAAAACATTTAAACGCACTGCACGGTTGCATTAATTTCTGGTGAAAGAGTATAGGGGCTTATTTCTTAAAAAAAATAAAAATACATACGCACTGCTGGTAAAAGCGTATAGTAGCCTATTTCAGTCCAAGAAGAAATATATATTTTCAGTTCACTTTTGCAGTTATTTCTGTTGAAAGCGTATAGGGACATATTTCAGTAAACAAAGAAAAATAGATTCTTAGTTCCCTTCTGCAGTTATTTCTGTTGAAAGCGAATAGTGGCCTATTTGAGTCCAACAAGAAATACAGTACAGACTAGGGGTGGGCGATATAGACGATATAGGCGATATGCGATATAAATTTGTGCCACGATATGGATTTTGAGCATATCGCCTATATCGCCGGACCGCGATATGATCCTGAGCCGGCACAGTGGAGAAGGAGAGAGTCCCTCCCTCCCCACTGTGCGCGGCTGCCGCTGACCACCAATGACAAAAGAGGAGGAGGGGAGGGACTGACAGTAAATCATTGAGTTTTCACGATCTCAGTGAGCGCGTGAAAACTCAAATCCGATGGTATATTCTAACCCCCAGGCGTTCCCATGGTGACAGGGACGCTTGCCTGGGGGTTAGAACATACAGGGCCACGCCGCTGACAGTAGAACATTTAAAAACTAATCAGTAACTTTAACTTTATTAATTGGTGATCTCTTTACTGTATACCTTACTAGGTCTTAGCTCCGGTAACTAGTGATGTCCGGTTCATGAACGAATCGTTCATTTGAATCGATTCAGTTCAGTGAACCGGAGGAGTCGATCACTTGAATGATCTGATCCGTTTGAATCGGCTCTCAGTCACAGCAGACAGTCACAGCAGACAGAGACGCTCAGCTCACCACCTCACGCTGGCAGCAGGAGCCTGAGGGAGGGACTGGGAGGAGTCAGTAATATGATCTTAGAGTGGAAGAGCTGCTTCTGCCAGCCCCTCCCCTCCCCGCCCACCAACCAATCACCGACCAGAGCTGAGGGGGCGAGGCAAGCACAGCACACTAGCAGCTCTGACTCGAGTCCTCGGAGTAGTGCAGGGTCAGGGAGTCTAAATGAATGGAATGAGTCACAAGAACCTAAAGATCCGACTCAGTTAGTGACTCATTCCATTCATTGAGTTAGAAGAGCCGCGAGTCAGACTGTAGAACAGGTTACACTGAGGCTGTCGGCTCTTGTTGCAGCAGTGATAAGGAGCAGAGAGATAAGAGAAGGGACAGATGACACAGAGTTTAGATTACAGGATGAATTAAATTAACCCTTTAGAATCAAATTGGCTTCTCAGGAGATATATATGTTAAAGGCATATATAGGCAGTACTACTGAATGAGATGCCTTTAACATATATATCTCCTGAGAAGCCAATTTGATTTGTGGGATCTGTGGATGGCACCGTTTAGGGGAGGGGGGGGATCTGTGGATGGCACCGTTTAGGGGATTTTCCTGTATAAATCGTTGGTTGTTACGATAAAAAATGTCAGTAAAATATATCATATAGGAGACACACACAGTGATATTTGAGAAGTGAAATGAAGTTTATTGGATTTACAGAAAGTGTGCTATAATTGTTTAAACAAAATTAGGCAGGTGCATAAATTTGGGCACCACAAAAAAGAAATGAAATCAATATTTAGTAGATCCTCCTTTTGCAGAAATTACAGCCTCTAAACGCTTCCTGTAGGTTCCAATGAGAGTCTGGATTCTGGTTGAAGATATTTTGGACCATTCCTCTTTACAAAACATCTTTAGTTCATTCAGGTTTGATGGCTTCCGAGCATGGACAGCTCTCTTTAAGTCACACCACAGATTTTCCATTATATTCAGGTCTGGGGACTAAGATGGCCATTCCAGAACGTTGTACTTGTTCCTCTGCATAAATGCCTTAGTAGATTTTGAGCAGTGTTTAGGGTCGTTGTCTTGTTGAAAGATCCAGCCCCGGCGCAGCTTCAGCTTTGTCACTGATTCCTGTATATTGGTCTCCAGAATCTGCTGATACTGAGTGGAATCCATGCGTCCCTCAACTTTGACAAGATTCCTAGTCCCTGCACTGGCCCCACAGCCCCACAGCATGATGGAATCACCACCATATTTTACTGTAGGTAGCAGGTGTTTTTCTTGGAATGCTGTGTTCTTTTTCCTCCATGCATAACGCCCCTTGTTATGGCCAAATAACTCAATTTTAGTTTCATCAGTCCACAGCACCTTATTCCAAAATGAAACTGGCTTGTCCAAATGTGCTTTAGCCCACCTCAAGCGGCACTTTTTGTGCTGTGGGCGGAGAAAAGGCTTCCTCTGCATCACTCTCGCATACAGCATCTCCTTGTGTAAAGTCCGCCGAATGGTTGAACGATGCACAGTGACTCCATCTGCAGCAAGATGATGTTGTAGGTCTTTGGTGCTGGTCTGTGGGTTGACTCTGACTGTTGTCACCATTCGTCGCTTCTGTCTATCCGAGATTTTTCTTGGTCTGCCACTTCGAGCCTTAACTTGAACTGAGCCTGTGGTCTTCCATTTCCTCAATAATATGTTCCTAACTGTGGAAACAGACAGATGAAATCTCTGAGACAGCTTTCTGTATCCTTCCCCTAAACCATGATGGGGAACAATCTTTGTCTTCAGGTCATTTGAGAGTTGTTTTGAGACCCCCATGTTGCTACTCTTCAGAGAAAATTAAAAGAGGAGGGAAACTTACAATTGACCCCCTTAAATACTCTTTCTCATAATTGGATTCACCTGTGTATGTAGGTCAGGGGTCACTGAGCTTACCAAGCCAATTTGAGTTCCAATAATTAGTTCTAAAGGTTTTGGAATCAATAAAATGACAACAGTGCCCAAATTTATGCACCTGCCTAATTCTGTTCAAACAATTATAGCACACTTTCTGTAAATCCAATAAACTTAATTTCACTTCTCAAATATCACTGTGTGTGTCTCCTATATGATATATTTAACTGACATTTTTTATCGTAACAACCAACGATTTATACAGGAAAATCATGACGATTAACAAGGTTGCCCAAACTTTCGCATCCCACTGTATATTCAGCGTTCAGCACTGAAGTCCTTTTTGCGGTATGGACTAAATTACGTTGTGTTGAAATTGTGTATTTAAGTTTCACACACTGCGCACTTACGTGACAACATCCCTAAGAGCGGCGCACCAATACATGTGAATACACTATGCACTAACCCTGCACAAAAATGCAAAATAATTCACACTAACCCGCATCTATCTAAGGTATTGCTTACTGGACACTATGGGGACTTTTCTGCAGCACAAAAAACGCACGAGGTCCGTGTCTCGCTCTTCCAGCGCGGACCTACTTGGTCTGCAACGTCCCGTTCAGTTCAGAAAAAATCTTGTATTCTGCGTTAATTGCTGCACTTATATGCGCTAAAATCTGTTTTGAAATATTTGGGTGGAAAAAAATCTTGTATTCGGCGTTAAGCGCTGCACTGATATGCGCTAAAATCTCTTGTGAATTATTTCAGTGGAAATAAAAATTTCCACCTCCTCCATTAACTTCCTCATCTCTTCATTAACATCGGACACACTAACTTTACACCCCCCTCCCAGCTATTTATCTAAGTGGTTCCCGCACGGTTCCTGCACCAACTAGGAGCAAATAAATGTAAATGATACTGCCAGCCTGTTAAAGGGAACTACAGCATGATATCACAATACATTTGATATGACATTTAGCAAGAGTTTAAAGTTCCCACATATAGCACATAGTGGGACACTGCATCAAGATGAATCAGGCGTGGATCAGCCAGGATTTCAACACACCAATGCCTGATGCATCAGACTAGATCATCCATGGTGCCACACCAACATTTTTACAAAAGAGACCGTTGTCTTCCGGCTTTCTGCCTCAACTACTATTCTGATTCTGTTACCCGCCTGATGCCACACATCTGATGCCAAGTGCTCCTTCTTTCACCCACCATCTTCCACCTCACCACTCTGTCATAGGGACACTCTTTGGACTTCTCATGCTGTTCACACCCTCCCCACTTCATGACTGGGCCACTATTTTGGCTTTTATCCCTGGCTGACATCATCATTTATTTGACCTTTCTTCTGATCTGTCAGAAGGAAGGAAAAATGAGACGCACAACATAAATAACATAAATAACATAAACAACATAAATAATTATAATAATAATAACATAACCATTTGACTTAGAACTGACGAGGGAGGTCGTAGAAGCCGCCTAAATGAACCTTAACCGACCAAAACCACCACGGCAATTCCACCTTCCCCCAGCCGCGTACCACAAGCTCGGGGACACTAACTGATGAAAGCCACACCAATCCAACCAGGTGCCCCAACTCTGAGAGTACAGCCCCACCATTGAGGCTCTCTCATTAACCTGTACCATCCAGTAGCCCCAGCTTCTATGACCTCCCCCCGCCAACAACGCGCAGCTTGACTCCAATCCTCAAGCTTGCGCGTTCCGCCACATACGGAGAGCTCTTTCCACCCCCCCTTGCAAATCCAGCGACCACAGATCAATGCCCACTGCATTAAGGTGGACCCCATCCTCTCTCCATAAACCCCCAGTCCCCGATTCCAACTCCGGGTGCCGCACCGACACTGCCCCATGCTTGGCACAAAATCGCCAAATCACCCTATTTAACTTGATCCTGGCCTTATTCAACTTATCCACAGATCTAGCCTCCCTCCAGGACTTCCTCAGCACAATGTCTGTCCACACAGTCACCATGGACGGGAAAAGGGACCACAAACGTAAAAAAATCGAACCTGATGTCCCGAATCAATTCCCTGCAGGGACGAACACCTAGGGCAGTAATGGTGAACCTTTTAGAGACCGAGTGCCTAAACTGCAACCCAAAACTCACTTATTTATTGCGAAGTGCCAACATGGCATTTACCCTTAATACTAATATAACATATCTTTCATGTACATTATCATTTATCTATAATAGCCTGCCTACATTCAGTGAGCTGTCTGTGCCATTCATAGCATGCCCTGCGCTGATGAATGGCAGAAAAAGTCTAAGGCATAGTGTTACACTTTGGACTTCTTCCAGGGTTCGGGTGCCACAGAGAGGGCACTGAGTGCCGCCTCTGGCACCCGTGCCATAGGTTCGCCATCACTGACCTAGGGTATTACCCCCCACGTGCAAAACTAGCACATCCGGGGCCCTATCCAACCTGGCATGACGATGTACCTCCTGCAGGACACTACCCCACAACATACCTCGACGCCCAATCCACCTCACTACTGCCACATCGCGGTCAAATCCCAACTGTCGCCTGTCTCGCCGAACATCGGCCCACAGGGCCCCCCAAAAAACCAATGAGTGGCCCAAAATCCACACTAACAGCGGGGCGTCACCTGCAAGACAACAAAACCAAAGCAATGATTTGAAACAATCCCGCACACTCAAACCGCCCCTAACTGCACATATAACGGAAAGCGCTCTGACTCCCACCTCACAATGCGCTTTATCACCTCATCTCGCACGCCCAGTCGAGCAGCCTCCGTGGCGGCCTCAATACTGAAGGAATGACCCGTGAAGTTACCAGAATCCATTCCCAGGTTACACAAACACTTCTTAAATACCGCCAGGAATTGAAACCTTGACAGAAAGGACCCATCTGCATGCCTGAGAAGCGGGCCGCCACCAACCTCGGACCCCTCCTGAAACTCCCGCAAGCACTTGACTAGACACAACAAACACCCCGGTACCTCAAACAACGTTATATAGTGACCTTTTCCCTCCCGATCCATCTTAGAAAAACTAAGAAAAACCACCAACCTGTCGGCATACAAAAATACGTCCTCCCCGCTCAATCCCCCCCGCACGACTCACACTTCTACACACTAACTCTCCCAAACGAAACGCCCCGAAAAAGGCCAGAGAAAAAGCTAATCTGATGTCACCGCCAGTTCTGTGAGGTGGTCTGTTAGACGTTCTTCTCTACCTCTTGCATGAGGTTCTTTGTTTTGGTTTCGCTTTGTCTTCTCCTTACCTTCTCACAGCTGTCACCTATTTGCACTAATTGTCCCCCTTTATATTCCCTCCCATACTGCCTCACTTTGCGGTTTATACTTCTTCTTGGATGAGTTCTTCACTGCTGGAGGCTGCTACTGCTGATTCCTCAGATAAGTCCTTTTCCTTTATTTGTGTTTACTTGCTGGCTTCATTCTAGGTGACCCTGATTCCGTCTGTATTAAGTGCAGGGAGCCGGTGGTCGTGTCCCCTCACTATTATAGGGTTTTTAGGTGTCACACAGTATAAGGTACGTGGGCATGCAATCGTCTACCATAAAGACCTTTGCATGGGCATAGCAGTCAGGGAGAGCTCTAGGGGTTTTATAGGGCTCACCCATATGCTCCTTAGTTTGTGATCAAGCCAGTCGGATGTTTATTTATAAGTTCCAGCTTTCTGCAACACCATCCGTGACATCTGAACAACCTCAATTCCCAAACCGAATGTCAGACCAAGGCTGCTTGCTCCCCCAACTTGAGCAACAGAGAAAAAGACACCGGAAGTAGAGGGTCCCTCACCCGCCGAAATCTCCTATACCCCTTTAACACCTGCCTCACCAAGTATGCCAGGCCTTATCATATGCTCTCCACGTGCCTTCACTCAATGATGCTTGCAACAGATCCCCTACTGTACCTCCAAGATCTCCCACAGCGACTGTGGACACAACAACCCGTCTGGACTCGCCTCTGGGGCCAACTGGCGAAACCGCTCCCACTGCAAACGAGAAAGTGTGTCAGCGATGCTATTAGAAGACCCTGACACGTGCACCGCCACCACCCAAGCATTAAGAGACAATCACATAAGAACCAAATCACCGGGGGGGAAGAGGCAGTCAAGCCATTGATCGCTTGCACCACTCCTAGGTTGTCACAATGAAACCTAACTTTACGGTCCCTAAACTTTTCCCCCCAAAGCGTGACCGCCAACACAATTGGAAAGAGTTCCAATAACGCCTTATTTTTAACCCAGCCACTTAACACCCAGGATTCTGGCCTCCACAGTACACCCCAAAACCAACCCCACCCGCAGCATCAGTAAACAAATCAAAATCAAAACTATCAACATCCCCACTCATAACTAACGCCCTGCCGTTAAATTGCTGCAGAAACGAATCCCACACCATTAGATCCCCTTTCAGTTCCCGACCCAGCCTGATAAAATGATGCGGAGCCACAATACCCCCGGTCGCGGAAGCCAACCTCCTACTAAAAATGCAGCCCATAGGGAGAATGCGACAGGCAAAACTCAATTTGCCCAGCAAGGACTGTAAGTCCCGCAGGCGAATCTTTTTCGCCCTGAATGAGGCCGCCACCCCCGCCCTCAAATCCAACACCTTGTCCTCTGGCAATCTACACTCCATTTGCAGGGTATCAATGACTATCCCCAGAAAACTTAACTCCGTTGTTGGCCCCACTGTTTTGTCTACTGCCAATGGAACCCCAAAAAACTCAAAAACTGACTGCAACGTGGATAATAACAAGGAACAAACTCTAGATCCTCCCGGCCCTAAACACAGAAAATCGTCTAGGTAGTGAATAATAGATGAACAACCTGACTCTTGAACAACCGCCCACTCCAAAAATGAACTAAAACGCTCAAAATAGGCACAAAACACTGAACAGCCCATCGGCAAACACCTATCCACAAAATAGCCGCCATTCCAAAAGCAACCCAGTAAATATAAACTATCCGGGTGAACCGGTAACAGGCGGAATGCCGACTCGATGTCAGATTTAGCTAATAGGGTACCCAGTCCTAACTTTCTTACCCACTCGACAGCCCCGTCAAAGGAGGCATAAACCACCGAACAAAGCTCAGGGTCTATGCCCTCATTGACCGACGCGCCCTTTGGGAAGGATAAATGATGTATAAGCCTAAATTTATTCGGTTCCTTTTCGGGAACCAAACCCAGAGGGGAGATACGCAAATTACTCATGGGCGGCGTAACCATCCATCCTTCCCAAGGAAACATCTTTTCCTAACTTATCGGACATGATTTTCGGGAATTCTAATGCAGAGCGCAAATTCTTCCGCGTCTCCACCACTGGCAATGGATGAGAGGGGATATGAAATCCTAACGTAAAACCCAAACGTAAAAATTCTGCCACTTCCTGGTTAGGATATCTACTTAGATAATCCCCCATCCTTTCCACTCGCACTGGGGTCCGCCCCCTTTGCAAACCCATCCCCCCTCTCTGTCTACCACCTCTAAAACACCTGTTGGTCCCATGGCTCCCCCCACATGCGGAACACTCATGCTTAAATTTACAATTTTGTCCAAACTTACAACCTCCTTCATTAAAAAGGAAGCAGAACCCCTTACCGGCTGGCGCGTTCCCCGTGGACTGGGCCGCCCCCCCTGACTCACTCCGAAAGGACTGACCAGTCCTTCCAGGTGCTGTAACTCTCATCCATAAGGCTATAGCCTTATGGTCCCATCTCATGGTAGTGCGGACCGCTTTTCTTTGATGGAATTGTTCGTCATATCGCAACCACCCGGAGCCCCCGTACACCCGATAAACTTCCCCAATTGCATCCAGGTAACAAAAAAGTGCCGAACAACAATCGGGATATTTTTCCCCAATCACACTTGCTAGAATGGCAAAGGCCTGCAGCCAATTACCAAACGTCTGCGGGATAAGCTGAAAACGATGCTTGTCATCTTCCTCCTTCCTAACCCCATCCTTCTTTACTACATCCAAATTAAAGCGTTCTAACGGAAGGAGAGAAAAAATTTCTACGTTTTCTCCCCTCCAAATCTTTTCTCGCACGTCAGGCTTCAAGTGTGCTCCCAGGGGACCCTCAAAACACACATACACTTCCCCTTTTGCAGCATCATCTAACCTGGGCCTATCCTCGTCCCCCCCGCCTGAGTGTACTGATACTGACCCCGCCACCCCTCCGCTAGCGGGTGTGGGCACATTACTAACCCCCGTCCCCAATCCCCATGCCTGTAAGGGGGCCGCACCTAACCCCCCCAGCTGGACTGACCCCAGCTAGGCCACATAGCAAGCGTCCCAAACCCCCAATAATGGTACTATTGCTCCCACCCAAACTGCCTGACCCTTGAAGTATAGATAACAACGATCCCATGGATGTCTCACCTAGCTGCCCGGGCGCTGTGAACCCAGCAGCTGAAGGTCCTGATTCCTGTCGCACGGCTCCTGGATCAACCGGCACGGCTCTCTCTTGGTCAGTTGCTTCAGGCGCAGACGACGCCCTAGCTGCGGCCACGTTGGGCGCGTTGAATGAGACTCTGGAAAGCTCCCTCCCGTCTAGGCCATCGGGACCAGCCTCAAGCCGTCCGTCCTCCAAAAGAGGCCTGCGCACATCCCTTCCTCCGACATGAGCAGCCTTGTGCCGCTCCACCACCGCATCTTCACGCCCAAGAGATCTGCCCTGGTATCGGGTCCCCGCCTGAGCAGCCTTGTCCTCCTCCGCTAGATAACGCTGTTCTTGGCGAGGCCTGTGCCCGCTCCTGGCTCCGCCAGGCACAGCCTCATATGCCACTACTAGTAGGGACCCATCTTGTGAAGGCCTGCGCAGGGCATCGCTACCTGCCTGCACAGCCCCGCTGTCATCTCTGCTGCTGCCACTACTCCACGCAGAGCAGGCCTTCTCCTCCCTCTGATGGAAGGGGATCCCGCAGAACCCGGTCCTGACTTCCTGGCTGCCGCTGCTGTGGGCTGGGAAGAGGCCCCCCTTGCCGCCACTGGGTCCTGCCGGACATGTGGATTCCTCCCACGCCGGGAGGCAGCAGGAGAGGTAAGGCTCAGAACCTCCCGGCGTGAACTCGGGGTTTAGGCGCGCCGGCGGCCGTACCTGCCGCGGCCATCTTGCTGGTGGAGTGGGGCTAGCTGTACCCGCCTCCGCCCCCCCTAACATGGCAGTCACCTGCTGCTCCAACCACCCGGAGCCTCTGTAGTCCACCGCTTCTCTTAACCGCCGCAGCATCGCCTCCACTGCTTGCGACATGCTGGACGCGATGCTCGCTCCTGCTTATCCTCCAAAATGGCGACCGTCTTCCCACTCCCACTCTCATTTAAAAACTCGGCCCCCTCTCAGACCACTCCCTGCCTCACGTCCGCACTCATTAACCCTAACCTACCCTAGCCCTCGCTCTACAAAACCCCTCATGCCGGCTTTCCCTGAGCTTCGCTTCCAGTCCAACCTTACTTTAGCAATACTGAAAATTAAAAGACAAAAACATGCAATGCGACAACTCACTGCAATATAGAGTACAAAATTGCATAATAATTACAAGTGCTACACTATAAGTGAGAGATACTTGGCAAATCGTTTTGTACAAAATTATTTGAGCCCGTCTGCCGCACGTCAAGGCGATCTCTGTTAGACGGGTTCCTACACTAAGTTCCACCTGTTAGGTGCCATGACGGCTACCATACACTTCAGGGAGTGTAGGTTCCACAGCAGGCCCACTCCACAACACCACCGGTGCCAAATGGCCACCAAGGACTGCAGTGAGAGTCCACAAACTATCTCACTCCTGGAGCCATGGCTTCAGTGAGTGAGGGGGAGCAGGCCTGACTATGTACTAACACTAATTAAAATCAGCCTATAGGGCAGACAGGGTGGTCAGGAGTGCATGACTGAGGAGGCAGCCACACCTCCAGTACAAACTGCAAAGAAAGACAAAAAAGGGGGTCAGTCAACACATACCAAACCGCAGGAGCACATTGCTATGGCAGACGGGCTCAAATAATTTTGTACAAAACGATTTACCAAGTATCTCTCACTTATAGTGTAGCACTTGTAATTATTATGCAATTTTGTACTCTATATTGCAGTGAGTTGTCGCATTACATGTTTTTGTCTTTTAATGTTGTTCCCTGCCATAGCAATGTGCTCCTGCGGTTTGGTATGTGTTGACTGACCCCCTTTTTTGTCTTTCTTTAGCAATACTGAGCAAATGCTGACTGAGTGAAGGCGTATGCTCCAAAGACAGGAACCGTTTTTTGTGGGTTATTCTTCTGACGGATCAGAGGAAGGGCAAAATAATTAGTGACGTCAACACAAACTTACTGCTGACATCCTCTCCACTCTGTCGGGGGGCTCCACTTATATAAGCGTGTAATGAACATGTTCTGTAGACATCTATGTGGAATCAGCTGACAAGGGTGTAAAAGGAGTGTACTTCTTCTTAAAACTAACTCATAGTGTTACTTGAGTTATTAGGCCAGTTTTGGCAAATTTAAAGGGTTTCTACAACTTCATTTTCACATAATTAGCTTTCAGACACTAGCGATCCGCTAGTGTCTGCTCTACCAAACAATCCTAATATAATTGTTTATTGTCCTGCCGTTTCGCAAAAAATCGAACTTATATAGATATGCTAATGAGCCTCTAGGTGCTATGGGGGCATCATTAGCACCTAGAGGCTCGGTCTACCTTCACAAACTGCCGCCGCCCAGTGCGTCCCTCCAGCCCGCCCATCTCCTCCGGAATGCGATCAAGCGGACGAATTCTCGCGCATGTGCCATGCGCGTCTGTATTTGGCGCATGCGCAGTGAATGTCTGACCGCTTCCCTGCACAGACATCTCCACTGCGCCTGTTCCTCGGAGCACTATGACATCATCGGCGCAGGCGCAGTGGAGATGTCTGAGCAGGGAAGCTGTCAGACATTCACTGCGCATGCGCCAAATACAGACGCGCATGGCGCATGCGCGAGAATTCGTCCGCTTGATCGCATTCCGGAGGAGATGGGCAGGCTCATTAGCATATCTATATAAGTTTGATTTTTAGCGAAACGGCAGGACAATAAACAGTTATATTAGGATTGTTTGGGAGAGCAGACACTAGCGGATCGCTAGTTTCTGAAAGATAATTATGTGAAAACGAAGAATTTAATACTAAAAATTTAATATTGCTTAAGACAGTAGAGAATCGGCCAGTCTTCTGTTTAACAACGTGGTGTTGAGATGGGGAAAGTATTCAAAACAAATAATTAGTCTCTACCTGGAGCTGAATCCTGTCAAGATTGATGCAAGTGCGGTATTGGCTCCTCATCCAGCAAGATACTTCTGGGGCAACCTGCCTGGCATGCTTAGGCCTCTACTAGCAACAGACAATGAGAAGAAGACAAAGCTTCAATTTTGCTCGGAGCCCGGAAGAGTTGCGAATTTAATCACGATTCAAACCAACCAGGGCCCAGTCTCTTCGTCAGGGGTTCCCAGTCATCATGGAATGGAAAGGAGGGCATCCTTATTATATTTAATACATTTTATAATAAAAAAATAATAATTCCTAACACAGGAGGAGGAGGACATCCTGTGGTGCACGGAGATGGAGATGGTCTTCGGATTCCCACACAGACGTCTCAGAAATGAACCGCGGCTCCCAAAAGCAGCTCCTGGGAAGATAATGGAGCATCCCGATCATCCGTCATCTATTCGCCCCACTTTATTTTGGAAGTGTGTAGAACCAGTGTGGGACCCCCACTCTGCAGATTGATCATGGAGACACCGAATTTTATAATATATATAGAATAAATTTCATAATAAAATTAAATTTATTAAATTTAATAATAACATTACATTTTTTTCTTAGGAGAGAATCAACCAGTCTTCAGTTTATTCAATCACGTGGAGGGTGTTGCGATCGAGAAAGCATTCCAAAAAAAAATTTCCTCTACACCTGGAGCCGAATCCTGTCAAGATTGATGTAAGTGCGGTATTGGCTGCTCATCCAGCAAGACACTTCTGGGGCACCTGCCTGCCATGCTTAGGCCTCTACTAGCGACAGACAATGAGAAGAAGATAAAGCTTGTTCTTTTCTGTACATTGAATGAATAATTTTTGGGGCCTGTACTCCACTGGCCTGCAGTAAAATTGATATTTAATGACAGTCTAATATACCTCCAGCCACATAATCACTTGATATTTTCTGTTTGGTGAATGCCTAATGTTTGGGGCCTGTATTCCCGTGGCCTAAAATAAAAATACTAAAATCTAGGCCCCAGCAGGACACATTTTTGAGAGTTTCAATTTAAGAAGCATAAAAATGGCCCCTGATTAAAATACATATTTTTTTGTGGGAATTTTTGCCTTTGATCCCCCTCTGGTATGTCACTGTCCATGTTGTGGGACCATTGGTGCACTTCTTGTAAGTATTTGGTGGCTGCAAATATGACCTAAATGTTTTTCAGGTTCGCCTGCCATTAAAGTGAATGGGGCCCGCCGCAAACATTTGATCGCGCTCGCGAACCGTCGAGGCCGATGTTCGTCCATCACTAGCTGCCACCCGCCTGATGCCACACATCTGATGCCAAGTGCTCCTTCTTTCACCCACCATCTTCAGCGGGTACTGCTATTGACACCCACCTTCACACTCTGTCACCCTGCCACTCTGTGGTCTTCTCATGCTGCCGCCACCTACACACTTTGTCATTGTGCCACTCTGTGCCTCCTGATGCTGCTGCCACCTACAGACTCTGTCATTGGGTCACTCTGTGGTCTTCTCATGCTGCTTTCACCTCACCACAAGTCATAGTGCCACTCTATGGACTTCTCATGCTGTTCCCACACTCCCTACTTCATTTCTGGGCCACTATTTAGCCTTTTTGGCTTGGCTGACATCATCAATTATTTGACCCCTCCTCTGATCTGTCAAAAGGAAGGTAAAATGAGACTCACAACGGATCCTGTCTGTGTAGCAGCTGTAAGGCCTGTATGGTCCCATCAGAATTGGCTTATGATTTGGTAGCCAAAAGCAGGAGTGGGTACAAAACACAGAAGACATGCAAATATTCCATTCACGTGTCATCTCTGTTTTGGATCCACTCCAGTTTTTTTGGGCATTAGCAATACTGATGGATTACTTACCAAATGCTGACCGAGTGAAGGCGGATGCTCCACAGACAGAATCCGTTTTTTGGGAGTCATTGTTCTGACGGATCAGAGGAAGGGCAAAATAATCAGTGATGTCAACACAAACTTACTGCTGACACCCTCTCCACTCTGTCGGGGGGAGCTCTACTTGTATAAACGTTTAATTGAACAGGTTCTGTAGAGATCTATATGGAATCAGCAGACAACAGTGTAAAAGGATTGCACTTCTTCTTGGCGCTAACATCGACCTGTAAGGCTGATTTCATACTTGAGTTATGTGGTCAGTTTTGGCCCCGTGACTGCCCCAATAAGTGAAGTGTACAGTGATTCTAAGTCGTCATCTGCATGTCATATGGATTCACAGTATTATTTCACTACCAAAGCAGACTCCCTATGGGTGTTGCTGCAAGGCACAGTGTTCTGCACTACTATAAAGACTCTGTGCAGCCAGGAAATATACTTTTCTTTACATAATTCGCCTCAAATTTATTTGTATCGAACCAAATTTTTCCCAAAAAATTCAGCGAACCGGCGAATCAGATTTTTTAAAAATGTGCTCATCTCTAATGGCATTAGGATTTCCGGATTATTGCAGTCAAATATTGAAAGCTTTTTTCAATTAATAACACATGTTCACTAAAACAGGGGTGTGAAAATGCAATTATTTTTCAGTGAAACATCTTTGAACTATACCAGGCATGCTCAACCTGCAGCCCTCCAGCTGTCTCAAAACTCCAACTCCCATCATTCCCTGACAGCCTACAGCTATCATCCTACAGAAGGGCATCGTGGGAGTTGTAGTTTTACAACAGCTGGAGGGCCACAGGTTGAGCATACCTGAACTACACAATCTGATGCAGAAATACCTTAATTAACACAGTTACAATTTATGTTACTACCTGTTATTTTGTAGCAATTTACAACACATTTTGTAACATGGTTATAATGCACTAAGATGCCCCATTACAAATAGTAAATAGAAGTTTCTTTCTAGGAAGAAAAAAAAAGCAGTTTGTCAGTGCTCACTAGAATGTGATTTGCCTAGGAAGAGTACAAAGAAACATATTGTAAAAAAAAAATGGCTGTTTCTGCAGAAACCCCTATTTTGGTGGCACGATGGGTGTCTACACAGTAATAGACAAGCAATGTTAATTTTATTACTTATTTGAGTACACAGTGTTCATATTAGAGCATGAACCCTCTGTATCAATGTGAATTCACCTAGCTCTCCCAATGTATCTAAGTGCAAGTATTCTCCTGGGATCCCTAAAGGCTTCTTCCAGCAACATGTCTATCTATATCCAGGGCAGACTGGGAATTTAAAGTGGCCCTGGAATAAAAAAAAACTATAAGTGGCCCCATTTTGTGTATGGGCTCAGATTGACAGAAGGTGGGGCCAACACAAGTAGGAAGGTTCAACTCAAGTAGCTGGGGCAAGCAATACCATAGAGGGGGAGTATATTTTGTGCCACGCTTTGGTATTTTGCTATGCAGCAGAAATAAATACCACAGTCCAGCAGAAAGTACTGCCCCAGAACCAAATACCGAAGCATAACACAATGTAGTGCCCCAGCAGAACCAAATACCAAAGCACAATACAATATACTGCCCCAGGAGAACTAAATATCAAAGTTCAGCACAATATACTACTCCAGCAGAACCAAATACCACAGTGCAGCACAATAGACTGCCCCAGAAGAACCTAATACCAAAGCACAGCACAATACTGCCCAAGCAAAACAATAAAATACCACAGTGCAGCACAATATACTGTCCCAGAAGAAGTTCTAGGATTTGGTTCGGCTGGGGTGGTATTTGGTTGCTGCAGGAGCAATATATTGTGCTGCTCTGTGGTATTTGTTACTTCTGGGGAGGTATATTGTGCTGCCCTGTGGTATTTGGTTCTTCTGTTGAGGTATATTGTGCTGTGCTGCACTGTGTTATTTGTTTCTTCTGGGGAGGTATATTGTGTTGCAACAAAACCAAATGCCACAATGCAGTACAATGTACTGCCTCTGCAGAAACAAATATCTCAGTATAGTACAATAGACTGCCCGAGAAGAATCAAATACCAAAGCACAGCACAATACTGCCCAAGCAAAACAATAAAATACCACAGTGCAGCACAATATACTGTCCCTGAAGAAGTTCTAGGATTTGGTTCTGCTGGGGTGGTATTTGGTTGCTGCAGGAGCAATATATTGTGCTGCTCTGTGGTATTTGTTTCTTCTGGGGGGTATATTGTGCTGCCCTGTGGTATTTGGTTCTTCTGTTGAGGTATATTGTGCTGTGCTGCACTGTGTTTTTGTTTCTTCTGGGAGGTATATTGTGTTGCAACAAAACCAAATGCCACAATGCAGTGCAATGTACTGCCTCTGCAGAAACAAATATCTCAGTATACTACAATATCCTGCCCCAGAAGAACAAAATACCTCTTTAAAAAACTGTCCCTCCCCCTTGGTGGCCAGTGAAAGATGTCACATTCTGTCCCCCTCTTCCATCTCCACTCGTCTCTAATTAAGATATGGATTAGGGGGATGAGGAGGTAAAACTCAAGCAACAGCACAGAGCTAGCCTTTCCTCCAGCACCCAGTGCTACCATATATACAAGAGAATAAAGCACTACATACCTCTTACATCCAGCAATGTCTCCTCTGATGTAGATGTTCTCTTTTCTCATCTTTTTAATCTGGACCAGACCACCATGATTATTTCTTTTAGAGATGTCTCCTCTGATGTAGATGGTCTACTTCCTCATCTTCACCATTTGGATCAGACAACACATGATGACATCTTTTAGCTATGTCTGGTCTCTGCAGACTTTACCACACATACATGTTAGAGTTCTCACATTTCCATCATCCTCCCCACCCTAATGCCTCAAAAGTGTAATCCTGCTGCTGCCCCAATATTGTGTCCACTGTGCTCCCCAATGTTCCCAAATACTATACTGCAGAAAAAAAGTCCCTCAATAATAATGCCCCCTATGGTGCCTTCAGTAATAATTCCCCTATAGTGCCCCCAGTAACATCAATACCCCTGCCCCCAGAAATAACAATGCCCCTGTTGTGCTGCCAGTATAAATAATCCCCCCAAAAGTGCCTCAGTAATAATAATGCCCCCTTAGTACCTCCAGTAAAAATAATGCCCCACAGTCACCCAGTATTAATAATGCCAGCTATTGTGCCCTCAGTAATAATAATGTCCCATATTGTTCCCCCAGTAATAATAATGCCCCACAGTGCCACCATTATTAATAATGTCCTGCATTGTGCCTCTAGTAATAATAATGCCCTATATTGTGCCTACAATAATAATGATACTCCCAAAATGACCCAGTAATAATAATGCCTGTATTTTTGCACCAGTAATAAAAATGCTCCCACAGTACCCCCATTAATGCCCTCCCACACTGTCCCCAGTAAAGTCCTTATAGTGCCTACAGTAATGCCCCCCACACCACTGCCATGAGTAATATCCCTATAATGCCCACAGTAATGTCCCCCCTGTGCCCCCCGTGATCAACTGGATGGGGAAAAAAATACTCACCTGAGTCCTATTCCCCGTTGCAGTCTGATACATGCCTCAGCCTTTTTTGGACCTATGGGCCTGGCACCTGGAGGACAGAATAGTGTCTGATGTGTCTTCTATCCTGCCATCTGGTGTCAAAGGACCTGGAGGCAGACAGCAGGGTCGGGCACATTGTAGTATGATAATGAGACTGCAGCAGAGCTGCCTGTGGCCTAGAGTGAGTATTATACTGAGGGTCTGGGCTGCTGCTGGTCCTGCTATAATTTATCATTATACCATAATGGGTGAAGGGAAGGTCGCTGCTGGCCTAGAGCATGATGTAGGCAATCGGCCCACCAGGAATTTTCCTGGTAGGGTACAGTGCCAATCCGCCCCAATCTATATTTAGGATAAAAAGAATGTTCTGACATGAAGTTTTACAAGGTACAGTAAGATGATGGTGAATGCAGCCCAACTATATATATTTTTATTCTTCCTTATCATAATGATTCATTCTAGTTCACAAGATCTTGGATATCTTAATATGACCTAATGGAGTTAAAGGTAAACATTAACTAGAAGTTCTAGAACAAAGAACAAAAACAATTACCGGTATGTGTGGAGGAAAAAAGAGAAAAAAAACCCACTGTAAATAATTAAGAATATTAGACTACATCCAAGCTGTAGTATAACTGATGGATATAATTTGTGGAATACTGTGGTCAACTCATGGACAATTACTTCTTATACTGAGAATACACTTAAAAGAATGGAAATGAGAGACCACACTGAGGTAAGTCAATGAATATATCTATCAGAGCTTTGCAATTTTAGATGGTGAATAGGTAATGTATATTCTATTCAAAGACTATCTTAAAGCGAATCGTTCAACACAATCTGCTGTAATACATGAGTAATTCTACAAATAGCAGTATTGCCTTAGCAATTAATCAGCCATTTTGGAAATGTTCAAATAGTATTTCAACATTATTAATTTTCATAGCAAAAAATCCAAGCTTTTTTTGTTAAAAAATCCAAATCAGTGACAAAATTAACAAAAACTTCTTATGTAAAATACATTTCACTGGAGATTGTCATGTTAAAAGTTCTAGTTTGCTAGACAGACAGATAAATAATAGATTAAATAGATAGATAGATAGATAGATAGATAGATAGATAATAGATAGATGATAGAGAGATAGAGTATACTTTTTTTCATTTATGAAATTAAAAACAGATTTGAAATGTAAAAAAATTGAAATATTCAAATTTACCCAAATAGTTTGTTTATCTGTAAGAGAGCTGTTTATTTCATTTTAGCAATGAGTCAGCCATTTGGGAAAGTTCATATATTATTAAAACATTTTTTCATTTTCATAGCCAAAAATGCAGGCTTTTTGTTAAAAAAAATATCAAAATCAGTGAAAAAAAAAATCAAACAATCCGTGAACCAAATTAACCACCTCAGCCCCCATGGCTTAAACACCTTGAAAGACCAGGCCACTTTTTACACTTCTGACCTACACTACTTTCACCGTTTATTGCTCGGTCATGCAACTTACCACCCAAATGAATTTTACCTCCTTTTCTTCTCACTAATAGAGCTTTCATTTGGTGGTATTTCATTGCTGCTGACATTTTAACTTTTTTTGTTATTAATCGAAATTTAACGATTTTTTAGCAAAAAAATGAAATTTTTCACTTTCAGTTGTAAAATTTTGCAAAAAAAACGAGATCCATATATAAATTTTGCTCTAAATTTATTGTTCTACATGTCTTTGATAAAAAAAAAATGTTTGGGTAAAAAAAAATGGTTTGGGTAAAAGTTATAGCGTTTACAAACTATGGTACAAAAATGTGAATTTCCGCTTTTTGAAGCAGCTCTGACTTTCTGAGCACCTGTCATGTTTCCTGAGGTTCTACAATGCCCAGACAGTACAAACACCCCACAAATGACCCCATTTCGGAAAGTAGACACCCTAAGGTATTCGCTGATGGGCATAGTGAGTTCATAGAACTTTTTATTTTTTGTCACAAGTTAGCAGAAAATGATGATTTTTTTTTTTTTCTTACAAAGTCTCATATTCCACTAACTTGTGACAAAAAATAAAAACTTCCATGAACTCACTATGCCCATCAGCGAATACCTTGGGGTGTCTTCTTTCCAAAATGGGGTCACTTGTGGGGTAGTTATACTGCCCTGGCATTCTAGGGGCCCAAATGTGTGGTAAGGAGTTTGAAATCAAATTCTGTAAAAAATGACCAGTGAAATCCGAAAGGTGCTCTTTGGAATATGGGCCCCTTTGCCCACCTAGGCTGCAAAAAAGTGTCACACATCTGGTATCTCCGTATTCAGGAGAAGTTGGGGAATGTGTTTTGGGGTGTCATTTTACATATACCCATGCTGGGTGAGAGAAATATCTTGGTCAAATGCCAACTTTGTATAAAAAATGGGAAAAGTTGTCTTTTGCCAAGATATTTCTCTCACCCAGCATGGGTATATGTAAAATGACACCCCAAAACACATTCCCCAACTTCTCCTGAATACGGAGATACCAGATGTGTGGCACTTTTTTGCAACCTAGGTGGGCAAAGGGGCCCATATTCCAAAGAGCACCTTTCGGATTTCACTAGTCATTTTTTACAGAATTTGATTTCAAACTCCTTACCACACATTTGGGCCCCTAGAATGCCAGGGCAGTCTAACTACCCCACAAGTGACCCCATTTTGGAAAGAAGACACCCCAAGGTATTCGCTGATGGGCATAGTGAGTTCATGGAAGTTTTTATTTTTTGTCACAAGTTAGTGGAATATGAGACTTTGTATATAAAAAAAAAAATCATCATTTTCCACTAACTTGTGACAAAAAATAAAAAATTCTAGGAACTTGCCATGCCCCTCATGGAATACCTTGGGGTGTCTTCTTTCCAAAATGGGGTCACTTGTGGGGTAGTTATACTGCCCTGGCATTTTCCAGGGGCCCTAATGTGTGGTAAGTAGGTAAATGACCTGTGAAATCCGAAAGGTGCTCTTTGGAATGTGGGCCCCTTTGCCCACCTAGGCTGCAAAAAAGTGTCACACATGTGGTATCTCCGTATTCAGGAGAAGTTGGGGAATGTGTTTTGGGGTGTCATTTTACATATACCCATGCTGGGTGAGAGAAATATCTTGGCAAAAGACAACTTTTCCCATTTTTTTAGACAAAGTTGGCATTTGACCAAGATATTTATCTCACCCAGCATGGGTATATGTAAAATGACACCCCAAAACACATTCCCCAACTTCTCCTGAATACGGAGATACCAGATGTGTGACACTTTTTTGCAGCCTAGGTGGGCAAAGGTGCCCAAATTCCTTTTACGAGGGCATTTTTTAGACATTTGGATACCAGACTTCTTCTCACGCTTTGGGGCCCCTAAAATGCCAGGGCAGTATAAATACCCCACATGTGACCCCATTTTGGAAAGAAGACACCCCAAGGTATTCAATGAGGGGCATGGCGAGTTCATAGAAAAAAAAAAATTTGGCACAAGTTAGCGGAAATTTATTGTTTTGATTTTTTTTCTCACAAAGTCTCCCTTTCCGCTAACTTGGGACAAAAATTTCAATCTTTCATGGACTCAATATGCCCCTCAGCGAATACCTTGGGGTGTCTTCTTTCCAAAATGGTGTTATTTGTGGGGTGTTTGTACTGCCCTGGCATTTGAGGGTCTCCGCAATCATTACATGTATGGCCAGCATTAGGAGTTTCTGCTATTCTCCTTATATTGAGCATACGGGTAATGAGATTATTTTTTTCCGTTCAGCCTCTGGGCTGAAAGAAAAAAATGAACGGCACAGATTTCTTCATTCGCATCAATCAATGTGGATGAAAAAATCTCTGCCAAAAAAAGAAAAAGATGGGGAAAGGCGTCTGCCAGGACATAGGAGCTCCGCCCAACATCCATACCCACTTAGCTCGTATGCCCTGGCAAACCAGATTTCTCCATTTCACATCAATCGATGTGGATGAATAAATCATTGCCGGGATTTTTTTTTTTATATATACAAAGTGTTTGCCAAAGTATATGAACACCGCCACCTCCTCAGCTCATATGCCTCGGCAAACGTATCTTTTACTGCAGAGGAGAAATCTCGTCTTGCAGCGCCGCATACACCGACTTGCGTGTAATCTGACAGCAGCGCAATGCTTCTATCCGAATGCACATCAGTGCTGCAGCTAGTCGATCGGTTGGTCCTGGAAGGTAAAAAAAACAAAACAAAAAAGAAAAAACCAGGCCGCAACGCAATAAATTTATAAACTTTTGAACAGAACATATAAACTTTTTTTTAACTTTTTTAACTGAACGTTAACTTTTTTACTTACCGTTTTTTTTTTTTTTTTTAGTTTTTTTTACCTTTATAGAACAAACCTCTCCTTCCCCATGGGACAATGTGCAAAGCGCAAATCGCCCAAAGATGTGGCGAAGTACGTTATGCACTTTATCCCAGGTGAAAGGAGAGGTTTGCAGCAGCTGTGAGTAAAAGGGCCCTAATAGCCCTGTGTGCCTGTCCTGTGAGATGCAATCCCTATGCTAAGTGTACCTGTGTGTGGTACTTCCGGAAACACTCACCAAAGCATAGGGCAGGGTGGTCAGGACAGTCAGGACAGAAATAGCGGGTGTCACGCCTTATTCCACTCCTGCTACAGACACAACATCTTTTTCGGGGTGACGGTTGGGTTGAGGTACCAGGAACGACACTGGGGAAATGTCGCTCGTGTAGACGGCTAACTACACTGGTGGATGGGGCCACGGGACATCCTGGATACAGGAGGTTCTCAATGATCTCTTCCTGGAATTTGAGGAAGGATCCTGTTCTCCCAGCCTTACTGTAGAGAACAAAACTATTATACAGCGCCAATTGAATTAAATATACAGACACCTTCTTATACCAGCGTCTGGTTCTGCCGGAAACTAAATACGGAGACAACATCTGGTCATTGAAGTCCACCCCTCCCATGAGCGCATTATAGTCGTGGACACAGAGGGGCTTTTTAATGACACGGGTTGCTCGCTCAATTTGTATTGTCGTGTCTGCGTGAATGGAGGAGAGCATGTAAACGTCACGCTTGTCTCTCCATTTCACCGCGAGCAGTTCTTCGTTACACAAGGCAGCCCTCTCCCCCCTTGCAAGACGGGTGGTTACAAGCCGTTGGGGGAAGCCCACGCGAGTAGTTCGCGCGGTGCCACAGGCGCAAATCCGTTCTAGAAACAAATGCCTAAAGAGGGCCACACTTGTGTAGAAATTGTCCACATAAAGATGGTACCCCTTGCCGAATAAGGGTGACACCAAGTCCCAGACTGTCTTCCCACTGCTCCCCAGGTAGTCAGGGCAACCGACCGGCTCCAAGGTCTGATCTTTTCCCTCATAGATCCGAAATTTGTGGGTATAGCCTGTGGCCCTTTCACAGAGCTTATACAATTTGACTGCATACTGGGCACGCTTGCTTGGGATGTATTGTTTGAAGCCAAGGCGCCCGGTAAAATGTATTAGGGACTCGTCTACGCAGATGTTTTGCTCGGGGGTATACAAATCTGCAAATTTCTGGTTGAAGTGGTCTATGAGGGGCCGAATTTTGTGGAGCCGGTCAAAAGCTGGGTGGCCTCTGGGACGGGAGGTGGTGTTGTCGCTAAAATGCAGGAAACGGAGGATGGCCTCAAATCGTGCCCTGGACATAGCAGCAGAGAACATGGGCATGTGATGAATCGGGTTCGTGGACCAATATGACCGCAATTCATGCTTTTTAGTTAGACCCATGTTGAGGAGAAGGCCCAAAAAAAATTTAAGTTCGGAAACTTGGACTGGTTTCCACCGGAAAGGCTGGGCATAATAGCTTCCCGGGTTGGCGGATATAAATTGTGTGGCATACTGGTTTGTCTCTGCCACGACTAAGTCCAAGAGCTCCGCAGTCAAGAACAGCTCAAAAAATCCCAGGGCCGAACCGATTTGAGCCGTCTCAACCCGAACTCCAGACTGGGCGGTGAAAGGGGGAACTAATGGTGCGGCTGAAGTCGGTGACTGCCAATCAGGGTTTGCCAGCACCTCAGGGATTCTAGGGGCTCTACGGGCCTGTCTGTGCGGTGGCTGCGACGGGGTAACTACTGCACGTGCCACCGTACCAGCTTCAACTGCCCTTCTGGTGCTCGCCATGTCACCATGTTGTACGGCAGTGCTGGTACTAGGTCCAGGGAGGGCTGAGCTGCTGGTGTATGCCTCACCACGTGATCCGGCAGCGACAGCCCCACTCTGCTGCTCTTGAAGCGGATCCTGCATAACCTGTGGTCTAGCAACACGGGGCCGGGTACGCCTGGTGCTATCAGGGACCTCCACCTCCTCGTCCGAACTTTGGGTCAGATAGCCACTGCTTTCCACAGGTTCATATTCTGACCCGCTAGATTCGTCAGATGAGGGTTCCCACTCCTCATCCGACTGGGTCAGAATCCTGTAGGCCTCTTCAGAAGAATACCCCCTGTTTGACATTTGGACTACTAAATTTAGGGGTATTCCCTGAGACTACCCAAGAAAAAAAGCAAGCCTGTCTTACAAAGGGGAGGCTAGCGAAGTACCAGAGGCCGCTGCGGTTGATAAAAAATATCAAAACGGATTTTTTTATCGCCGCAGCGCGTGTAAAGTGAATGTGCAGTGATCAAAAAATATATATTTTTTGTCACTGCGGCGGGGCGGGCGTGGGTGAACGCACGTGTGGGCGACCGATCAGGCCTGATCGGGCAAACACTGCGTTTTGCGTGGAGGGCGAGCTAAGGTGACACTAATACAATTATAGATCTGACCGTGATCAGTTTTGATCACTTACAGATACTATAAAAGTACAAATGCTGATTAGCGATGCGCTAAACAGCGAATAAGTGACTGCGGTGCGGTGGGCTGGGCGCTAACTCACGCTAAACTACCTAACCAAGGGGCCTAAACTATCCCTAAAACCTAACAGTCAATACCAGTGAAAAAAAAAAAGTGACAGTTTACACTGATCACTTTTTTTCCTTTCACTAGTGATTGACAGGGGCGATCAAAGGGGTGATCAAAGGGTTAATTGGGGTGCAGGGGGGTGATCTGGGGCTACAGTGAAGTGTTTGGTGCTACTCACAGTTCAGTCTGCTCCTCTGCTGGATCCAACCGACGAAAAGGACCAGCAGAGGAGCAGAGAAGCCATATAACAGATCATATTTACTAATATGATCTGTTATATGGCTTGTGATTGGATTTTTTGAAAATCGCCATCCTGCCAGCCAATGATCGTTGCTGGCAGGCTGGTGACGAACTTGTTCTTTAACTTTTGCCGGCCCGCGATGCGCATGCGCGGGCCGGCTTTGAGCGAATACTCACGTCTCGCGAGATGACGCGTATATGCGTGACTCTGCGCAGCGCTGCCACCTCCGGAACGCGAATCTGCGTTAGGCGGTCCGGAGGTGGTTAAAGCACATCTGATCATCTCTCTCTTTGTTGACAAATGTAGTGTCAGGGGTAGTGTTGAGCGAACCCAAACTGTAAAGTTCGGGTTCGTACCGAGCTTTAGGATTTTTGGACCCCGGACCCGAACATTTCTATAAAAGTTTGGGTTCGGTGTTCGGCGCTTTTTGAAAGGCTGCACAGCAGCCAATCAACAAGCGTCATGCTACTTGCCCCAAGAGGCCATCACAGCCATGCCTACTAATGGCATGGCTGTGATTGGCCAGAGCAGCATGTGACCCAGCCTCTATATAAGCTTGAGTCACGTAGCGCTGCACGTCACTCTGCTGTTACAAGTGTAGGGAGAGGATGCTGCTGTACTGGTGATTTCAGGCATAGGAGAGAATCTAACTCAGCGATCTACCTAGAAATAGTTGTGTGGGTGCAGGACACAATCGTTTTACCCTGCCATGAGGCCATTGACCAAAAAAAGAATAACTTTTATAATTCTGTTAGTTAGGTGGGTGGCGGCCGCGGCCATTTTATGCATGCTCAGTGCACCAGCACTGCATCTGAGCTTTTGGGACATTGCAAATCACCATTTTTTGGGGGAAATTACAACATCTGTATTAGTTAGTGTGCAATTTAAGGTAGAAATACACCCATCATTTTCTGGGGTTTGAAAAACACACTTTTTTTTTTCAAAAAACAGTATTCTCCAGATCTGCAAGTGTTAATTTCAAGTTTAATATATATAGCTGTCATATTCTGTTACCAAAAAATACTTTTTGGCAATCTACAACATCTGTATTAGTCAGTGTGCAATTTAAGGAAGAAATACACCCATCATTTTCTGGGGTTTGAAAAAAACACTTTTTTTTCTTCAAAAAACAGTATATTCCAGATCTGCAAGTGTTAAATTCAAGTTTAATATATACAGCTTTCATATTCTGTTACCAAAAAATGACTTTTTTGGCAATCTACAACATCTGTATTAGTGAGTGTGCAATTTAAGGTAGAAATACACCCATCATTTTCTGGGGTTTGAAAAACACAGTTTTTTGACAAAAAATACTATTTTCAGGCCTTGCAGCATCAGCACGTGTGAAATTACAGGCTTATATACTGCTGTCAAATTCAGTTGTTAAACTCATTTGGGCACAAAAAATTTAGTTGGCAGCCTTTGATGCAGATGTCATTGTGAGATACAACCTTAATACATTTGGGTTACATTCTAAAATTTTAAATACCGCCATTTGGTGCACCAATATTGAATTCAGGCCTACACTGGTTCAGGCCCTGTGAGATAAACCCTCTACATACAGGGGTTTGAATCAGGGATTTAAAATACAGCCATTTAAAATACAGCCATTTTGTGCAAAGATATATTTACTTCAGGCCTACACTGATTCAGGGCGTGTGTGATCCCCCCTATACATACAGGGGTTTGATTCAGCCATTTGAAATACACCCATTTGAAATACAGCCATTTTGTGCAAAGATATATTTACTTCAGGCCTACACTGATTCAGGGCGTGTGAGATAGCTCCTCTACATACAGGGTTTGAATAAGCCATATGAAATACAGCCATTTGAAATACAGCCATTTTGTGCAAAGATATATTTACCAGGTCGTGGTGCTGCTGGTGGAGCTCCTGTTGAAAGGGAGAGGACAAGGTCGATCTGTGCCAGCTACACGCCAAAGTGAAACCCCTTCCTCAGGTGCGAGTAGGCGACAAAACCTGCAGCGGTATTTGGTCGGGCCTAATGCTGCTCTACGAATGGTGAGGCCTGAACAAGTACAGGCAATAGTAGATTGGGTTGCTGACAGTGGATCCAGTTCCTTCACATTGTCTCCCATCTAGTCTCCTGCTGAAAGACCACAGTTGGCACCTGCAGCCGATGTCCATCAGTCTTTCACCTCACCCCCTTGCAAATCAGCCAAGCAGTCTGAGCCCCAAGTCATGCAGCAGTCTCTTATGCTTTTTGATGACTCTGTTTCCAAGGGCCATCCACCTAGCCCTGCCCCAGAAGTGGAAGAGATTGAGTCACCGATGCCCAACCACTTATTTTTCAAGATGAGTACATGGGAGGACCATTGCAAAACGTCTCGGATGATGACGAAACACAGGTGCCAACTGCTGGGGCTTTCGAAAGTGTGCAGACCGACAAGGAAGTCAGGGGTGAAGACTGGGTGGAAGATGATGTGGAGGATGATGAGGTCCTCGACCTAACATGGAATCAAGGTCATGCTAGTGACCGATGTAGTTTGGAGGAAGAGGCGGTGGTCGCACAGAGCCACCAGCACAGCAGAAGAGGGAGCAGGGTGCAAAAGCGGAGCGGCGGTCCTCTAGACAGTACGCCTCCTACTGCCCACCACAGCAAGGGACCGAGCACACCAAAGCCAGCTCCAAGGATTTCCCTGGCGTGGCAGTTCTTCAGACAATGTGCTGACGACAAGACACAAGTGGTTTGCACGCTGTGCAATCAGAGCCTGAAGCGAGGCATAAACGTTCTCAACCTGAGCACAACCTGCATGACCAGGCATTTAAGTACAAAGCACGAGCTGCGGTGGAGTAGACACCTCAAAAACCAAGAAATGTCTCTGGCTCCTCCTGCTTCCTCTTCTGCTGCAGTCGCGGCCTCTTCATCTACCTCTGGAGTGACAGTGGCACCTGGCACACCATAAACAGAGGATCTGCCAGCAACACCAACACCTGGGTCACCAAGCATCTCCACAATGTCCCACGGAAGCGTTCAGCTCTCCATATCCCAAACGCTGGAGAGGAAGAGGAAGTACCCCCCTACCCACCCGCGATCCCTAGCCCTGAATACCAGCATTTCTAAATGACTTGCCTTTGAAATGCTGTCATTCCGTCTGGTGGAGATGGATAGTTTTAAAGGCCTTATGGCGGTGGCTGTCCCACAGTACGTTGTGCCCAGCCGCCACTACTTTTCAAGGCGAGCCATCCCTTCCCTTCACAACCAAGTAGGGGACAAAATCAGGTGTGCACTGCGCAACACCATCTGTGGCAAGATGCACCTGACTACGGATACGTGGACCAGTAAGCACGGTCAGGGCCGTTATATCTCCATAACAGCCCACAGGGTAAATGCAGTGGCGGCTGGTCCTGAGGCGGATAGCAGTTTGGCGCATGTCCTTCCACCACCGAGGATTGCAGGGCGCTTCAGTTTGCCTCCTGTTGCTTCCTCCTCCTACTCTACTTCCTCATCCTCTACCAGCTCCTCATCCGGTCAGCGTAACACCTTCACCACCAACTTCAGCACAGCCAGGGGTAAACGACAGCAGGCAGTTTTAAAACTTATCTGTTTGGGGGACAAACCCCACACCGCGCAGGAGCTCTGGACGGGCCTTGAACAACAGATCGATGAGTGATTTGTGCCAGTCAGCCTCAAGCCCGGCCTGGTGGTGTGAGATAATGGGCGAAATCTCGTAGCAGCTCTGGGACTAGCCAGTTTGACGCACATGGCGCATGTGCTGAATTTGGTGGTGCAGAGATTTCTTAAAAATTACCCCGACATGTCAGAGCTGCTGCATAAAGTGCGGGCCGTCTGTGCGCGCTTTCGGCATTCTCACCCTGCTGCTGCTCGCCAGTCAAGCTGCAGCGTAACTTCGGCCTTCCCGCTCACCGCTTCATATGCGACGTGCCCACAAGGTAGAGCTCCACCTTGCACATGCTGGCCAGACTGTTCGAGCAGCAGCAGGCGATAGTGGAGTTTCAGCTGCAGCACGCACGGGTGAGTCGCTCGGCGGGACAGCACCACTTCACCACCAATGACTGGGCCTCCATGCGAGACCTTTGTTCCTTGTTGCACTGTTTCGAGTACTCCACCAACATGGCCAGTGCCGATAACGCCGTTCTCAGCGTTACTATGCCACTTTTATGCCTCCTTGAAAATGGCGATGATGGAAGAGGATGTGTCAGAGAAGGAGGAGGAGGAAGAGAGATCATTTCATAGGGTTTCCGGCCAGTCTTTCCCAAGTGGCTCCGAGGGTGGGTTCCTGCACCCACAAATCCAAGGTACACAATTGTCCAGCCAGGCCACAGTTCTGGAGGATGACGAGGTGGAGGATGAGGAGGAGGAGATGAAGGAGGAGGAACCATGTTCACAGCAGGGTGGCACCCAGACCAGCTCATGGCCATCATGGCCATCACTGGTGCGTGGATGGGGGGATATAGAGGACACAGACAATACCTCCCACAGAGGACAGCTTTTTGTTGCCTCTGTGCAGCCTGGCACACATGAGCGATTACATGCTGCAGTGTCTCCACAACGACCACCCAATTGCCCACATTCTAACTTGTGCTGATTACTGGGTTGCCACGCTGCTGGATCCCCGTTGCAAGGACAACGTACCGTCCTTAATTCCATCACTGGAGCGTGATCGTAAGATGCGCAAGTACAAGCGCACGCTGGTAGACGCGCTGCTGGTGGCATTCCCACCTGACAGCGGGGGCACAGTGTAAGCACAAGGCCAAGGCAGAGGACGAGGAAGAGGTCGTCAACGCAGCTGGGGCACCGCCAGCTCCTCAGAATGCAGGGTTAGCATGGCCGAAATGTGGAAAAGCTTTGTCAGCACGCCACAACAACCAGCACCACCAGCTGATATGGAACGTCTTAGCAGGAGGCTGCATTTCACGAACATGGTGGAGCAGTATGTGTGCACACGCCTACACGTACTGAATGACGGGTCTTCCCCTTTCAACTTCTGGGTCTCCAAATTGGGCACATGGCCTGAGCTTGCCCTTTACGCCTTTGAGGTGCTGGCCTGCCCTGCAGCAAGTGTATTATCTGAACGTGTGTTTAGCACGGCAGGGGGCGTCATCACAGACAAGCGCAGCCGCCTGTCCACAGCCAATGTGGACAAGCTCACGTTCATTAAAATGAACCAGGCATGGATCCCTCAGGACTTGTCCGTACCTTGTGCAGAATAGACATCTATACCGGCACTAAGCAGCCATTGTTATACTGCAGCGCAATTGCTCATGTTTGTATTTTGGATATTTCACACTCTTTTGGAGTGTACCTTAATTTTACAAAATTAAATTAAAACCAAAAACCTGTGTTGGCTATCTCGTCCTCCTCCTCCGCCGCTTTCACCTACTCCGCTGCGTCCACCGCCTCCTCAAACTCCTACTCCATATGGAACTCCACCTCATAAATCCATTTTTTTTGGTACGTGTTTTATTTTATATCATTTCACTACTTTGTCATTTACATTTTAGGGTGAAATTCACAAATTTTGGGGTGTATAGTACCACTGCTATACCTAGTAGGCCAGTTAAAAAATAAATAAATTGTAATTTACATTTTAGGGTGAAATTCACCAATTTTGGTGTGTTTAGTACCACTACTATACCTAGTGGAACGGTAAAAAAAATAATAATTGTCAGTTACATTTTATGGTGAAATTAACAAATTTTTGGGTGTATAGTACCACTGCTATACCTAGTAGACAGGTTTGTCATTTACTTTTTCGGGTGAAATTCACCAATTTTTGGGTGTGATGTACCACTCCTATACCTAGTAGACCAAAATAAATAAATTAAATTAAAACAAAAAGCCTGTGTTGGCTATCTCGTCCTCCTCCTCCGCCGCTTTCACCTACTCCGCTGCATCCACCGCCTCCTCAAACTCCTACTCCATATGAAACTCCACCTCATAAATTCATTTTTTTTGAATTTACAATTCTTGGGTGTATAGTACCACTGCTATACCTAGTAGACAGGTTAAACAAAGAAAAAAAATTGTCATTTACTTTTTCAGGTTAAATTAACCAATTTTTGGGTGTATAGTACCACTGCTATACCTAGTAGGCCGGTTAAAAAAAATAATAATTGTCATTTACATTTTAGGGTGAAATTCACCAATTTCGGTGTGTATAGTACCACTGCTATACCTAGTGGAACGGTAAAAAAAAAAAAAATAAAAATAAAAAAAATTGTCATTTACTTTTTTGAGTGAAATTAACCAATTTTTGGGTGTATAGTACCACTGCTATACCTAGTAGAAAGGTTAAACAAAAAGAAAAAATTGGCATTTACTTTTTAGGGTGAAATTCACCAATTTTGGTGTGTATAGCATCACTGCTATACCTAGTGGAACGGTAAAAAAAAATTTAAAAAAATTGTCAGTTACATTTTCTGGCAAAATAAACAAATTTTTGGGTGTATAGTACCACTGCTATACCTAGTAGACAGGTTAAAAAAAAAGTTGTCAGTTATATATTCTGGTGAAATTCACCAATTTTTGGGTGTGATGTACCCTCCACTACCTAGTTCACAGCTTAATAAATTTCAATAATTTTTCTGTTACATTCTTGGGTTGACATTATACAATTTTAGACGTGAATAAACACCTGCTATGCATAGGTGACAGGGAATAAAATTTTATAAATTATTCAGTAATTAATGCGCACCACATCCTTACATTCAATGCTTAAACTTTGAAAAGTTGTCACACTTTTATGCTTTAATAATTTCTCCCATATTTCAACTCTAATTTTAAATTTGAAAAAATGGATCCTCTCTTAAATTTGGTCTCTTTTTCTCACGCTCCCTCTCCGGCCTGGAACCCTGATTCCCCGCCACCTGTAATCACCATGGTAGGCGCATAAAAGAACATCGAAAGTTGATAGAGCAGATATCAAATTGGATCGTGAACATCACGGGGACGTGCGACATGGTGGAGCAGTATGTGAGCACACGCCTACACGAACTGACTGACAGAGGTCAGCCCCTGCAACTTCTGGGTCTCCAAATTGGGCACATGGCCTGAGCTTGCCCTTTACGCCTTGGAGGTGCTGGCCTGCCCTGCACCCAGTGTATTGTCTGAACGTGTGTTTAGCATGACTGGAGGGGGTTATCACAGGTTATATTTCCCAATGTTTTGGGGTGTACCCTAATTTTAAAAAGGAAATTTAAAACCAAAAACCAGTGTAGGCTACCTCATCCTCCACCGCCGCTTACACCGACACCGCCACATCCACCGCCTCCTCAACCTCCTACTCCATATAGACCTGGTCCTCCTAGATCAAGATTATTATTTTATATTTTTACGTATTTTAGGTTATTTAAAGTCATTTCCCTATCCACATTTGTTTGCAGAGCACTTGCCATGCTCTTAACCACATTTTGACGCCATTTGCAGCCCTCTAGCCCTTTCCATGACATTTTTACAGCCATTTTAGTGCTCAAAAGTTCAGGTCCCCATTGACTTCAATGGGGTTCGGGTTCGGGGTCAAGTGCGGGTCCCGAATTCAAACTTTTTTCCGAAGTTCGGCCGAACCCGAACATCCAGGTGTCCGCTCAACTCTAGTCAGGAGACATTATGTTACCTACTGACATTTAACAATGCTTACAAAATATGTTTTAATTGTATTATCTATTCTAGAGTTTGGTTCAGCTTCCCTTAAAGGGAACCTGTCACCAGGAGTTTGTGCATAGAGCTGGGGACATGGGCTGCTAGATTGGCGCTAGCACATCTGCAATACCCAGTCCCCACAGCTCTCTGCGCTTTTATTGTGTTAAAAAACAGTTTTGATCCATATGCAAATGACCTGATATGAGTCCTGTATCCGGAGATGAGTCAAGCGGAAAGGAGCCCAGCACCGCCCCGCGTCATCCGAATCTCCTCCTTGCTAGCTGACGTCACAGAGCTGGAGCGCCGAAATCTCGTGATGCGCGAGCTAGCGCATGCGTAGTTCGTTTTCTGTGCTGATGCCAGTACAGGGAATGACCATGATGCCGACACTGCGCATGTGCTAGCTCGCGCATCACGAGATTTCGGCGCTCCAGCTCTGTGACGTCAGCCAGCAAGGAGGAGATTCGGAGGACGCGGGGCGGTGCTGCGCTCCTTTCCGCTTGACTCATCTCCGGATACAGGACTCATATCAGGTCATTTGCATATGGATCAAAACTGTTTTTTAACACAGTAAAAGCGCAGAGAGCTGTGGGGACTGGGTATTGCAGATGAGCTAGTGGCCATCTAGCAGCCCATGTCCCCAGCTCTATGCACTAAATCCTGGTGACAGGTTCTCTTTAAAATAAATATTTGTAAAATGTGCCTTAGATAGATTTAGTTAAAGAAGGAGATTTTGTGAATGTCAAATTGTAACATCATTCCAGTGTATCATGGGCATTTTTGACCAGCATTGAGTTGTGCAGACCAGCAGCCTTTCACCAAGATCCTTGAGAATAAGAGAAGTAATTTATACCTCCATAGTTGTACTGTATTCCCTGCTTCACCTCCATGGTCCATGTTGCAAATGCAGGATAACTACAGCTGCTCTGTGTCATGGCTAGAGATGAGCGAATTTCTCAAAAATTTGATTAGGTTGGTTCGCCGAATTTTCCGAAAAGGTTTGATTCGATCCGAATTAATTTGTGGTGAATCGAGTTAAAAAACAGCTATTTCCTTGCTGCAGAGAGCCTGTATAGTGGTGTAGAACACTGTGCCTTGCAGCAACACGCAGAGGGAGTCTGCTGTAGTAGTGAAACAATACTGTGAGTCAGTATGACACGCAGATGACAGGCGTCGCTCTAAGAATCACTGCACACTTCACTTATTTGGGCAGTTACAGGGCCAAAAACTGATCAAATAACTCGAGTATGAACTCAGCCTTACAGGTCGATGTTTGCATCAGGTGTAAAAGAACCGTGCAGAGGCCCAAGATCCTACTATAGCGTAAATGAGCGCACTTCTTTTACACCGTCATCAGCTGATTCCACATAGAAGTCTACAGAACCTGTTCTATTAAACGCTTATACTAGTAGAGCCCCCCCCCTGAAAGAGTGGAGAGGGTGTCAGCAGAAAGTTTGTGCTGAAGTCACTGATTATTTTGCCCTTCCTCTGATCCGTCAACAATAGTGTTGATCGAGCACCAAAGTGCTCGGGTGCTCGAGTAGAACACCTCAGGATGCTCGGGTGCTCTACCGAGCACCCGAGCACCATGGAAGTCAATGGGAGAACCCGATCATTAAACCAGGCACCCCCTGCTATAAATAGGGGAGGATGTCTGGTTCACATGAAAAGGTCAGAAATTGATGGAAACACCACTGAAATGGTTCGAAAACAGTATGGGGAGGATGTATGGATGCATCTTGGACTTCCAGGTCGCTGCTGGGAACGATGTTGTTCGAGAAGTACGCCAAATTTTACAGACTGACAATAATACGCACAAAACCGAAGATAAAATTGATTTTAGAGGAAAAATTGTTAGGAAACATTCTTTCCTGTATATTTACTTGTATATAAAATGCAAGTGCTGCCAAAAAGTACAAAGAAGAGGCACTCTCATACAACCTGTATATCACATAAAGGAGGGCCTCATTCACATTGTGGTACAATTGCTCAGGTAGTGGGACTCCTACACTCATAAAGCCTATGCACTAAGTGAAATTACAAGGAATCGGCACTCCAATACACCCTTTATTACACATAAAGGAGGGCACATACACACCCTTGAAAAATTATAATTGATGGCCTGCTGGTGACCCTCAAAAACATTAGGAGCAAGGTCCTGCTGGTGACAGTCTAAAACATTAGGGGCAAGTGCCTGCTGCTGATCTGCTGTGCCTACTGCTGATCTGACAATCTAAAACATTATGGGCAAGGGCCTGCTGCTGAGCTAATCTGCTGTGCCTGCTGCTGATCTGACCATCTAAAACATTAGGGGCGAGGACCTGCTGCTGAGCTGACTATCTAAAACATTAGGGGTGAGAGTCTGCTGCTGAGCTGACTCTCTTAAACATTAGGGGCGAGTGCCTGCTGCTGATATGACCATCTAAAACATTATGGACGAGGGCCTGCTGCTGAGCTGACCATCTAAAACATTATGGGCGAGGTCCTGCTGCTGAGCTGACCATCTAAAACATTAGGGGCGAGGACCTGCTGCTGAGCTGACTATCTAAAACATTAGGGGTGAGAGTCTGCTGCTGAGCTGACTCTCTTAAACGTTAGGGGCGAGTGCCTGCTGCTGATATGACCATCTAAAACATTATGGACGAGGGCCTGCTGCTGAGCTGACCATCTAAAACATTATGGGCGAGAGCCTGCTGCCGAGCTGACAATCTAAAACATTATGGGCGAGGTCCTGCTGCTGAGCTGACCATCTAAAACATTATGGGCGAGGGCCTGCTGCTGAGCTGACCATCGAAAAAATTATGGTTAAGGGTCTACTGCTGAGCTGACTCTAAAACATTAGAGGGCGAGTGCTTGCTGCTGATCTGACCATGAAAAAAATTATGGGCAAGGGCCTGCTGCTGGGCTGAACATCAAAAAAATTATGGTTGAGGGCATGCTGCTGAGCTGACTCTAAAACATTAGAGGGCGAGTGCCTGCTGCTGATCTGACCATGAAAAAAATTATGGGCGAGGGCCAGAGTCAGTATGACACGCAGATGACAGGAGTCGCTCTAAGAATCACTGCACACTTCACTTCTTTGGGCAGTTACGGGGCCAAAACTGACCAAATAACTTAAGTATGAACTCAGCCTTACAGGTCGATGTTTGCGTCAGGTGTGAAAGAACCGTGCAGAGGCCCAAGATCCTACTATAGCGTAAATGAGCGCACTTCTTTTACACCATCATCAGCTGATTCCACATAGATGTCTACAGAACCTGTTCTATTAAATGCTTATACTAGTAGAGCCCCCCCTGAAAGAGTGGAGAGGGTGTCAGCAGAAAGTTTGTGCTGAAGTCACAGATTACTTTGCCCTTCCTCTGATCCGTCAGAACTAGTGTTGATCGAGCACCAAAGTGCTCGGGTGCTCGAGTAGAACACCTCAGGTGCTCGGGACTATCTAAAACATTAGGGGCAAGGGCCTGCTGCCGAGCTGACTATATAAAACATTATGGGCGAGGGCCTGCTGCTGAGCTGACCATCTAAAACATTATGGGCGAGGGCCTGCTGCCGAGCTGACCATCTAAAACATTATGGGCGAGGGCCTGCTGCCGATCTGACCATCTAAAACATTATGGGCGAGAGCCTGCTGCCGAGCTGACCATCTAAAACATTATGGGCGAGGGCCTGCTGCTGAGCTGACCATCTCAAACATTAGGGGTGAGTGTCTGCTGCTGAGCTGACCCTCTAAAACATTAGGGGTGAGTGCCTGCTGCTGATCTGACCATCTAAAACATTAGGGGCAAGGGCCTGCTGCTGAGCTGACCATCTAAAACAGGCATCCTCAAACTGTGGCCCTCCAGCTGTTGTAAATCTACAATTCCCACAATGCCCTGCTGTAGGCTGATACCTGTAGGGTGTTCGGGCATGCTGGGAGTTGTAGTTTTGCAACAGATGGAGGGCCGCAGTTTGAGGATGCCTGATCTTAAACAATAGGGGCGAGGGCCTGCTGCTGATCTGACCATGGAAAAAATTATGGGCGAGGGCCTGCTGCTGAGCTGACCATCTAAAACATTAGGGGCGAGTGCCTGCTGCTGATCTGATCATAGAAAAAATTATGGGCGAGGGCCTGCTGCTGAACTGACCATCGAAAAAATTATGGTTGAGAGTCTGCTGGTGAGCTGACTCTCTAAAACATTAGGGGCAAGGGCCTGCTGCTGATCTGACCATGGAAAAAATTATGGGCGAGGGCCTGCTGCTGAGCTGACCATCGAAAAAATTATGGTTACGGGTCTACTGCTGAGCTGACTCTAAAACATTAGAGGGCGAGTGCCTGCTGCTGATCTGACCATGAAAAAAATATTCAATACACCGGTGAGCTGGCAATTGCAAGCGCTGCTGCAACGTTGCCAGAACGGCGGCAGCTGTAGATGACTTTCAGAAATGGGCACACATGCAATGCACCTTCACCAGTAGCTCAGGCAAATTGGGGTAGGTTTTGAGAAACCGTTGAACCACTAAGTTTAAAATGTGGGCTAGGCATGGTATGTGTGTGAGCTTGACGAGCTCCAAAGCCGCCACCAAGTTACGGCCATTATTAGACACAACCATTAGAGATGTCCCGAACTATTCACCGGCGAACAGTTCCCGGCGAACATTGCTTGTTCGCGTTCGCCGCGGCGGGCGAACATATGCGATGTTCGGTCCGCCCCCTATACGTCATCATTGAGCGAAGTTTGACCCTGTACCTCACAGGTGGCAGACACATTCCAGCCAATCAGCATACCCTCCCTCCCAGACCCTCCCACCTCCTATCAAAAAGCAAGGACAGCATCTATCTTAAATTTATTCTGAATCTGCAGTGTTAGTTAGAGCAGGGAGAGTGCTGCTGCTGCTGAATTAATTGGGAAATCGTTAGCTAGGCCAGTGTTCTGTGTCCACTCCAGTCCTCAAATACTCATCTGCTGTAAGGACAGCGTCCTGACCACACCCCCAAAAAGCCCTTTTTAGGGCTGGTACATCAGTCTGCTTTTATTTTATTTTATATATATATTGCAGTTGCCTGCCCGTGTGTGAGAGGCCACAGGCCCACTGACTGTACTGTGTGCACACCACTCATATCGGGTGGCACAGTACCTTGCAGATTAAAAAGTCATTACATTTTTTCTCTGTAATATAATTGAAGTTGCCTGCCAGTGAGTCTCACGCCCACATACTGTACTGTGCCCACTGCCCACCACTCATATCGGGTTGCACAGTACCTTGCAGATAAAAAAGTCATTTCATTTTTTCTCTGTAATATAATTGCAGTTGCCTGCCAATGAGTGTCAGGCCCACAGACTGTACTGTGCCCACTTCCCACAGCTCATATCTGGTGGCACAGTACCTTGCAGATAAAAAAGTCATTTCATTTTTTCTCTGTAATATAATTGCAGTTGCCTGCTAGTGTGTGTCAGGCCCACTGACTGTACTGTCCCCACTGCCAATGCCCACCACTCATATCAGGTTGCACAGTACCTTGCAGATAAAAAAGTCATTTAATTATTTTCTCTGTAATATAATTGCAGTTGCCTGCCAGTGAGTGTCAGGCCCACAGACTGTACTGTGCCCACTGCCCACCACTCATATCGGGTGGCACAGTACCTTGCAGATAAAAAAGTCATAGAATTTTTTCTCTGTAATATAATTGTAGTTGCCTGCCAGTGTGTGTCAGGCCCACTGACTGTACTGTGCCCACTGCCAGTGCCCACCACTCATATCGGGTGGTACAGTACCTTGCAGATAAAAAAGTAATTTAATTTTTTCTCTGTAATATAATTGCAGTTGCCTGCCAGTGTGTGTCAGGCCCACTGACTGTACTGTGCCCACTGCCAGTGCCCACCACTCATATCGGGTGGCACAGTACCTTGCAGATAAAAAAGTCATTTAATTTTTTCTCTGTAATATAATTGCAGCTGCCTGCCAGTGAGTGTCAGGCCCACTGACTGTACTGTGCCCACTGCCCACCACTCATATCGGGTGGCACAGTACCTTGCAGATAAAAAAGTCATTTAATTTTTTCCCTTTAAAAATAATTTCAGTTGCCTGCCAGTGTGTGTCAGGCCCACTAACTGTACTGTGCCCACTGCCAGTGCCCACCACTCATATCGGGTGGCACAGTACCTTGCAGATAAAAAAGTCATTTAATTTTATCTCTGTAATTTAATCGCAGTTGCCTGCCAGTGTGTGTCAGGCCCACTGACTGTACTGTGCCCACTGCCAGTGCCCACCACTCATATCGGGTGGCACAGTACCTTGCAGATAAAAAAGTCATTTAATTTTTTCCCTTTAAAAATAATTTCAGTTGCCTGCCATTGTGTGTCAGGCCCACTAACTGTACTGTGCCCACTGCCAGTGCCCACCACTCATATCGGGTGGCACAGTACCTTGCAGATAAAAAAGTCATTTAATTTTATCTCTGTAATTTAATCGCAGTTGCCTGCCAGTGTGTGTCAGGCCCACTGACTGTACTGTGCCCACTGCCAGTGCCCACCACTCATATCGGGTGGCACAGTACCTTGCAGATAAAAAAGTCATTTAATTTTTTCTCTGTAATTCCCATTGTTGTGGGAAGTCCAACAACCACCTAGTTACAACTGCTTTGCGAAGGCACATGATCTCACATCACAAACGCCTATGGGATCAACACATGATGAGTATAAGCAGCAAAGAAACTCAAAGCCACCATCCTCCTCCTGGTCCAGCATCTTCAGCCACGTCAACCACTGCTGTCCTCCTTGCCCCCTCTCAACCACTCGCCACTCCGCCTCTCACCTTCAGCAGTTCCTGCTCATCTGCCCACAGTCAGGTGTCTATCAAGGAAATGTTTGAGCGTAAGAAGCCAATGTCACAGAGTCACCCCCTTGCCCGGCGTCTGACAGCTGGCTTGTCGGAACTCTTAGCCCGCCAGCTTTTACCATACAAGCTAGTGGAATCTGAGGCCTTCAAAAAATTCGTAGCTATTGGGACACCGCAGTGGAAGGTACCCGGCCGAAATATTTTTTCACAAAAGGCAATTCCCAACCTGTACTCTATTGTGGAAAAGGAAGTCATGGCATGTCTGGCACACAGTGTTGGGGCAAGGGTCCATCTGACCACTGATACCTTGTCTGCAAAGCACGGTCAGGGCAGGTATATCACCTACCCTGCGCATTGGGTAAACCTGCTGACGGCTGCCAAGCATGGAATGCGTGGCTCTGCAGAGGAGTTGGTGACACTGCCACGACTTACAGGAAGGCCTGCTGCCACCTCCTCTACTCCTCCTACTCCATCCTCTTCGCTAACCTCCTCGGCTGAGTCCTCTTCTGCTGCTGCATCTTGCTCCACATCAACTGCACCCCCCCAGCTCCCCAGGGGCTATTCCACATCCCGGATACGACAGTGTCACGCCGTCTTGGGGTTGACTTGCCTGAAAGCAGAGAGTCACACCGGACCAGCACTCCTGTCCGCCCTGAATGCACAGGTGGATCAGTAGCTGACCCCGCACCAACTGGAGATCGGCAAAGTGGTGTGTGACAACGGAAGCAATTTATTGGCGGCATTGAATTTGGGCAAGTTGACACATGTGCCGTGCATGGCACATGTGTTGAATCTGATCGTACAACGCTTTGTGCATAAGTACCCAGGCTTACAGGACGTCCTCAAGCAGGCCAGGAAGGTGTGTGGCCATTTCAGGCGTTCCTACATGGCTATGGCGCACTTTTCCGATATTCAGCGGCGAAACAACATGCCAGTGAGGCGCTTGATTTGCGACAGCCCGACACGTTGGAATTCAACACTCCTAATGTTCGACCGCCTGCTCCAACAAGAAAAAAACGTCAACGAGTATTTGTATGACTGGGGTGCTAGGACAGCGTCTGCAGAGCTTGGTATTTTTTTGCCATGTTACTGGACGCTCATGCGCAATGCCTGTAAGCTCATGCGTCCTTTTGAGGAGGTGACAAACCTAGTCAGTCGCACCGAAGGCACCATCAGCGACCTCATCCCATTTGTTTTCTTCCTGGAGCGTGCCCTGCGAAGAGTGCTGGATCAGGCCGTAGATGAGCGTGAAGAGGAAGAGTTGTGGTCACCATCACCACCAGAAACAGCCTTATCATCATCGCTTGCTGGACCTGCGGCAACGCTGAAAGAGGAGTCTGAGGAAGAGGAGTCAGAGGAGGAATGTGGCTTTGAGGAGGAGGAAGACCAACCACAGCAGGCATCCCAGGGTGCTCGTTGTCACCTATCTGGTACCCGTGGTGTTGTACGTTGCTGGGGGGGAAGAAAAGACCTTCAATGAGATCAGTGAGGATGAGGAACGGGACATGAGTAGCTCGGCATCCAACCTTGTGCAAATGGGGTCTTTCATGCTGTCATGGCTGTTGAGGGACCCTCGTATAAAAAGGCTGAAGGAGAAGGACCTGTACTGGGTGGCCACGCTACTAGACCCCCGGTATAAGCAGAAAGTGGCTGAAATGTTACCGAATTACCGGAAGTCGGAAAAGATGAAGCAGTTCCAAAACAAGTTAAAAAGTATGCTTTACACAGCGTATAAGGGTGATGTCACATCACAACGGGAATCTAACAGGGGAAGAGGTGAAGTAATCCTCCTCCTACCACGGCCACGCCGGCAAGGACAGGACGCTTTACAGACGTGTTGTTGATAAGGACATGCAGAGATTTTTCAGTCCTACGCATCGCCACAGCCCTTCGGGGTCCACCCTTAGAGAACGACTCGACCGACAGGTAGCAGACTACCTCGCCTTAACTGCAGATATCGACACTCTGAGGAGCGATGAACCCCTTGACTACTGGGTGTGCAGGTTTGACCTGTGGCCTGAGCTATCCCAATTTGCGATAGAACTTCTGGCCTGCCCCGCTTCAAGTGTCCTGTCAGAAAGGACCTTCAGCGCAGCAGGAGGTATTGTCACTGAGAAGCGAAGTCGCCTAGGTCAAAAAAGTCTAGATTACCTCACCTTTATTAAGATGAATGAGGCATGGATCCCAAAGGGACTGACAGTGGGGGATGCATTTGACTAAAAAAGGCCTGATGAGATGCATTGGGCTAAAAATGGTCCACACGCTGCTGAATTAAATTTCTGCATGCCGGATGACTTGCGTGACTTCTCTGCCACCAACTAGGGTTCAAGCCGCAATGTTTTAGTGCACTTTCTGCCTGGAAAACATAAATTTTTACAGCAGCGGCTGCAACAATACCTAATTTTTCTGGCCTCTGGTGCTGGACTGTGGCTGCAAAAACAAAACAAAAAAAAAAGGCACATACATGTGTCATTTCCCCCTCGTGATTGTTACCTTGTTGTGGTGAAGGGGCTTACGTATCACAATGAAGCGATCACCTCTATGAGTGTGTTGGCAATGTTGGCACACCCCAGATGATAAGGTCGTTGCTTCATTGTGAACAGACCAAAAGCGATCGGCTGGATAAATTTGCATAGAAAAAAACGTACATTTTCTTTGTGATCATCTAAGGTGATCATTAAAGCCTACTAGGCCAACAATGGGCCCACACTGCAGAATCATTGTTTTCTGGGTCACTTAACTGTCACTGAACTACCTCAGCACGACCATAGGCTTTGAAAAACCGCCATCGCCTGCAATCTCCCAAACGTGCGCACGAGCACAGTCATCACTACATCAAGATTGACGCATAGAGGAATAAGATTTATGTCATGAGTGTGTCAACTATTGACAACTCTTTGCGGTTGTCTAAAATCTATTCGATACACGTCCCCTGATAGGGGACGTAACAGGGATTAAACTGATAAGAATAGTACTACTTAACACACCACTCATATAGGGTGGCACAGTACATTGCACGGCGCACGCGCAGTGCCCCAAATTGGAAGTAAGAGGACCGACCAAGCATCTTTTTCCATCTCCCGGTTCCTAAAATCTATTCCATACACCGGCCCCTGATAGGGGACGTAACAGGGATTAAACTGATAGGAATAGTACTACTTAACACACCACTGGGTATGGTGGCCTATCAATGCTCAGGCCACTGGCGCATGTCTTGCAGGGTGGCGCCTACAGTCGTGGCCTTTGGTGGGAAGTTGGAAAAAAAAATAATATAAAAAATAAAAAAATAATAATATATAGATATAAATTTTGTTTTGCCAGGTCTGTCACGACTACAGACTCGTTATAAAGCCCTGCCACGACTGCAGGCATCAGTCTGTCATGACTACAGACTCGTTATAAAGTCCTGCCACGACTGCGGGCATCAGTCTGTCACGACTACAGACCCGCTCTAAAGCCCTGCCACGACTGGAGGCATCAGTCTGTCACGACTACAGACCCGTTATAAAGCCCTGCCACGACTGCAGGCATCAGTCTGTCACGACTACAGACTCGTTATAAAGTCCTGCCACGACTGCAGGCATCAGTCTGTCACGACTACAGACCCGTTATAAAGCCCTGCCACGACTGCAGGCATCAGTCTGTCACGACTACAGACCCGCTCTAAATCCCTGCCACGACTGCAGGCACAAATCTGTTACGACTACAGACTCATTATATAGGCCTGCCACGACTGCAGGCATTAGTCTCATGTCAACAGACTCGTGAGGTAATACGTCTACAGGCGATGGTCCGTTACCGCTACTCTCGATGTAGGGTCCCCTCACGACTACAGGGGCTAGTCGGTTACATCCACAGACTCGGTTGCACTCCCGTTGACTACAGGCACTGGGTGGGCATCTACGGGTAGTTGCGTCACGACTACGCACGCGGGTCAGCCACGGCCTGGCAGGTCAGCCTTCACGGTCACAGGTAGGTCCGGTCAGGCTTCAGTCTCCAGCGGGTTCCCGTCACAATAACCAGCCCCTAGGTGAGGGGGGGCACTCCCGCACCGGCGCACAATGCCAGGGAGCTGTGCGGCTCCTCACGCGGCACACGGTTCAAACCAGCGGGGGCCGGGGCCCACGGTAAAGGAAGGGCTCCCTCTGATCCGGTGCACATTGCCAGGGAGTGGCGCTGCTCCCCACACGGTACGAGTGTCCAGCCGGTGGTGGGTCGGCCCTAGCTGAGCAGGGGGGCTCCCCCGCACTGGTGCATTCTGCCAGGGAGCAGCGTGAGCTCCCCACGCGGCTGGGGGGTAAAGGCTCCTCATCTTCAATAAAGTCTGTCACGGGCCGCCGTGCCGTTAGGTAGGCAGGGATCAGGGGAAGGAGTACTAGGCTCGGTCAGGGGGAGCAGATCATAGGCGGTGGCTGGCTTCCTGCTGCCGGCCGTACATAAGGTTCCAAGGGGGTTATTTAGGCACAGGATGTTAGTTAGTCCGTGCAGGTGATCTGCGTTATACCATGCTCATTATGCTCGTACTCAGAGCTGTGCCCATACGGGAGCTGCTTAAGTGGTTTATAGTTTAAAAAAAAATAAAAAATTTTGAGTCTCTCACGCATGGCTTCTCCGTTTTAGGTTACACATATGACTCCTTCATTAGAGTCTCTCACGCATGGCTTCTCCGTTTTAGGTTTACACATATGTCTCCGCCATTAGAATCTCTCACGCATGGCTTCTCCGTTTTAGGTTACACATATGACTCCGCCATTAGAGTCTCTCACGCATGGCTTCTCCGTTTTAGGTTTACACATACGACTCCGCCATCTGAGTCTCTCACGCATGGCTTCTCCGTGTGAGTTTTACACATACGACTCCGCCATTAGAGTCTCTCACGCATGGCTTCTCCGTTTTAGGTTTACACATATGACTCCGCCATTAGAATCTTTCACGCATGGCTTCTCCGTTTTAGGTTTACACATATGACTCCGCCATTAGAATCTTTCACGCATGGCTTCTCCGTTTTAGGTTACACATATGACTCCGCCATTAGAATCTCTCACGCATGGCTTCTCCGTTTTAGGTTACACATATGACTCTGCCATTAGAGTCTCTCACGCATGGCTTCTCCGTGTTAGTTTTACACATACGACTCCGCCATTAGAGTCTCTCACGCATGGCTTCTCAGTTTTAGGTTTGCACATATGACTCCGCCATTAGAATCTCTCACGCATGGCTTCTCCGTTTTAGGTTACACATATGACTCCGCCATTAGAGTCTCTCACGCATGGCTTCTCCGTTTTAGGTTACACATATGACTCCGCCATTAGAGTCTCTCACGCATGGCTTCTCCGTTTTAGGTTACACATATGACTCCGCCATTAGAGGCCCTCACGCATGGCTTCTCCGTGTTAGTTTTACACATATGACTCCGCCATTAGAGTCTCTCACGCATGGCTTCTCCGTTTTAGGTTTACACATATGACTCCGCCATTTGAATCTCTCACGCATGGCTTCTCCGTTTTAGGTTTACACATATGACTCCGCCATTAGAGTCTCTCACGCATGGCTTCTCCGTTTTAGGTTTACACATATGACTCCACCATTAGAATCTCTCACGCATGGCTTCTCCGTTTTAGGTTACACATATGACTCCGCCATTAGAGTCTCTCACGCATGGCTTCTCCGTTTTAGGTTACACATATGACTCCGCCATTAGAGTCTCTCACGCATGGCTTCTCCGTTTTAGGTTACACATATGACTCCGCCATTAGAGTCTCTCACGCAGAGCTTCTCTGTTTTAGTTTTACACATATGACTCCGCCATTAGTCTCTCACGCATGGCTCCGCCATTAGTCTCTCGCGCATGGCTTCTCCGCTTTAGGTTTACACACATGACTCCGCCATTAGAGTCTCTCACGCATGGAGGAAAAAAAAAAAAAAAAGATTCCTCACCAGGCCCAGCTGCGCTGGGACTAGTCTCTCATCTCACCATAGCTAAGAGACTGATGGCCAATTCCTTGGCCAGTAATACTCTGAGGGCTTACAAGACAGCTTGGCGCCTGTTTCAGAGATAGGAAAACACCTACCCGGCCGCTGGCCGGGGGCCTATCACTCACCTATTGGGCTTCGTCTGGGTTTTGCCACTCTCAATTAAACCTGTCCTATAGCATTGTTAACTATACATGGCAGGTATTCAGCACCATTGATACATGCTACATCCGAACCTATCGTCACTCTTCTCCGCCCACCCGATCAAAGCGGCGTTGAAGGGTTTGCGCAAGATGTCTGTTGTGAAACGACATGTGCGTCAGCCATTTACCGGTAGCTTGTTCAGGCCGTGACAGACAAACTGCAGGGTAAACCGTTCGGGCCGCAGGTTAGACAGCCTTGTACCTGGCCTTCCATGGATTCCTCAGGTCAGGCGAGCTCATGGGCACCAATACGCTATGTCCTCACCTTGGCATCATCCAAGACGTCACGGCCGGGGGAATCGGTGGCGGTCAGATACTTTCCCACGGACAGCAGATGGTGTCCGGTGCAGGCCTTGGAGGCTTGGCTGCGTAGTATTTCGTCCAAGCGGCATGTTCTCCCGTACTCGAACTAGGCAGTGCCCGGCTAATCACCGCGGCCTTTCTTACGTACATTCAGGTTTAGTTGACAGGTTCAGGGGTCGGTCCTCTCTGGATCACAGGACATTCCTTCCGCATGGGCGCGGCAGCTGCGGCGTCCATGCATAAGGTGCCAGTACATGTCATCAAACGGTTGGGTCGTCGCAGTTCCGCGTGTTCCATGCGTTATATCCCGGATCCTTATACGAAATATCACTGGCTTTCGAGTTTTGGTTTTGTAGTTTCTGTTATCAAGTTTTTTCAAACTCCTATGCATGGTTATTTTGGCCCTTTAGGCTACCCTTTGATAAGCAGTTCCGGCATAACTCTGCTGCTTCTAGGTAGGGGGGGGGGGAGTATAGGCTTAGGTAGGGGACCCTCTCATCATGAGCCGATCCGAGCACAAGTGGTAGGCAATTAAGAGTGCCGTGTTTGTGTGAGGGGAGGCGGGGCTTTAATTATTTAAACCTTTCTCCCCTTCCCCCACTTGTCGGTTCGAATGCTTTCGACCAACCCAGAAGCCCTCCCTTCTTCTCAGGACTCATCATTGGTGTGGCCCCCTTTAGGCTACCCTTTGATAAGCAGTTCCGGCATAACTCTGCTGCTTCTAGGTAGGGAGGGGGGAGTATAGGCTTAGGTAGGGGACCCTCTCATCATGAGCCGATCCGAGCACAAACCTGGTCAGTCAAACCCAAGGCAACATCATCGACCTCATCCCATATGCGTTTTTTTCTGGAGTGTGCCCTGCGAAGAGTGCTGGATCAGGCCGTAGATGAGCATGAAGAGGAAGAGTTGTGGTCACCATCACCACCAGAAGCAGCCTTGTCGTCGTCTGGACCTGCGGCAATGCAGAGAGAGGAGTCTGAAGAAGAGGAATCAGAAGAGGAAGGTGTCTTTGAAGAGGTGGAAGACCAACCACAGCAGGCGTCCCAGGGGGCTTGTTGTCACCTTTCGGGGACCCTTGGTGTTGTACGTGGCTAGGTGGAGGAAGAGACCTTCAATGATGTCAGTGAGGACAAGGAACGGGACATGGCTAGCTTGGTATCCAACCTTGTGCAAATGGGGAGTTTGCTGTTGTGCAAATGGACTGTTTGCGGTTGTTTGCAGTGCGTTAAACGGGGAGTTTGGTCTGTCATGGTGAAGCGGGCGTAACCCTTAGACTACCTGATTGATACAACATCATACATGATCGTATACACACACTGGATGTTTTAAAGCACGTTATTCCAAACAATTTAGGAATGTTAGGTGATTTATGCCCTTTATGGATTAAAACCCGACTCTGCGTCAACTACATAATTTCCCATGGGAGTTTTGCCATGGATCCCCCTCCGGCATGCCACAGTCCAGGTGTTAGTCCCCTTGAAACAACTTTTCCATCACTATTGTGGCCAAAAAGAGTCCCTGTGGGTTTTAAAATTCGCCTGCCTATTGAAGTCTATGGCGGTTCGCGAACATTTGCGGAAATTCGCGTTCGCCGTTCGCAAACGGAAAATTTTATGTTCGCGACATCTCTAACAACCATGCCTGGTTGTAGGTTGAGGGACGAGAGCCTCAGCTTAGTCTGGTCCCTTATACCTTGCCACAGCTCTGCAGTGGTGTGCTTTTTGTCACCTAAGCAAATAAGTTTCAGCATGGCCTGTTGCCGCTTCTCCACTGCAGTGCTACACTGCTTCCAGCCACTGACTGATGGCTGATTGGATCTGCAAGATGACAATTCAGGGGTGGAAGTGGAGGAGGACTAATGTAGTTGGTGTCAGAAATCCTGATGGAAGTAGGGCCCGCAATCTTTGGCGTCAGTAGCACCTTTGCCATCCAAGGGTACAACTCGCTCGCGGCCTCCACAACGTTCACCTAGTGTGCCGTCAGGGAAATGTAGTGTCCCTGGCCACAAGCACTTGTCCATGTGTCAGTTAAGTGGACCTTCCCAATAACTGCGTTGGTCAGGGCACGGGTGATCTTACGGCGGGGACGGCACACCAGGAAAAAAAGTGGCGGCTGGGGACTGATTAACGAGGGACGGCCGCCGCCAGTGTGTACAAGTAGTGTTGAGAACGAATATTCGAAAAGCAAATTTTTATCGCGAATATCGGCACTTTGAGAATTCGCTAATATTTAGAATATAGTGCTATATATTCTTAATGACGAATATTAGTATGTATTTTTTTTAACACAGTACACATCAGGTGATCATCCCTCCATTCTTTTTTTTTTTTTTTAAACAAAATTTTTTATTATGATCTGGCATTTGGCAATTGTGTACAAGCATTCATATACAATGGTTAGTACAAAGCATCTAAGTAGAGTTCAACAAAAGCAATAAAATGACAATTTAACATAACGCAATGCATGTTGAAGAAGAATATGCCTAGATCACTTTTTTTTTATTTTTAAAACCCTCCCCCCCCCCCCCCCCCTCCCCTCAGAAACAAACAAGTCAAGTCAAGATCTGTAACGTCTTGCAAATGTTGGAATCTCTCTAATGTAATTCTAAAAGATCTCAAGCATAAAGACAAGTGGCTTTATTGTACTTGACTTCCATTTTCCCGTTCCCATTAAACAGTATAATCCTTAGCATTGCAAATAAGCTAACACACCTCAGATTAGAGCAGTAGATCTCCCAAGCTACCTGCTACTCTAGCTTTCATGTACCATGATGTGTCTACAAATGGTCTCATAACCTCTTTTTTCTCATATAAGGTGAGTGACCTATCAATAAATGGTCTCCATTTACTAATAAAGGACTGTATGGATGATTCCTTGTTGCGCTCCGCCTCCAATCTATCCATGTACATGAGTACTTTTACTGTACCTATGACTTCATCCAAAGTGGGCAACTGGGGTTGTAGCCATTTCCTCAATATGCATTTTTTTGCCGCCAGCAATACCACATGTGGCCCCTTGGTGCCCACTATGGGTGAGTCAAGGTCTTCCTGAACCCTAGGAATGAATTGGAATACACATTGTTGGGGAACATCTTTAACTTCAATCTTCCAAGTATCTTTAACATATGAACAAATTTGTTCCCAGTACGATCTCAGCTTACTACATCCCCAAATCCCGTGTAAAAGATCAGCTTTAAACATGTCACATTTGGGGCAATGTCTCAAGTAATGTGCAGGCGCATTGTCATAGGACAGGTTATAGGCATAAGTTGCCCTGTGTATAATTCTGAAGTGTGTTTCTCTCCAATGCTCGCTGCTAATGGCACACCTTACTTTATCCATCCCCTCACGTATTTTAAATGTAAGTTTGTCGTCGGTTACCTGTTTCTCCCATTCTTTAAAGACAGTCTGCGCAACCCCTTCCAATTTAACGTTCATTAGCTTCCTATATAGTATAGAAATAGAGTCAACGTTGCTCGCCTGGTTCATTAGATAGGCAAATCTAGTTATAGCTGCCTCCGTACCCAGCGTATTTGATTGGGCTGTGCAGAATGTCCTTATCTGTAAAAACTGCAAGTATTGGTTTGCGGATATAGAGTATTTGGACTGTATTTCGTCCCAAGATAGCAGCTTTAATCCATTAACAGTCAACAAATCTCCCAGGGTCTTAACATTTTTCCTACGCCAGTTTTGAAACAGACTATTAGATCTCCCCTAGGGGAAGGATGGAAGGGACAACAACGGCATATAAGCTGATATATAGATAGGTAATCTATATAATTTTCTAACATGTTTCCAAGCCGCTATTGTGTCCCTGATTATCAGGGCTTGTTTGGCCCTCTCTGGAAGTAGCGGAGTTTTGGGATGTAGCAGAGCATGTAGGTCAAAGGGCGCCATTAATTCTTGTTCTATCGCCCTATCAGCATAATGTGATGTTCCCCATACCCAATCTCGGATGTATCGCCATAATGCTGCCAAGTTGTAGCCCCATATATCTGGCAATTGTAGGCCCCCCTCCCATTTTAGTAGGCAGAGTTTCCTATATGCTATACGCGGTCTCTTTTTCTTCCACAAGAAAGCTACAAATGCTGACTGCAGCTTATTAATGTCTGTGTGTTTCAATAGCAGCGGTATCGTTTGCAGCGGATATAAGAGCCTGGCAAAACTTGACATTTTAATGAGGCTTGCCCTTCCTAATAGGGTCAGCGGGAGTTCCTGCCATCTCTGCAATTCTTGAATAATTTTAGCTATGAGCGGGTCATAGTTCAACTTATACATCATAGCCGGGGATTTACTTATTTTAATTCCTAGATATTTTATATAATCTCGTGCCACCGTGATCAGACCTTCCTCCTGCCTTTCTCTTAAACCCTTCCCCACCTGCAGCAACTGACATTTCGTTACATTGATCTTATACCCCGTAAAAGTATGCACTTTATTTAGGGTATCGAGGACTTTTGACAAATCCTTAGTAGGGTCACGCAAAAACAACAACATATCGTCCGCGAAACACATCAGTTTAATTTCCCTATTCCCCACCTTTATTCCTTCATAAACATCCGAACTTATCAGGTATCTAGCAAGTGGTTCAAGAGCTATGTTGAATAAAAGTGGGGAAAGAGGGCATCCTTGTCTCGTGCCCTTCTGGAGTTGGAATTTTTCTGACAAGAAACCCGGAAGACAAATCCTAGCTTGCGGGGCGGTATAAATTGCCTTGACAAACGCTCTAAAAGGGCCTTGAATTCCTATCTTGTCCAGGACTAGATCTAGCCATTGCCAGTTAACGTTGTCGAAGGCCTTTTCAGCATCTAAGGCCAAAAGGGCCTCTCTTCCCGCCTCATCCGTTTGCCGCCTCCTGAGGAGCCAATCTTGAACCGCCAAGACTATTCGTATGTTGATTGTGGCTGAACGGCCTTTCACAAATCCAACTTGGTGAGAGCCAATGAATTTGGGGAGGATACTAGCAAGTCTGTTGGCCATTATCTTTGCTAGAATTTTTAGATCCTGATTTATCAAAGATATTGGTCTATAAGACCCCGGAAGGGTAGGATCCTTCTCCTGTTTGGGTATCAGTTTAATATGTGCCAGGTTACCTGAGGGCATTACCGTATGTGTTAATAACAATAGCAGACTAGGAACCACCTCTGGGCCCAGGGATTTATAAAATTCCGCTGGGAAACCATCGGGTCCCGGGGCCTTCCCATTTTGCAAAGACTTTATCACCAAGTGTATTTCTTGCTCGGTAATAGGGGCATTGAGCATTGACAGATCAGGCTCCTCAATAGACGGCAAAGGGACCGAGTCCAGGAAGGAACGACCCTCAGTAATGTCGCAAGGGTCCTGGGTATATAGCTGTTCGTAGTAGCGTTTAAATATCTCTAGTGTGACCTTTGGATCACTAGACAATTCTCCCTCACCTGTTTGGAGTCTAGGAGGTGGCAATTGTGTTCTTTTCCCTTGTGCAAGTCTAGCCAGTAACCTACCCGATTTGTTCCCAAATTTGAAAAAGTATGCTGAGGAGTGGTCTGCATGGATCCTTTCTAATTTTTCTGAATAGTGGTCATAATTATGTTTAGCCGTAACCCATTTTATTTTATGGGCCTCTGTGGGTTTCTGTTGGAACTCTGTGTATAGCTCCCTAAGGTTATTAGTAGCTTCTAAAAATTTGGATCGTATGTCTTTTTTTTGAGCTATCGTGTAGGAGATGATTTTTCCTCTTATCACAGCTTTTGCTGTATCCCAAAAAAGAGAGGGGTTATCCTGGTGCTGCCCATTTGTATCTTTGTATTCCCACCACCATCCTAACAGCTTAGATTTAAAGGTTTCATCCATAGCTAAGTATCCTGAGAGTCGCCAAATAATATCCTGGCCCTTTGCGGTGACTTCTCTCAATCTCAATGATACCGGTGAATGGTCAGAAATCACCATCTCCTCTATCTTTACCTTGCTTACTTTGGTGGACAATAAGCTGGACCCCAAGAAATAGTCTATCCTAGACCAAGCACATTGAGAGTGAGAGAAGTGTGTATATTCCCGTTCCATGGGGTTACAATGTCGCCAGATATCTGTTAACTTGGTCGCGTCCATCATACTAGGAAGCATGGACGTGACCTTTTGCTTGTCTGCTTTGTTAACCCTAGTCCGTTTTCTATCTTCTAGGACTGAATGTACCATATTAAGATCTCCTCCAAGTAACACTAGGTCATTGGGATCTTGCAAGATTCTCCTTTCTAGATTCCCAATGAAGGGACCTGCTTGTACATTTGGTGCATAGACATTATAAATTGATAACGTCCCAGCCGGGGTTTCAATGGTAAAGGTTATCAATCTCCCATTGTCATCTGCTTCTGTTGTCAGTAACTTGTAATTTAGTTTTTTATGCAGCAATACTAATACCCCTGCCTTTTTCCCATCAGATGAGGACCCTATTACTTCTCCCACCCATAACTTCTGCATTCTTTTAAATTCCGCCTCTTCTAGATGTGTTTCTTGTAACAAGGCGATATCCACATGTAATTTTTTCAGGTGACGTAAGACCATCATTCTCTTGTGAGGAGAGCGTAGCCCTTTGACATTCCAGGTCACTATATTGACCATCTTATTACTGTACTAATTTCTATCACAAGGTACAGATAGAATATCTGCAATGCTATAAAAAAAAAAATAAAAAAAAAAAACTTTTCCCCTTCCTTCCCAACTTGTAAAACAAAACAACCCCTTTATCACCTAGGGTGATGGCGAACTTGTAACTTTCTGACTTCACTTTTTTCTCGTCTATCTAGAGACTTCGCTATCCCTAGTTCTCTTGTGTTCAATTCCAACAACAGGTATACCGTCTCTAACCGTTATCCGTAAGAACCTTTGCTCAGTATAAATAACAAACTTTCTGAGATTATGTAATTTCCCGACTAAGCAGGCGATCAATATACGGTTCCATGTCAAACATCTGGCGGCGGTTTAACAGGGTAGCCTAATACCATCCACCAATGAGGGCCATGGAAGTCGTCAGTACCATAGAAAAAACAACATTTGCCATAAATGTGATAACTCACTAACATGACTACCATTTACAGGTACGATCAATTCTTCTCAGAACAGGTGCCTATCACTTTAGTCCCTTCTGGAACGACGGTTTTCAAAGTTCCGATTTCCTCGTCGGCGTGGTGATCTCGGCCTTTGTGATGTTGGCCTGTCTCGCTGTGACGATGGTGGTCTTCCAGATGGTGTAAGCGAGTCAGGAGTCCATTCTGCTGCATCTTCTAGCGTAGGTAAATTTGCACTTTTCTCGGCCTCCTCTGGTGTCATGAAAGTTTCCGTGGAGCCATCATCCGCAAATACCTTCAAGATCGCCGGGTATAGTAAGGCGAACTTTCTCTTTTTCCTTGCCAGACTTGAACAGATAACTGAGAAAGCCCTTCTTCTTTTGGAAACCTCTGCACTGTAATCACCAAACAGTAAGACTTTGTACCCTCTAACATCAATCGGTTTCCCTCTCTTCTTGAAATGTCCCAAAATGTCGGCTTTTTCTGCGTAGTTCAGATATTTGACAATAGTGGGACGAGGTCGTACAATGTTATCCCCGTCATTGCGATCGCCATTTTGATCTGAACGCATCGGGCCTACACGATGTGCCCTTTCCACAACACATGGGCTGCAGATGCCGAGGGCCTTTGGTATGTCCACCGCACATATCGACGCAAGCTGGCCGGAAGGTATCGACTCTGGTAAGCCAATGATTCTTATATTGCTGCGTCGTGACCGATTTTCCAGGTCTTCTAATTTTTCCCGGAGGCCCGAGGTGGACTGTAGTACCTCCTGTAGTTGCTTCTGGGACTGGCCCAGGTCATTTACCAGCGAGCTGACCCTGTCTTCCAGCTCAGAAATCTGGGATGTGTGTCTAGATACGTCGGTCTGGAGCTGCGTCAGCGTGGCTTCCACTGCAGCTTCAAGCGCAGCTTTAATGTCTGGGGCTAAAAGCTTTGCAACTTCCACTGCCAAAGCTTTACATCCTACCCCTAGTCCTTGCAATACCTCGGTCTCCTGGTCGGATTTCTCCACGTCCCCCTCCGTTTCGATGACCCTCGCGGTGATGGGAGGAGGCTGGGATGAGGATCTGGCTGAACGCATGAGGCGATCTGCAGCGCCCGCCATCTTGTCTTCCCCTGCTTCGCCCTTCGTGTGCTTGCGGTATGCCGGGCTTCCCACACTGGCACCACTTCTGGTCAGGTATTTCTCCATCCACTTCGTAGGAGATCTAAAGCAAGTGAGCGGGGTTTGCACCCCTTTGATAGGTGTTAGTGGCTTTGTAGTCGGTTCTCCGGCACGGAGCTCTCTTCACCTGCTGCTTCACATACGAGCGCCGGAACCGGAAGCATCCCTCCATTCTTCTAGTTTGTTGGCCAATGAGAAGACTTTGTCACAGCTTAGCAACATCCCTAGCAACCAATAGAAAAGTTGCCTATCCCACGCCGGTATTTCGCGCGCATTACGCGAATAATACATTGCTGATTTTCGTAATCAAGTATATAATCTCAAATTCGCGAATATATGCCGAATATTCTACAAAATATTTGCGAAATATCACGAATTTGAATATTGGCCCTGTCGCTCATCACTATCCACAAGCCTAAATGGCAACATTTCCAGGGCCAGCAATTTGGAATGGTGCGCATTTAGTACTATGGCCTGTGGGTGGGTGGCTGGGTATTTGCGCTTTCGTTCAAAGGCCTGGGGTATGGACATCTGTATGCTGCGCTGGGACACAGAAGTGGATGTGCTAGCTGATGGTGCTTGCGAAAGTCCAGGTGCAAGGCGGGAGGCATCCGGGCCTGTGTCTTGGACAGGGGATTGGCCAGCACGTAACACAGGGGGAGGGGAAGCAGTGGTGTGACCTGCACACACTGGTGTTTGGCCCACCTATTTAGGTGCTTTGATGCCATGTGGTGGATCATGCTGTTGAGGTTGCTATTGTTCATGCCCCTGCTCATTTTGGTACGGCACAGGTTGCAAATGACAATTTTATCGTCCGCACTTTCATCAAAAAAGCGTCAGACTGTGGAACACCTACCGTTTGGCAAGGGAGATTTCCGCAAGGGGGTGCTCCGGGGAATAGTTGCGTGCCTGTTTGGTGTGGCCCTCCTTCTCCCTTTTGCCACCCCACTGCCTCTTCCAGCCTGTTGTGGTGCTGTGGATCCCTCCCCCTCTGTACTGCTGTCCTCGCTCGGCTTTACACCTTCCTCGGTTGGGTCAGTGATTTCATCGTCCACCACCTCCTCTTCCACTTCCTCACTCTAGTCATCCTTCTGACTTGTTGACCTAACAACAACCTCACTTATTGACAACTGTGTCTCATTCTCATAATCAACCTCTTTTTTTTTTTAATTAACAATTTATATTGTTTCATCCAGAAATCAAATAAATAGCCATACATTGCATAGTATCAGGTAAAGATATCTGCTTAATATTCAAATATACAGGTAGTAGATACTTATCACAATTGATGTAAGCCAGAAAGTATAGGCTAAAAGGCTTGTGTAGCTAAAAACATAACAGTAACAACAGTTAGACATGGGTTTATCTAGAATGATTATTGTGACAGAAGTATGACTTACGGCGGTATACATTTCTTGTATTTTAAGAGATGTAGAGTGGAAGGGGGGTCATGGGAAGTTTCTAAAACTCTTCCAGGGTGACCATATTTGGAGGATAGTAGACCTTGTCCTCAATTCCCAGTGGGAGATTTCTTCGAGTCTATATATCTGATCGACTTTGTTTACCCAGTGATCTATTTTTGGAGTTTCAGGGGAGAGCCAATGGGAAGGTAAGAGCATTCTAGCCGCTGCCAATAGTAAGGAGAAGAGAGAAGCCTTATGTGATTTTGTTCCTCCCAACCCTAGAGTAAGCAGGACCAACTCTGGGGTGCATGGGAAGGTGGTTTTGCAAATTTGATTACTAGGTTTTACTATTTCAGACCACCAAGCATTGATAGGGCCACAAGACCACCAGATATGGAAATATGTCCCCTTTTCTTTGAGGCATCTCCAACAAACATCTGGGGATCCTGGTTTGTATAGGCAGGTCTTATCAGGGGTTTTGTACCAGCGTTGGAGGATTTTATAGCTATTTTCTTGGATGCGAATGCATCTAGAAATCTTATGTGGCGCCAGCAGGATTTTTGCAGTTTCGGAGGTTGAAAAGGTCTTCTCTAAATCTCTTTCCCAGAGGCCTAGTGCAGCTGGCTTTGGACATGGGTGGGATGTTTTAAAAGATCTATATATTGTAGAAATTGTTTTGGGAGGGTGTAGTAGGTGAGTTAACAGCTTTTCAAACCAGCCTGTTTCCTGGGGGGGGGGGGAGTATTTTTTATGAGAAGTAGCATTTTCAATCTGAGAAAACAAGTAGGTGTGTAATTTTGGGAGGATAGTCCCAGCTTCTTGTGAAGGTCAGCTTCAGTAGGTAAACATCCCTCTGAGTCTAATGTTTTGGTTATTGGAAGCTTAGAATGCCTTAAGGAAGCAGGGCAACTTTCTCTTAACTCTTTAGGAGCAAGGTCTAAAACGTCCTAAACAAGTAGGAGAGGAGAGGGGAGCGTCAGAGCCCCGCTACTTGCCGAGAACCCCCTCCAGACCTTCAATGTATTACGGATCATAGAGTTGGGTATAGAGTTAGGTGCTGGAGGCGGTCTGTCAGCCAGCAGGAGGGCCCGGGTTGGGGTGTTGAGAAAAGCATTCTCCAAAACAATCCATGTTTTATGAGGGGGATTTCTAATCCAGTCCACTGCCCTGGAGAGTTGGATGGCCTTCATGTAGATTTCAGGATCTGGTAAAACAATACCTCCGTGAGTTCTAGGCTTGGTGAGTGTGTCAAATGATATGCGTGAACTTTTTCCCTGCCAGATATATTTGCAAATCTTTTTATTCAGGGTTATAAAATAGGTTTTGGGGATCTCGATAGGGAGTACTTGCATCAGGTAAGTTAACCTAGGGATTACCAAAGACATAAGGATGTTCTTCCTACCGAACCAAGACAGGTAAGAGAGATCCAAAGAGTCCAGCTGGGCAGCCATTGAAAGTAGAAGGGGTTTATAGTTCATATTAAATAAGTCAGTTAGGCGGGCAGTGAGCTTCACCCCCAGGTATGTTAGCTGCTGGGTATGCCAATTAAATGGTGAGTTCTTCTGGAGGGATGAGAGAGCAGGGGGTGAAAGACCTACGTGAAGGATCTCGGATTTGGATGGGTTCACTTTAAAGTTGGATAGGGAGCTAAAGTGGTTAAGGATCGAGAGCATGATGTTCATGGCTTTACAGGGGTTAGTTGTAATAATCAGTAAATCGTCTGTGAAGGCAGCTAGTTTAAACTCACATCCTTCCACCAAAAGGCCTCTCATTTTATTTTCTTGTCTGAGAGCTTGTAAGAGAGTCTCCATCACTAAGACAAAGAGGAGGGGGGAGAGTGGGCATCCTTGTCTCGTTCCATTTCTGATTGGGAATGGAGAGGATAGGATTCCATTGACCGACACGGACACAGTAGAATGGGTGTACATAGAGAAAACTGCATTGATAAAGGGCTCAGGGTTCATAAATTTGGATAAGGTCAGTTTGATGTAGGTCCAGTCTACCCTGTCAAATGCTTTTTCCGCGTCCGTGCCGATCAAGACTAATGGGATGGACTTGTGGGTAACATAGTATAGGGCATTTAAGACTTTTGTGGTATTGTCTTTCCCTTCGCGGCCCCTGACAAAGCCCACCTGGTCGGGGTGGATCAAGTTGGGTAGGAGAGTTTTTAATCTAGTGACAAGCATCTTGGCTAGCAGTTTAACCACCTCCGGACCGCCGAACGCAGCGACGCGTCCTTGAGGTGGTCGATTGATTCCTCCTGGACGCATATACGCGTCCTCTCGCGAGACGCGAGATTTCGGTCACAGCCGGCCCGCGCATGCGCATCGCGGGCTGGCAAAAGTTCGAGGAGTATTTCGTCAGCAACCTGCCAGCCAATGATCGTTGCTGGCAGGTTGCTGATTTTTTAAAAATCGAATCAGAAGCCATCTAACACCTTATATTTATAAATATAAGGTGTTAAATGGCTTGTCTGGTCCTTTTCGTCGGTTGGTTCCAGCAGAGGAGCAGACATCACTGTGAGTACCCACCAAACACCACACTTAGCCCCAGATCACCCTCCATCACTCCCATCACCCCAATTAACCCCTTGATCGCCCCCTGTCAATCACTTAGTGAAAGGGAAAAAAGTGATCAGTGTAAACTGTCACTTTTTTTTTTTCACTGGTATTGACTGATAGTTTTAGGATAGTTTAGGTCCCTTGGTTAGGTAAGACAGGCTTGCTTTTTTTCTTGGGTAGTCTCAGGGAATACCCCTAAATTTAGTAGTCCAAATGTCAAACAGGGGGTATTCTTCTGAAGAGGCCTACAGGATTCTGACCCAGTCGGATGAGGAATGGGAACCCTCATCTGACGAATCTAGCGGGTCAGAATATGAACCTGTAGAAAGCAGTGGCAGTCTGACCCAAAGTTCGGACGAGGAGGTTGAGGTCCCTGATAGCACCAGGCGTACCCGGCCCCGTGTCGCTAGACCACAGGTTGTGCAGGATCCGTTTCAAGGGCAGCAGAGTGGGGATGGCGCTGTCGGATTAAGTGGTGAGGCATACACCAGCAGCGCAGCCCATCCTGGACCTAGTACCAGCACTGCCGTACAACATGGTGAAGTGGCGAGCACCAGAAGGGCAGTTGAAGCTGGTACGGTGGCACGTGCAATAGTTACCCCGTCGCAGCCACCACAAAGACAGGCCCGTAGAGCCCCTAGAGTCCCTGAGGTGCTGGCAAATCCTGATTGGCAGTCACCAACTTCAGCCGCACCAATAGTTCCCCCTTTCACCGCCCAGTCTGGAGTTCGGGTTAAGACAGCTCAGATCTGTTCGGCCCTGGGATTTTTTGAGCTGTTCTTGACTGCGGAGCTCTTGGACTTAGTCGTGGCAGAAACAAATCGGTATGCCACTCAATTTATATCCGCCAACCCGGGAAGCTTTTATGCCCAGCCTTTCCGGTGGAAACCAGTCGAAGGTTTCCGAAATAAAAAAATTTCTGGGCCTTCTCCTGAACATGGGTCTAACCAAAAAGCATGAATTGCGGTCATATTGTTCCACGAACCCGATTCATCACATGCCCATGTTCTCTGCTGCTATGTCCAGGACACGTTTTGAGACCATCCTGCGTTTCCTGCACTTTAGCGACAACAGCACCTCTCGTCCCAGAGGCCACCCAGCTTTTGACCAGCTCCACAAAATTCGGCCCCTCATAGACCACTTCAACCAGAAATTTGCAGATTTGTATACCCCCGAGCAAAACATCTGCATAGACGAGTCCCTAATACATTTTACCGGGCGCCTTGGCTTCAAACAATACATCCCAAGCAAGCGCGCACGGTATGGGGTCAAATTGTATAAGCTCTGTGAAAGGGCCACAGGCTATACCCACAAATTTCGGATCTATGAGGGAAAAGATCAGACCCTGGAGCCGGTCGGTTGCCCTGACTACCTGGGGAGCAGTGGGAAGACAGTCTGGGACTTGGTGTCACCCTTATTTAGCAAGGGGTACCATCTTTATGTGGACAATTTTTACAAAAGTGTGCCCCTCTTCAGGCATTTGTTCCTAGAACAGATTGGCTGCTGTGGCACCGTGCGACCTAGTCGCCGGGGCTTCCTCCAACGGCTCGTTACCACCCGTCTTGCAAGGGGGGAGAGGGCTGCCTTGTATAACGAAGAACTGCTCGCGGTGAAATGGAGAGACAAGCGTGACGTTTACATGCTCTCCTCCATTCACGCAGACACGACAATACAAATTGAACGGGCAACCCGTGTCATTGAAAAGCCCCTCTCAGTCCACGACTATAATGCGCTCATGGGAGGGGTGGACTTCAATGACCAGATGTTGGCTCCCTATTTAGTTTCCCAACGCACCAGATGCTGGTATAAGAAGGTGTCTGTATATTTAATTCAATTGGCTGCCTATAATAGTTTTGTTCTCTACAGTAAGGCTGGGAGAACAGGATCCTTCCTCAAATTTCAGGAAGAGATCATCGAGAACCTCCTGTATCCATTAGGTTCCGTGGCCCCAACCACCAGTGTAGTGAGCCGTCTACACGAGCGACATTTCCCCAATGTCGTTGCTGGTACCTCAACCCAACCGTCACCCCGAAAAAAATGTTGTGTCTGTAGCAGGAGTGGAATAAGGCGTGACACCCGCTATTTCTGTCCTGACTGCCCTGACCACCCTGCCCTATGCTTAGGGGAGTGTTTCCGGAAGTACCACACACAGGTACACTTAGCATAGGGATTGCATCTCACAGGACAGGTACACAGGGCTATTAGGGCCCTTTCTCTCACAGCTGCTGCAAACCTCTCCTTTCACCTGGGATAAAGTGCATAATGTACTTCGCCTCATCTTTGGGCGATTTGCGCTTTGCACATTGTCCCATGGGGAAAGAGAAGTTTGTCCTATAAAGGTAAAAAAAAAAAAAAAAAAACACCGGTAAGCAAAAAAAGTTAACGTTCAGTTCAATAAAGTTTATATGTTATGTTCAAAAGTTATTATAAAGTTAATAAATTTATTGCGTTGCGGCCTGGTTTTTTCTTTTTTGTTTTGTTTTTTTTACCTTCCAGGTGGACCAACCGGTCGACTAGCTGCAGCACTGATGTGCATTCTGACAGAAGCATTGCGCTGCTGTCAGATTACACAAAAGTCGGTGTATGCGGCGCTGCAAGACGAGATTTCTCCTCTGCAGTAAAAGATACGTTTGCCGAGGCATATGAGCTGAGGAGGCGGCGGTGTTCATATACTTTGGCAAAAACTTTGTATATAAAAAATAAATTAAAAATCCCGGCAATGATTTATTCATTCACATCGATTGATGTGAATGGAGAAATCTGGTTTGCCAGGGCATACGGGCTAAGTGGGTATGGATGTTGGGCGGAGCTTCTATGTCCTGGCAGACGCCTTTTTTTTTTTTTGGCAGAGATTTTTTCATCCACATTGATCGATGCGAATGAAGAAATCTGTGCCGTTCATTTTTTCTTTCAGCCCTAAGGCTGAACGGAAAAAAAAAAATCTCATTACCCGTATGCTCAATATAAGGAGAATAGCAGAAACTCCTAATGCTGGCCATACATGTAATGATTGCGGAGACCCTCAAAGGCCAGGGCAGTACAAACACCCCACAAATGACTCCATTTTGGAAAGAAGACACCCCAAGGTATTCACTGAGGGGCATATTGAGTCCATGAAAGACTGAAATTTTTGTCCCAAGTTAGCGGAAAGGGAGACTTTGTGAGAAAAAAAAATAAAAATCAATTTCCGCTAAGTTGTCCCAAAAAAAAAAATTCTATGAACTCGCCATGCCAGTCATTGAATACCTTGGGGTGTCTTCTTTCCAAAATGGGGTCACATGTGGGGTATTTATACTGCCCTGGCATTTTAGGGGCCCCAAAGCGTGAGAAGAAGTCTGGTATCCAAATGTCTAAAAATGCCCTCCTAAAAGGAATGTGGGCCCCTTTGCGCATCTAGGCTGCAAAAAAGTGTCACACATGTGGTATCTCCGTACTCAGGAGAAGTTGGGAAATGTGTTTTGGGGTGTCATTTTACCCATGCTGGGTGAGAGAAATATCTTGGCAAAAGACAACTTTTCCCATTTTTTTTATACAAAGTTGGCATTTGACCAAGATATTTATCTCACCCAGCATGGGTATATGTAAAATGACACCCCAAAACACATTGCCCAACTTCTCCTGAGTACGGAGATACCACATGTGTGACACTTTTTTGCAGCCTAGGTGGGCAAAGGGGCCCACATTCCAAAGAGCACCTTTCAGATTTCACCGGCCATTTTTTACAGATTTAGATTTCAAACTACTTACCACACATTAGGGACCCTAGAATGCCAGGGCAGTATAACTACCCCACAAGTGACCCCATTTTGGAAAGAAGACACCCCAAGGTATTCCGTGAGGGGCATGGCGAGTTCCTAGAATTTTTTTTTTTTGTCACAAGTTAGCGGAAAATGATGATTTTTTTTTTTTCTTACAAAGTCTCATATTCCACTAACTTGTGACAAAAAATAAAAACTTCCATGAACTCACTATGCCCATCAGCGAATACCTTGGGGTGTCTTCTTTCCAAAATGGGGTCACTTGTGGGGTATTTTTATTTTTTGTCACAAGTTAGTGGAATATGAGACTTTGTAAGAAAAAAAAAAAATCATCATTTTCCGCTAACTTGTGACAAAAAATTAAAAGTTCTATGAACTCACTATGCCCATCAGCGAATGGGGTCATTTGTGGGGTGTTTGTACTGTCTGGCCATTGTAGAACCTCAGGAAACATGACAGGTGCTCAGAAAGTCAGAGCTGCTTCAAAAAGCGGAAATTCACATTTTTGTACCATAGTTTGTAAACGTAACATTTTTTTTTATCAAAGACATGTAGAACAATAAATTTAGAGAAAAATGTATATATGGATGTCGTTTTTTTTGCTAAATTTTACAACTGAAAGTGAAAAATGTAATTTTTTTGCAAAAAAATCATTAAATTTCGATTAATAACAAAAAAAGTAAAAATGTCAGCAGCAATGAAATACCACCAAATGAAAGCTCTATTAGTGAGAAGAAAAGGAGGTAAAATTCATTTGGGTGGCAAGTTGCATGACCGAGCAATAAACGGTGAAAGTAGTGTAGTGCAGAAGTGTAAAAAGTGGCCTGGTCATTAAGGGTGTTTAAGGTAGGGGAGCTGAGGTGGTTAAGGTCTACATTGAGTAGGGAGATGGGGTGGTAGTTGGGACACAAAGATGGGTCTTTGCCCTCCTTGGGGATAATTGTGATAGTATCAGCGGAGATGGGGTGATTCGCCATAGAAAGGTTACATATGGGAAGAAGAAAGGGAAGGAGGGAATTTCTAAATGCCGAATAATATGATATGGGGAGGCCGTCAGGGCCTGGGCATTTACCTTTGGGGGTGGAGTTAATAGCCAATGTCAATTCAGTGATTGTAAATGGTTTTGTTAATGAGTCTCGTTGGGATAATGTAAGGGTTGGGAGTTTTAGAGGTTTCAGGAATAAATTGATATTGGTCTCTATCCCTAGTGAGGGTTCTGGGGGTTTAGAGGCAGGTAAATTGTACAGTGACTCATAATAAAGCTTGAATTGCTCAGCAATTTCTTCAGCTTTAAATAGAAGGTCTCCCTGGGGGGATTTGATGTTCTGGACATTGCGGGATCCTCTTCTCTGCTTGATTCTCTGCATCATAAATTTTGATGTTTTGTTACCATGTGCAAAGAACTTTTGTTGGGCAGACAGAAAATATTTAGCCGAACGTTCATTTAGAAGGTTCTTCAGTTCTGTTCTGAGAGAAGAGAGTTCCGCCAGTTGGTGAGCAAGCAATGATTGTTTATGAGATTTTTCCAGAACATGTATCTTAGACAACAAAGTTGTGTATTTTTTTTTCAGATTCCTTTTTGAGGAAAGAGCAAGGCCAATTAGTCTGCCTCTAATATAGGCTTTGTGGGTGTCCCATAATACCTGGGGGGAAATGTCTGGGGTGTGATTGGTGGAGAAGAATTCATCTAAGTAGGATGAAATTTGGGATTTGTGGATAGGGCTACCGAGCAAGGACTCATTGAACCTCCAGTTAATGTTCTTACCCGACCCGGAGGCAGGACGAAGAACGCAGTATACCGGGGAGTCATGTCCCCAATTCTGGCAGAGGAGCAGGATTGTAGATGGTCTCTTGAGATAAAGATGTAATCTATTCTGGTATATGAATTGGTTGCTGAGGAAAAAAAGGAGAAGTCAAGTAAATTAGGATTAAGACAGCGTCAAGTATCTAGTACTCCCAGGTCAAAAAGTTTTTTATTAATTTCAGGGCTCTTGAGGTGATAGAAGATTTTTTGGAGAAGGTGTCTACAAGGGGATGGAGGGCTAAGTTGAAGTCACCTGCTATGATCAAAATCCCTTCTCTACGGGCTTCTACAAGTAAGAAAAGGGATGAGAGCCAGGTAACTTGGTCCTTGTTTGGGGCATATACATTGACCAGTGTGAATAAGGTCTGCCCTATCAGACCTTTTAGGAGAAGGAATCTACCTTCAGGGTCCTGAATGTGAGATTTATATTGAAAAGTTAGCCCTTTATGGAAGCCAATACTGACCCCCCTCGAGGCGGCACCCCCAGCCCCACAATGGTACCAACAAGGGAACTTGGAGAAGGAGGGATTTGGATAGTTGCCATGTTTAAAATGTGTTTCCTGCAAGAAAACTATCGAACATCTCTCTCTATTTAGACGTGAAAGAATTTGGCATTTTTTTGATGGTGACCTCAGCCCCTTAACATTATACGAGACTATTCTAAGGTCGTTCATGATGAATGGTGAGGAGTGAGGGAGTAAATGCAGAAGCTATGATAGTATAATCAGTTGGCAATGGGGGGATGAGGGTGCCACTCCAGGGAGAGAAAGAACCCAGCATCTCGTCAGGAGAGTGGTACCTCGGTCTGTTACCAGACCACCCATGTCTGAGAACCAAAATAAAAATATAAAAAACAGTAACATTTAACATAATAGATAGGAGCTGAACATAATGCAGAGAACAGCACAACTCCCAGCAGGGGTTAAACATTATATAAAACATTGCCCTAAAATCTTTTGAGAGCAAGGGAAGGTAGTAGGCAAGAGAGCCAGCGAGACAAGGAGAAAAGAAGTAAGAGAGGTAGGAGGGGGGTTATACTATAACATGGTGTTTCACCCTTGTTTTAAGGTGAGGATCCAGGTTAGGATCAGAAGACGAATTTCTGAGGTGTGGGGAGAATGGAGAAGTGACAGGAGTAAAAATAAAGTATGGCAGCAGATGTGTTTGGGGTAAAGTGGCCCAGCGAAGGTGCAATAAAACAGTAGGGAGGAGATCTTCTCATTCCCCCATTGTGAGCCTTCTTGGTGTAGATTTAGAGTTTCCTCTTCTGCCCCTTTGAGGTTTAGGGGTCTGTTGCTTTTCCCAGAGCTCAAGGGGTAGGAGAGTAGGCAGATTATCCAAGTCCTGGATTGGGTCCCAGTTCTGTATTTCTAGTGGTTTAATCCCCAGGTGCTCAAAAACTTGATCCAAGTCCTGGAACCAGGAGATATTTATTCTGCGGCCTTCGTGCATAAAAGAAAGTCCGAACGGGAAGGACCATCTATATAGGACATTCTTTGATCTGAGCCAATCTGTTAACGGCTTCAGGGCCCTTCTCTTCTTCAGAGTTGACTGGGCCAGATCCTGGAATATGAGGATATCCTGACCGTCCAATTTTGTTGATTTTGCTTCTCTAGCTTTGTAGAGGACAGTTTCCTTTACAGGGAAATGTAAAAACTTGCAAATTATATTGTAACGGACCGTTTCAGCAGACAAGGGGTTAAAATCCGTTTAGGCGATAAGCCGCTTTCTGAGAGACAGGCACAGCTACTGCAGGATACACCAAACTCCCGAACTGGATACAAAGTAGCACTCCAAACTGGAACCTCACGAATAGCTGCTAGCAGACGAACAGGAATCAGCTTACACTTCTGGCAATCGGTCTTCTAACAGCATACAGTGAATCCCCCCAATAACGAGACAAGGCTCCGTGTTGAGGGTCAAGCAGTGGTCTGACTGTACTTCACGTACAGCCTCTTTTATTCATAAACCACAAACATAGTACTGCCCACAGGGGTTTGAAATACAACCAATCAGTAATTTACAACACATACAATGTAACTACAGCAACCAATCGTTCACACCCCCAGAGGACCAGAATGAAGACTGTGACATAGGACAGATACAACATATCCCCACAATGCATCATGGTCTCCTCCTCTCTGTCCCGGAGACAACCTGAGGAGCAATCCAATTATTTCTGAGGACAAAGGGAGATCGCCAATACACATGTGAGGACAACAGAACAGACATCACTATTTAAACACACAATGGGACAATGGCACAATATAAACACACCCAGCATTTTCCTCCCAAGCTGACAAGTTACACTTATTATAAATTGTTACAACTTTGTGAGTTTACATTGGTTATACATATAACTTACATCAATTTAAACTGTATAACTTGGGGACAAACCTATCCAAAATTCACTTGAATAGGTTCAGGGGTTTAAAAGTTAGTATATGGGCCATAATCCAGGGGCAAGAGGCCAGCAGCCAGTCCTCTCTAAAACTCAGTGGCGAGGTTGGTTTCGCCACACATCTCCCCCCCAGGGAAGACTAACCAGATACCTGACCTCACGCCGGTCGGTACCTGAGTTAGTCTGGCAGCCCACCCACAACCCAATACTGGACCTGTTGAATTCAGTAGCCTGTCTCTGTCCAGTGAGTCCACCAAGGTTATGTTGGAAGCTGGTACTCCCGGTCTCTGTGTTGCTCCCTGGCTTGGAGTGGAGGTTGCTTTGTGGGCAGGGATCAGCGGTACTCTGCCGTGGTGCCAGCGCTACCACGGAAGAAGCCTGGTTGGAGCCTGGTTGTTGAAGGGGGAGACCGACTGTCTCTACCCCCTGTGCTGTAAGTGCAGAGACCACGGTCCCATGTGCACTGTTGTGGGGCTTACTGTCTCCCCCTGGTGCGTTAAGCTGCCGCTGGGGAGAGGGGGTAACAAGCTCCTCTCCCATACATACTTCCAGCCGCTGGGGAGGGCGACCGACCGTCTCCGCTCCCAATACAGTGTCCTGTTGCTGGGGAAAGGAGACTGGGCTCTCAATTCCTTGCTGGACACTCTGCCGCTGGGGAACAGGACCGACTGTCTCTGCCCCCTGTAACTCCGCCTGCCGCTGGGGAATGGAGACTGGGCTCCCAATTCCCAAAAAATCATGCTGCTGCTGGGGGGCAGGAACAACTACCTCTGCCCCCTGTAACTCAGCCTGCCGCTGAGGAGGGAGGACGCTGCTCTCCTCTCCCTGCATTTCACACTGCCTTCCCGGCATATCACTCTGCTGCTGGGGGGCAGGAACAACTACCTCTGCCTCCTGTAACTCAGCCTGCCGCTGAGGAGGGAGGATGCTGCTCTCCTCTCCCTGCATTTCACACTGCCTTCCCGGCATATCACTCTGCTGCTGGGGGGCAGGAACAACTACCTCTGCCCCCTGTAACTCAGCCTGCCGCTGAGGAGGGAGGATGCTGCTCTCCTCTCCCTGCATTTCACACTGCCTTCCCAGCATATCACTCTGCTGCTGGGGGGCAGGAACAACTACCTCTGCCCCCTGTATCTCAGCCTGCCGCTGGGGAGGGAGGACGCTGCTCTCCTCTCCCTGCACTTCACACTGCCGCTGGGGAATGGAGACTGGGCTCCCAATTCCCTGCAGGACCGGCGGAGAGACCTCGGTCCCATCTCTACCGGCCACCTGGGGTCCTTCCCAGTAACACTCTACAATATCTGCCCAGCTGAATGGGTCTGGATCTGGGTCTGTCACCTTACCATCCTGCTGAGCCTTCTCAATGGAGTGGAAGAGATCTCGGTAGTCCTGCTCCAGTTCCCACTCCAGGGTTGCTAGGTGAGCCAGGTCTTGCTCTACCTCATGGGGGTCATCCCACTCATGCCTAGCCTCCCTCTCATAAAAAATGTCCTGAAGTCTGGACTGTGCAGGGCTCCCGAAGTCAGGCTCTGCAAAGGACTCCCATAACAAGCCAGGACCATAAAACTCCTCTCCCTCTGGCTTGTCATGTTCGGCTGTCCAGGGTATATACTGTGCCATATACCACCAAAGCGCCTGGTAGACATCCTCCAGCCATAGCTCCTGCCATACCCGGTGCTCTAGTTCCTTCACCCATTCCTCCAGGGGCTGCTCTCCCAGGAAGGGCATCCGCAGGGCCACTTGCTTCTGCAACCACTGCTCTTCACTGGGGAGACTCTCACCCCGCTGGTATTGTAGATTATCCAGGGCCTGGTACCAGATGCCTTTCCTTAATGCATCCCGGCCATCCAGGTCCTCCTCCTCGTATAACACTGCTGGTTCAATCCTGCTGCTGTCAGGGACGCTGTACTGGGACATGCGTTGTCCTTAAATTGTAAAATCCACAGAAATGGTGTCTCCTGTAGCTGTCCTTCTGGCTGTAGTAACGATCCCGCTGCTTGCCACCAATGTAACGGACCGTTTCAGCAGACAAGGGGTTAAAATCCGTTTAGGCGATAAGCCCCTTTCTGAGAGACAGGCACAGCTACTGCAGGATACACCAAACTCCCGAACTGGATACAAAGTAGCACTCCAAACTGGAACCTCACGAATAGCTGCTAGCAGACGAACAGGAATCAGCTTACACTTCTGGCAATCGGTCTTCTAACAGCATACAGTGAATCCCCCCAATAACGAGACAAGGCTCCGTGTTGAGGGTCAAGCAGTGGTCTGACTGTACTTCACGTACAGCCTCTTTTATTCATAAACCACAAACATAGTACTGCCCACAGGGGTTTGAAATACAACCAATCAGTAATTTACAACACATACAATGTAACTACAGCAACCAATCGTTCACACCCCCAGAGGACGAGAATGAAGACTGTGACATAGGACAGATACAACATATCCCCACAATGCATCATGGTCTCCTCCTCTCTGTCCCGGAGACAACCTGAGGAGCAATCCAATTATCTCTGAGGACAAAGGGAGATCGCCAATACACATGTGAGGACAACAGAACAGACATCACTATTTAAACACACAATGGGACAATGGCACAATAGAAACACACTCAGCATTTTCCTCCCAAGCTGACAAGTTACACTTATTATAAATTGTTACAACTTTGTGAGTTTACATTGGCCATACATATAACTTACATCAATTTAAACTGTATAACTTGGGGACAAACCTATCCAAAATTCACTTGAATAGGTTCAGGGGTTTAAAAGTTAGTATATGGCCCATAATCCAGGGGCAAGAGGCCAGCAGCCAGTCCTCTCCAAAACCCAGTGGCGAGGTTGGTTTCGCCACATATATCCATAGGAGGGGCTGTGGAAGCTGGCTTGGGCTTGAGGGCCCTGTGGGCTCTTTCCAGGAGCACTTCATGTGCAGAGTCTGGGCCCAAGAGGGAGAGGCATATTTGCACAATGATGTTAGGTATATCACCAGGGGTGACCGATTCTGGGATGCCCCTGAAGCGCAGGTTGTTGCGTCTCCCTCTGTTTTCTTGATCCTCCAAAGCGCTGTAGAGGAAGTTCATATTGGATTGGATCGCATGTAAATTATGTTTAACAGCCGTTTGGTGCTGAATAATGGCGGATTGCGATTCTTCTAGAGATTCCACTCTGCGCCCTATGTGACGGACGTCTTGCTTAATCGCCAGTAGATCGGAACTCAGAGGTTCCAGAGCGGATGCTAGGGAGGAGGTGAGGGCCTCCCTAAGGTACGTGCGGGAGATTGGCAGAGAGTCTGTTTCAGTCTCACCTCCTTGTGCGGTGTCTGGAGCCTCCGGCTGCTTGTGGCTTGTGATGCGCGGCGAGGTCGGCGCCATCTTGGATTCCCTCGCGGCATAAGTAGAGGCCGCTTTCTTAATGAATTTGTCCATTTCCCCTTCAGTATTCGAAGTTCTGTGCTGGCTTGATGAGTCGCCAGCCTTAGAGCCTTCAATCTTCACCATCCTGGTCCAAACAGGCAGAAAACCAAGCTTTATGGGTGAATTAACTGACGGAGCTACTGCTGCATGTGTCCGGTCAGATCAGGCACTAGCTCCGCCCCCCCCCATAATCAACCTCTTGAGACACTAATTGCCGTTGACATTGGCAACTGTGTCTCATCATCATCATCCACCTCATGAAACACTAATGTCACGGCCTATGGTTTATGCCGTGACACTGTTGCTACGCTTGCTGTTGCCGGTGGCAACATATTGCTGTTTTGGCATGTTGTGGCAGTGTCACAGGTTTTGCTGTGTGCGCCGTGACTTGCTGGCCACGCATTGTCTGCGGCAACCTGTTGCCTTTTGCTTGTGTGTGCAATTCCCCTTTAAGTAGTGTCTCGCTGCTGTGCGGTGTGTGTGGGGTTAATACACTGGCTGGAGCAAAGTGGTGAGTTGGGTGTGGTCTCAGGTCTCTTTATATTCTTTGGCTTGGAGACTGAGATGAGTTTTGGTTTGTCTGCCTTGCATGTGAGATTCTTGCTCTGTGCATGGATGAGATCTGAGGGCCATCCAAGTTTCACATCGATGTTCTTAGCGATGTCATACTGTGTGTTTCCTCCTTGTCTTCCTTCCCCTCATGGTGTGTTGTTAATGGTGTGGGTTTGAGTTGGAGGTTTGTTGGACGTCTTGTTTGTTGTTGAAAATCCGGGATGTTATTGGTGTTTATCCCTGCATGTGTGCAAGAGGTTTCCCTATGTGTGTGTTACCTCCGAAAGGGGGCTGGTTTTCCGGAGGGGTGAACCATAAGCCTGAATGCAGCGCTGCCTGTAGCTTCAGTGCATCTGGTGTTCGCATGGAGGTCCGGGTAGAAGTTTGGTGTCGTTTCTCCATCTCTGCTGCGGCAGGTAAGTGTTGGTTGTTGCTAGTGTTCTGTTGTTACACTGTGTACTTACCTGCCGTGCAGTTGCTGCATTGTCTTTCTCCCTGTCAGCTACTGGGCCTCTGGAGACGCCTTTCATCCGTGGTGTTGGATGAACAGGAGGTCTCTGCTCTGTCTCAATGTTGAGGCTGATGCAGGGATTCCTAGACTTCTAGGTTCGTGGGTGTGAAGAAAAAAGACTTTATTCGGTTTTTTACCTTTTTGTGAATTGATCGACCGCACACGCGGAATTCATGGAACTGTTTTGGGCAGGAGCCTCGTGTGTGGTCGGTAACTTGTGACTTCCATGTTTTTTAAGAACCCCTGAACTGATCTGGGTGAAATTTGGATATGTTGGTCCCCCAGATCGGGGCTATCAGGGGATATGTAAATTGTGGGGATACCTTGTGGGGAAAAGGGTGTTCCAACGTTTATGAGAATTGTGTGCTCTCTGCCTGGAGATAATTGGTTTATCCCTTAACTTATCTCAAAAGCTCCCAGGCAGAGAGAGGGCGGGTGTTACTGTAACTCTGTATGTTAATTGGTTATTGTCCTTTGTTTACTGTGGGAGATCCTCTTGAAGGAGGATTGCTCATAAAAGCCAGTGTGTTATCAATAAAGAGTGTGCCTGTTACACCCTTCATGAAGTCTAGGCTCATGGTTGGGGAATATTCCATTTGCTGGGGAGAATTATCTTGGAAGCTGCATTCATCGACCCTATCCCCCTATTTCCTATGGTAGCTATAATCACATATGCTCAGCTATTGGGAAAGGAATAGAAGGCCGCAGTACCATAACCACTGTAGGTCTTAACAACTGGTGGCAAGCGACGGGATTGAATGGGACGCATAAAGACAACTGGTGAATGGCTCAGCAGTACGAGAGACTAAAGAGGACTACGCTAAAGGATCTGCTGGAAGCCTGAGGTCAGGTGGCAAGCAACAAAAAGAAAGCTATTCTCATAGCAGAACCAGGATCTGCTGGAAGCCTGAGGTCAGGTGGCAAGCAACAAAAAGAAAGCTACCATCATAGCAGAACTAAGGGAGGGCGACCAAACCAGCGGCATGGCGGATGTCAGCCGGGAATGGGCCGCGATTCTAAGCAGCAAACTCACGGGCCGAGCAGCAGAGGCGTACCGAGCAGTTCCTGATACAGCCATACACGACTACACCAGGGTAAAGGACATTCTGCTAGCCAGGTATGCCGTGACCCCAGAGACTTACAGGAAAAAGTTTTGGGCATTACGGACAGGGGGCCGAGACTCCTACACCGAATGGGCTTTTAGGATGTATCGGGCAGCCCAAAATTGGATACAAGGCTGCCAGGCCACGACGCTAGAGGAGGTGCTACAACTCCTCTTGCTAGAACAATTTTTTGACCACACACCTGCAGACACCAAGGACTGGGTCAGAGACAGGAAGCCGGCCACAATTGAGGAAGCAGCCAAGCTGGCAGACGAGCATTACGAGGGAAGAAAAGGAGAGGCTAGTGGGAACCGCCCTCTGGTAAGGTCCAGCGCTCCAACGCCAGGTCCTTTGACCCACCACCGACCGAACAAGGTACCACCCACGACACAGCCTAAATTTAACCGGAGACCGCCATTGGTATGTCACCAATGCAATCAACCAGGGCACTAAAAAATACATTGCCCTCAGCGGAGCAGAGGCAATTGGGAGCGGTCATCACCACCGCCATCGAGGGCAGCCGCCCATCACTGTCAACATGAGCCGCTGGAAGACCACAGCCCTGAATCTGAGCAATGGGCCGTACTATATGAGGTGGACCTAGCCCAAGCCAAGAGGGACAACCGGGTGCACCACAGACAATGGGTCACCATAGATGGAAAGGAGGCTGAGGCACTACGAGACTCTGGGGCCACCCTTACTCTGGTGTAGCCTCACACCATATCTGCAAAAGCACGCACCAACAGGACTGTTGCAGTAAGAGTGGCAGGAGGCGCCATCCACAAACTACCCACAGCCCGAGTGCAGTTAAATTGGGGCACCGGAGCCAAGCAGATGGAAGTAGGCATTATGTCTGGCCTACCTGCGGAAGTATTGTTGGGGAACGATTTGGGGTGCCTAATTTCACAGCTGCTTACCCCAGGTACCTGCCCTGTGACCGGCAGCCCGCCGAGCTGGACAGACACACTCCGAGGAACCACAGGTAGGAACCGAAATCCCCGTAGTATGCCCTAACCCTATTCCCTTCTGGGGCACTCCCCAAGACTTTGGCCAAGCCCAGCAGTCAGACCCCACCTTAGCAGGTTACAGGAAGGCCGTAGGTACCCCTAAAGAAGGTAATGCCCAAGAGAACTTCCACTGGGACAAGGGACTACTATATAGGGTCACAGGGGGAGTGGGAAGTGGGGCAGCCCAAGTTATAAAAAGGCAGCTAGTTGCACCCCGCAAATACAGAGCAGAGCTTCTAAAGCTCAGCCATGATATCCCGCTAGCCGGACATCTGGGTATCAAGAAAACTAAGGACCGCCTTACCCAGACGTTCTTCTGGCCAGGGATATCAAAAGACTTGCAGACGTACTGCAGGACATGTGACACATGTCAAAGGATAGGGAAACGGGGGGACCACCCCAAGGCCAAGTTACGGTCCATACCTATAATAGAGGAACCATTCTACAGAGTAGCAGTAGACCTGATAGGGCCCCTCAACAAACCCAGCTCCTCCGGAAAGCGCTACATCCTCACGGTGGTGGACTACGCCACTAGGTACCCTGAGGCTGTGGCGCTCTCCAACATTGAGGCGGAGACGGTAGCAGAGGCTCTAGTCAGGATCTTTTCCCGAGTAGCATTCTCTCGGGAAATACTCTCCGATCAGGGAACACAGTTCACGGCAACTGTCACTCAACAGTTATGGCAGAGCTGCGGGGTGAAACCGTTATGTAGCTCCCCCTACCACCCCCAGACCAACGGCCTCTGTGAACGATTCAACGGCACGCTTAAGCAGATGCTCACAGCGTTCACATAGTCCTATGGTCAATGGGAGAAATTTCTACCTCATCGCCTGTTTGCCTACCGGGAAGTGCCCCAGGCGTCGACCGGGTTCTCCCCCTTCGAACTCCTATACGGGAGAAAAGTCCGGGGACCCCTGGACCTCATACGGGAGCACTGGGAGGGCAACACAGGAGAGGAAGGGATCCCAGTGTTACCATACGTGCTGGAGTTTCGGGACCGCCTGCGGGCACTGACCGAATCAGTTTGGGAGAACCTGCGGGCGGCCCAGAAACAATGGTATGACCGGGGAGCACGAGATAGGAACCTGGAAGTAGGGCAAAAGGTATTAGCTCTCAGACAATCCAAAAAGGACAAGCTACAGGCAGCATGGCAGGGGCTATTTAAAGTGGTGGAACGAAATAGCGACACCACCTATATTGTGGACAAATGTTCGGATGAAAGGATCAGACGAGCGTTTCATGTGAACATGTTGTAACCGTACATCGAGCGCTCCGAGGACGTGGCTGCTATCTGTCCCCCGTCCACTGATGATAGTGAGGGACTCCCCTTACCCGACCTACTGGCAGCTAATCCAGGTACCCTAGAGCAGGTCGGGTTGGGGGAGAAACTAGATCCCACATAGCAGGCAGACGTAAAACAACTGCTGCGGGAGTACGGTGGGCTGTTCTCGGTCCTACCCGGGTACACCTCCGCCACAGTACACTGGGTGGAGACGCAGGGGGAGACCCCATTACGGCAACAACCGGCAGCCGTACGGTCCAGCATGTGGAAAGAAATCCAAGAAATGTTGGAGTTAGGGGTTATTGAGGCTTCCCAAAGTCCCTGGGCGTCCCCGGTGGTTCTAGTACCGAAGCGAGATGGTACGACTCATTTCTGTATTGATTACTGGAAACTGAACGACCACTTGGCTACGGTATTTGGGAGGTTACAAGAAGCCGGTCTCACCCTGAAACCGAGAAATGCCATGTGGGCATGGCAGAGGTCCAATACCTGGGGCATAGAGTAGGGTCTGGGAAACAGCGCCCCGAACCTGCGAAAGTAGGCACTGCAGGGTATTATAGAAAGTTCGTCCCTGAGTATAGAACCCTGGCAAAACCTCTGACCGACCTTACCAAAAAGTCCCTACCCAAGCAGGTAGCCTGTCCCCGGAGTGCGCAACGGTGTTCCAGAGACTTAAGACTGCTTTGAGCGAAGCTCCAGTATTGGCGGCCCCAGACCCTAACAAAACCTTTCTCGTTCATACAGATGCCTCCATGTTTGGGCTGGGAGCCGTGCTGAGCCAAGTGGGGGGCGATGGCATGGAGCACCCGGTGGCATAACTCAGCCGTAAGTTATTACCTGGGGAGGTCAGCTATGCCACCGTGGAAAAAGAATGCCTTGCTCTTGTATGGGCTTTAAAGAAACTTCAACTGTACCTTTATGGCGGTGCCTTTACCCTACTCACTGACAACAACCCCCTCATTTGGCTCAACCGAGTCTCTGGAGACAATCTCCGGTTGCTGCACTGGAGTCTAGCGTTGCATCCCTACAATTTTACACTACAATACCGCCCGGGCAAACAGAACAGCAATGCGGATGGGCTTTCCCGCCAAACCAACTTGGAAGTATAATTTTGGTACCCAGACATCCCCTAGCCAACCCGGCAGGAACTAAGGGGGAGTATTGTGAAGACTTTATTTGGTTTTTTACCTTTTTGTGAATTGATCGACCACACACGCGGAATTCATGGAACTGTTTTGGGCAGGAGCCTCGTGTGTGGTCGGTAACTTGTGACTTCCATGTTTTTTAAGAACCCCTGAACCTATCTGGGTGAAATTTGGATATGTTGGTCCCCCAGAAATTGTGGGGATACCTTGTGGGGAAAAGGGTGTTCCAACGTTTATGAGAATTGTGTGCTCTCTGCCTGGAGATAATTGGTTTATCCCTTAACTTATTTCAAAAGCTCCCAGGCAGAGAGAGGGCGGGTGTTACTGTAACTCTGTATGTTAATTGGCTATTGTCCTTTATTTACTCTGGGAGATCCTCTTGCAGGAGGATTGCTCATAAAAGCCAATGTGTTATTAATAAAGAGTGTGCCTGTTACACCCTTCATGAAGTCTAGGCTCATGGTTGGGGAATATTCCATTTGCTGGGAGAATCATCTTGGAAGCTGCATTCATCGACCCTATCCCCCTATTTCCTATGGTAGCTATAATCACATATGCTCAGCTATTGGGAAAAGAATAGAAGGCCGCAGTACCATAACCACTGTAGGTCTTAACAGTGGGTATGAGCCCCCTTACCATTGAAGGCGGCTCATACAGCCAGGAGACTAGGGCTGCTTGAGGGAAGCTTTAGGAGGTGACCAGCTCCCTTTTCCCTGCCTATGGCCTAGTATTTGGTGACATTGTATGGTGGGGAGTTTTTCCCACTCCCCACCGTGACAACTAATTGCCGTTCCCAACCGCCATCTTCTGACTGTGGATGCTCAAGAGTTTTGGAATCAGGGCACAAGATCTCCTCATGTCCCTCTTCAAGCAAGCTTGGCGAGAGGCCCAGATTAAGGAATGTCGATGAAAATAGCTCCTCGAAATATCCAAATGTGGGATCACTTGTTTGCAAAGACACTTCATGGTGGGAGGAAGGAGGATCAGGGCAAGGATTCTGTTGGACAGACTCTTGGCTACTGAGACTGGAAGACACGGTGGTGCTTAAGCGACTGGAAGCATTATCTGCTGCAATCCAACTGACCACCTGGTCGCACGGGTCTGACTTCGAGAGTAGTGTCCTGCACCGCCCTGCAAACTGGGACATCAAGCTAGGAATTGTGGATGAGTTTGAGTTTGTGTTTCTTGTGCTCTGCCAGCAGGCACAGTTTCACCACGCCCAGGGCCACGGCCTTTATCAGCAGCACAGCCACTTCCCCGTCCCTTACTGCTCGCCTTCATCATATTAAATGGTATATACAGTGAGGAACATAAGTATTTGAACACCCTGCGATTTTGCAATTTCTCCCACTTAGAAATCATGGAGGGGTCTGAAATTCACATTGTAGGTGCATTCCCACTCTGAGAGATAGAATTAAAAAAGAAAATTCAGGAAATCACATTGTATGATTTTTTAAGAATTTATTTGTCTTGCACTGCTGAACATAAGTATTTAAACACCTGAGAAACAGTAAGAATTCTGTTTCTCAAAGACCTGTTACTGTGCCTTTAAAAAGTCCACCTCTTCTCCACCCATTAATCTAACTTAGTAGCAGCATCTGAGCTCTTTAAAAACACCTGTCCACCGCACAGTCAGTCAGACGCCAACTACTACCATTAGCAAGAACAAAGAGCTGTCACAAGACACCAGAGACAAAATTGTGGACTTCCACAAGGCTGGTAAGTGCTGCTATTGCCAACCAGCTTGGTAAAAATAGATCAACTGTTCGAGCAATTGTTAGAAAATGGAAGAGGCTGAAGACGACTGTCAGTCTGCCTCGGACTGGGGCTCCATGCAAGATCTCATCTCGCGGGGTATCACTCATAAGAAAGGTGAGGAATCAGCCCAGAACTACAAGGGAGGAGCTGTTCAATGACATGAAGAGAGCTGGGACCACAGTTTCAAAGGTCACTGTTGGTAGAACACTACGCCGTCATGGTTTCAAATCATGCATTGCACGGAAGGTTCCCCTGCTCCAGTCTAAATACTTTTACATAGTGTGCAGGACCTAGGATAAATACACGGGGCACACCCTTAAGGATAGTGGGGGGTTGCAGAAAGAGTGGTAATGCCACTCTGGGGTGTTACACATGCAGATCCCGCAGCTGGACTGCATTGTGTATAGGCACCCTTAGCCTAATTACGGCAGATACCAGCACCTGTATCAAGTGAAGAAATTAGCTCTTAGGACCCCTTTGCTGCTCAGTAATATACAATGGGGCAGATGTATTAATTCTGTGTAATAGACAGTGTAAACATTGGGGGTAATGCATCAAGTACTGCGCCAGAAAAGTGAAAAGATTTTTCCTGTTTTGTTGGTGGAATTTTTTTTTTAAATGGCGTCCAACATCTTATACATTTGTTGAAAAAAAAGTGCAAGTTATGACAGACATTACAAATATTGAGAGCAAAAAGTTGCATATTAATACATCCCCCATTAGGCTAGGCAGTAGTGTTGATCAAGAACCAAAGTGCCCGGGTGCTCTGGCCGAACACCCGAGTATAATGAAAGTCAATGGGAGAACCCAAGCATTAAACCAGGCACCCCTGCTCTGAAGAGGAGAGGGTGTCTGGTTTACAAAAACAGGTTAGAAATTGATAGAAACACCACCAAAATGGTTTGGAAACAGCATGGGGGGGACTTCTGGATGCATCTTGGACTCCTATTACCTATGAACTACAATAGACAACCACACAAAGGCTATATTCCAAAAGCTGGGTATGTGCAAGCCAACACATAAGACAGATAAGTCAGCGCACCTTACTATGTCAGCCTTGTGCACTATGAGGCATTCAAAACCAGCTCTCATCTGACTGAGAGCCAGTAAGCCTCAAAGTTGCTTCATATTTGTTGGATGGCTTGGGTGGACCTGCGCACCTAGATCATTATCATTAGGGTGAGAAAAAGTTTTCTGATTGTCCTAACATAATATTCAATAACCTTTCTATAGAGTTTTCTCATGTAAATATTGTTGGCTTGCACATATCTGGATTGTGGCATATAGCCTTTGTGTGGTTGTCTATTGTATGTCATAGGTAATGGGAGTCCAAGATGCATCCAGACATTCTTCCCATGCTGTTTCCATTTTGGTGGTGTTTCCATCAATTTCTAACCTTTTTCTGTTAACCAGACATACTCTCTTCTTCAGAGCAGGGGGTGTCTGGTTTATTGCTCGGGTTTACCATTGATTTTCATTGTGCTCGAGCATACACAGTATTCAGCTGAACTCTGCAATGTGCCGAGCATAGCGATGCTCGAGCCGAACTGCTGTTCGGCCACGCATGCTCTCTCAACACTACTAGGCAATCTAAAAATGCACTAGATCTACCAGGCTGAAACGGGATGATAAGTCTGGCTTAACTTTACACTGTCAAGTATGACATTATGCCATTTAATAGTTGGGTTGGCCTACTTTACTTCAGGATCATGCACTAAAATTTTGGTGTATTTTTTAAGAACAATATTGCTCTCATTCCAGTAAGCCATTTTGCTTTTCTTCTAAACTGCCTCACTTCTTGAATTATCTGAAAGAAGAGTCTAAAAGAATTAACATAATAAAATAGTCACAAATTATACCACAATTCTGGCACATTTGTAAATTCTAAGTAATGTAAAAGTTCTCTGTGTTCTTGACTAAAATAAGTATTACAATTTTCATTGCAACTTTTACATTAGAGGATTTTTACAATAAATAAAAAAAACATGAGACTACATATTATGCCTAAAATCCAGATTACAGTTGGGTATTTCATTGGAATTTTGTACGCAAATATATGCAGTAGGTTAAAAAAGCAGTAGATGGCAGCACTTGACCATAATCATTTGGTACAGTTAGATAATGAAACAAATAATTTAAATTATTTATGGTAATTTAATTACTACCATACAGTGGATATAAAAAGTCTACACACCCCTGTTAAAATGTCAGGTTTCTGTGATGTAAAAAAATGAGACAAAGATAAATCATTTCAGAAATGTTTCCACCTTTAATGTGACCTATAAACTGTACAACTCAATTGAAAAAAACTGAAATTTTTTAGGTACAGCGAAGAAAAAATATAAAAATAAAATAATATGGTTGCATAAGTGTGCACACCCTTAAAGGGACACTGACAGGCCCAATAAGCATAATTAGCTATATATATGCATGCACAGGTCTTGTATTGTGTATTAAAAACATATAAGTCTAACTCCTGTCCACCTTATGAACACTGCAAACTGATGTTTTATAACCTGATGTAATCGGCCTTCTTTCTGCCCAAGGGGCGGCGTTTCAGCTTCACTTCTGCCCAGCCAGCCGCGCCCCAACTGCCGTTTTGAAGCGCCGCCCAGCTCATCAATATTCACTTCGCTGGGCGGCTTCTGCTGTCCCCGATGTTCCGAGATCCGGCGCATGCCCAATAGAAAGCTATGGGTGCCGGGCGCATGCGCAGAAGCTGAAAGTGAGTCCGATGCCCATAGCTTTCTATTGGGCATGCGCGGGATCTCGGAACGTCGGGGACAGCAGAAGCCGCCCAGCGAAGTGAATATTGATGAGCTGGGCGGCGCTTCAAAACGGCAGTTAGGGCGTGGCTGGCTGGGCAGAAGTGAAGCTGAAACGCCGCCCCTTGGGCAGAAAGAAGACCGATTACATCAGGTTATAAAACATCAGTTTGCAGTGTTCATAAGGTGGACAGGAGTTAGACTTATATGTTTTTAATACACAATACAAGACCTGTGCATGCATATATATAGCTAATTATGCTTATTGGGCCTGTCAGTGTCCCTTTAAACTAATACTTTGCTGAAGCTTTTGATTTTATTACAGCACTCAATCTTTTTGGGTATGAGTCTATCAGCATGGCACATTTTGACTTGGCAAGATTTGGCCACTCTTCTTGGCAAAAACCCTCCAAATCTGTTAGATTGCGAGGGCATCTCCTGTGCACAGCCCTCTTCAGATCACCCCACAGCTTTGGGTCGTTGTGATGCTGAAAGATGAAGTTCCTCTTCATGTTCAGCTTTCTAGCAGAATCATAAAGGTTTTGTGCCAATATTGACTAATATTTGGAACTGTTCATAATTCCCTCTTGCTTAACTAAGGCCCCAGTTCCAGCTGAAGAAAAACAGCCTCAAAGTATGATGCTGCCACCACCATGCTTCACTGTGGGTATGGTGTTCTTTTGGTGATGTGCAGTGTTGTTTTTGAGCCAAACATATCTTTTGGAATTATGGCCAAAAAGTTCAACCTTGGTTTCATCAGACCATAACACCCTTTCCCACATGCTTTTGGGAGACTTCAGATGTGTTTTTGAAAAATGTAGCCTGGCTTGGATGTTTTTCTTCATAAGAAAAGGCTTTCGTCTTGCCTTTCTACCCCATAGCCCAGACATATGAAGAATACGGGAGATTGTTGTCACATGTACCACACAGCCAGTACTTGCCAGGTATTCCTGAAGCTCCTTTAATGTTGCCGTAGGCCTCTTGGTAGCCTCCCAGACCAGTTTTGTTCTAGTATTTTCATAAATTTTGGAGGGACGTCGAGTTCTTGGTAATGTCACTGTTGTGTCATATTTTCTCCACTTGATAATGACTGTCTTCCATGGTAAATAATGCCTTGGAAATTCTTTTGTACCCTTCTCCTGACTGATACCTTTTAACAATGAGATCCCTCTGATGCTTTGGAAGCTCTCTGTGGACCATGGCTTTTGCTGTAGGATGCGACTAATAAAATTTCAGGAAACACCAACTAAAGCAGCTGAACTTTATTTGGGGTTAATCAGAGGCACTTTAAATGATGGCAGGTGTATGCTGACTCCTATTTAACATGATTTTGAATGTGATTGCTTAATTCTGAACACAGCTACATCCCCAGTTATAAGAGGTTGTACACACTTATGCAACCACATTATTATTATATTTTTTTTCTTCTTACCTCTACCTAAAAGATAACAGTTTGTTTTTCAATTGATTGGTACAGTTTATAGGTCACATTAAAGGTGGAAAAAGTTCTGAAATTATTTATCTGTCTCATTTTTTTACAGTACAGAAACCTTATATTTTAACAGGGGTGTGTAGACTTTTTATATCCTCTGTGTGTGTGTGTGTGTATATATATATATATATATATATATATATATATATATACAGTACAGACCAAAAGTTTGGACACACCCTCTCATTCAAAGAGTTTTCTTTATTTTCATGACTATGAAAATTGTAGATTCACACTGAAGGCATCAAAACTATGAATTAACACATGTGGATTTATATACATAACAAACAAGTGTGAAACAACTGAAAATATGTCATATTCTAGGTTCTTCAAAGTAGCCACCTATTGCTTTGATTACTGCTTTGCACACTCTTGGCATTCTCTTGATGAGCTTCAAGAGGTAGTCCCCTAAATGGTTTTCACTTCACAGGTGTGCCCTGTCAGGTTTAATAAGTGGGATTTCTTGCCTTATAAATGGGGTTGGGACCATCAGTGGCGTTGAGGAGAAGTCAGGTGGATACACAGCTGATAGTCCTACTGAATAGACTGTTAGAATTTGTATTATGGCAAGAAAAAAGCAGCTAAGAAAAACGAGTGGCCATCATTACTTTAAGAAATTAAGGTCAGTCAGTCAGCCGAAAAATTGGGAAAACTTTGAAAGTAAGGGCTATTTGACCATGAAGGAGAGTGATGGGGTACTGCGCCAGATGACCTGGCCTCCACAGTCACCGGACCTGAACCCAATCGAGATGGTTTGGGGTGAGCTGGACCGCAGAGTGAAGGCAAAAGGGCCAACAAGTGCTAAGCATCTCTGGGAACTCCTTCAAGACTGTTGGAAGACCATTTCAGGGGACTACCTCTTGAAGCTCATCAAGAGAATACCAAGAGTGTGCAAAGCAGTAATCAAAGCAAAAGGTGGCTACTTTGAAGAACCTAGAATATGACATATTTTCAGTTGTTTCACACTTGTTTGTTATGTATATAATTCCACATGTGTTAATTCATAGTTTTGATGCCTTCATAGTCATGAAAATAAAGAAAACTCTTTGAATGAGGTGTGTCCAAACTTTTGGTCTGTACTGTATATATATATATATATATATATATATATATATATATATTATTTCTACACTTATCAGACCCCCTGATTTCACTCACAATTAACTGGTAAAATCAGCTCACTGAGAGATTAGTTTATATATTACCCATGGAATTTTATGGAGATGGGTTTGAGTTGGAGGTAGCTACTAGAGAAAGACACACAGAGACACTGCTGCAGCTGCCGTCTCAACCTGGTGCTGGAAACACAGCTACACGGCTCAGAACTGCAGTATAATGTTATCAATGCTGCTGTTTCTGAGTTTATATAAGGCCTGGTTCCTATCTATGTAGGATGTTGGATTCGCTGATGGAACCAGTGGACCATTCGTTTCTGTTAGGCCCATTTCAGATCTGCGTTAAAACAGATCTGGCAGGCTGTCCCATGCACTGCTGAGATAGCATCTGTTCCCATTCACTATAATGGGAACTGGCAGAGATTTGGCTGCTACCTGGCAAATACGCCAAGAGAATGAAAACTGCTATGTGCAGTGGTATTTGTTCAGCCTCTCCTCGTCATATTTGTCGGGTTGCGGATGGATCTCCGCCTGCCCGCCCTTATAGTGAATGAGGCTTGACAGTATCTTGGAAGCACACGGTAGCGCCTGGTATTCATGGATCTGTCAGGCCACTCCCGGGCAGAACAGCCTGCTGGATCTGCTTAACGCAAATGTGAATCCACATTTTAGTTATTGTTCTGCTCTTAAGAAAACTATGAAAGCATGGATGCATTGGAACAGAACTATGGAAATAACAGAAGCACGTATGTATTGGAACACAACAATGGAACTAGTGAAAGCGTGGATGTTGAGATGAGTTCATAAGGCAAGATTAATTTGACTTGACATTGAATTTGTTGAGAGAGAGAACCTAGTACACACATGTGTGTTTCTCAACAATATAAATGAGTTGTCTAAGGAGTACTCTTTCTCATTAGAGAGCCCATTGTACACAGAAAACATGTCCACTGTATTGTAGGCCAGGCAAGGCTCCTAGTACACTCAGTACGTGTCTGCAGTACTGCAGGCCAGGCAAAAAAGCTCTTTATCAGAGAAAAGGAGATGACATCAACATTTCTAGTTGAAAGATCTTAGGGGGAACCTCTGGGTGGGTACTATTTCTATTATGGAGACCATTTGGTATATGTGACGAATGTTGTAGGCTAGACAACGCTCCTCTGTATTTCTATGTAAAATATATGCAATTTTTAATATCTAACATCTTCCGTCGTCAGATAGATTTAGGAAAGCTAATTAGAATCTTTCCCAGAAACCCAGAGGGGCTTCGCCTGGCATGCAATACTGCACACACATACTCTGCGTACCAGGTGCATCGCATATATTGTTGAGAAACACACATTTGTCGAATTACAGTCCTGACCTCAGTATCTGAGGAAAGGGATTTAGGAGTAATTATTTCAGAAGACTTAAAGGTGGGAAGACAATGTAATAGAGCAGCACGAAATGCCAGCAGAATGCTTGGATGTATAGGGAGAGGTATAAGCAGTAGAAAGAGTGAAGTGCTTATGCCGCTGTACAGAACACTGGTGAGACCTCACTTGGAGTATTGTGCGCAGTACTGGAGGCCATATCTCCAGAAGGATATAGATACTCTAGAGAGAGTTCAGAGAAGAGCTACTAAACTAGTACATGGATTGCAGGATAAAACTTACCAGGAAAGGTTAAAGGACCTTAATATGTATAGCTTGGAAGAAAGAAGAGACAGAGGGGATATGATAGAAACTTTTAAATACATAAAGGGAATCAACTCGGTAAAGGAGGAGAGCATATTTAAAAGAAGAAAAACTACCACAAGAGGACACAGTTTTAAATTAGAGGGGCAAAGGTTTAAAAGTAATATAAGGAAGTATTACTTTACTGAGAGAGTAGTGGATGCATGGAATAGCCTTCCTGCAGAAGTGGTAGCTGCAAATACAGTGAAGGGGTTTAAGCATGCATGGGATAGGCATAAGGCTATCCTTCATAGAAGATAGGGCCAGGGACTATTCATAGGATTCAGATATATTGGGCAGACTAGATGGGCCAAATGGTTCCTATCTGCCGACACATTCTATGTTTCTATGTTTCTATGTTACCAATCTCTCTCTCTTTTTGAGAAGTTCTGACGAAATCTCAAAGCGGTAGAACCAGTTCGCTCATCCTTATGTGGATGTATTGAAACAGAACAATGGAAATAGTGAAAGCATGGATGTATTGGAACAGAACAATGGAAATATTGAAAGAGCGGCTGTATTTGATTAGAACAATGGAAATATTTAGTACAGATGTGAAAAATAATAAGTAAGAGATAGTGATGCGAGCTGTGTATAGGAAACATCATTGAAGCCAGTTTCCACCCACTAGCTCAGGAAAAACTAACCATTAGACATAGAGTTTGCAGAAGGAAAAATAGCTGAAAATAGCGTAAATTTCATAAAATAGTCACATATACTATTTCGTCATGAGGACACATAGAGCTTACGCGGAAAATTTGGACAGATCCGTCATGAACACCATTGAAAGTCAAAGTCAATCCGGTATGAGAACGCAACCAAACAGAACGGAATACATTCTGGAGCATTCCGTTCTGTTCAGTTACGTTTTGTCCCCATTAACAATGAATGGGGACAAAACGGAAGCGTTTTTCTCCGGGATTGAGATCCTCTGCCAGATCTTAATACTGGAAAATGTAAACTCAAGTGTGAAAGTAGCCTTATGCATACTGTGGAGGGTTGTATACCAGACACTCTTAGGGGCTGGGGGTGTTATACTCTAAATGAGGCATAGTATTTCTTTAATATGTACAAAATAAAATAAATATGGTGTGGAACGTGAAAAGGGGATGGTGGGAGGGGGCCCAGGATGAGTAAACAGCCTTGGGCCTATGATACACTTAATCCACCCCTGGTTGTGCACCACAGTTATTATGTGCTGCAGACACTGGCCCAGATTTTCTAATCATAAAGATGGTGTAAGCTTACACTGGCTTTCTAGACCTGCACCAGATTTATCGCAGTGGCTCAGGCTGGATGATAAATGTGGTGCAGGGAGGACCTATGATGCTTGGGTGATCCATGCTTGTAACTGCTTCTTGTTGCACTTCAAATTATGGACTTTTTCTATATCACGTAAGGATTGACTTTATCAAAATTCAAGGCTAATATTAAGCTGCCTTTTCTGTTAAATGGGTGGTCTGGGTTCAGAGACGGCCATTTCATGCTCTGATACTGTCCTTTGCCCTGCGCAGAATCGCACAGAGCAAGGGCTTTTTCTGGAGATTCGGTGACCTACCAGCAGAAGCCCGGTGACTTCACTGGCACTAATGGGCAGGCTTTAGCACTGCCCTATCCTGTGAAATGTCTAGGACAGTGCTAAAGCCCACCCATGAGAGCCAGTGACGTTACCAGTAACACTGCTAGGTGGAAGCTTCCACCTAGTAGTGTTAAAAACATGAACAAAAAAGCTCAGATGAAATGCTTCGATGCTCATATCAGCGGCACCGGAGGGGTGAAAATTGGGCTATGTCAGGGTTCAGCTCTGAACCCGGACAACCCCTTTAAAAATAAGAAGCTTTAATTATCACCCTTTCCGATCCCTGCTGTTGCCCTTCTGATGCTGCTCCAGTTCCAAGTGTTCTGCACCTCCTGCCATGGTTCAACATGCCAGAAATGCTAGAAAAGTCTTGCTCAGCCAGTCACTGGCCATATTGTTGACTCCCTCAGCCACTGGTTGGCTGGGCTGGCCTTTTTTTGGCATGTCAAGCCAGGACTGGATGAAATAGTAACAGCATCAACGGGGTAATCTGTGGAAGTGAATAATACCTCTTTGCTGTTTTTAAAATATTTTCACCATTATTTTTGTTTTAAAAAATCTTCTCCATTTACTACCTGTGAGGATTGGCAATCTCTGTTCTACGTGTATTTGCCTCCTCCTCCAGATTAGGTTACTATTAAATTGCTATTAAAGAGCATGTTCACTTTGACACCTTTCCTTGTTATAAGAGTTAACTGGGATGTGCTGCTCCTGAAATCTCTACTGATCAGCTCTAGTCAGTGGCAGCTCATTTTGAGGCTGTTCATGTCATATACAAAATGCGCTGGATCCTCTTTTGAAGCTGCTCTCCACTATAGCTTATTGGTGGAATTTTGAAATGCCCTAATAGGGTATAAAATAGGTTTTCTAAATCACACAACCCCTTAAGGTTTGTATCCATTTCCTTTTATTATGTAAAATAGAGCATTATGTCATGTTCTGTCTTATAAAATAATGTTCTTATTTTCAACAGAAATTATTTGACAATGATGTTGAAAGAAGAAATCTGAATATATCTGATCCAGTTTATATGGAAGATTATAAGAGCACAACCACAGAATTAATTTATGCAATTGATGATAGACCACCCTGGTATTTGTGTATACTACTGGCATTTCAGGTTGGTATATACATAAAAAAATGCATATATATATATATTTGTGGGGGTCAGCCCAATAGTGATAGGCACAGAAGTCAGAGACAGTGACACCAGGGTACAGTGCGTACAGGGATTTGCCTGTTTTTGTTATTTTCATACATAAAAGTATAGAGCCTTTAGATTTAGGCAAAACACTAAAATAAATTCCTGTTCGACTAAGCACTAACACAAGATCACCCTTTCTATACAGGCGGCCTACTACCAACCACACGACACAACACAGAGTAAACTTACAGTGTCCTTTTTATTTTACATTTTAGCAGACTCCAGCAGCAATGGTGAAAGACAGTCCTTTCAACCAGTCCCCCCTCCCACATATGCTCATAGTACAGACCTTTATAGCCCAAAAATGAACTGAGCTCCATCACCTGGCTGAGAGCTATTTTGAAAACCTGTTCTGGACAGAAAGGGAATGATGAGCCCCGCTACCAACCTGCTCATCATTCCATAAAAATCCAGGCCCGACAACACCATTAACCAAAGTCCTCAGCAAACAATGCTTTGCTAAGGCAACCCATCTTTCCTGGATTTCTGATATCTCATCCAGCTTTCTTAGTTGAGATATCCACTTCCTGTAGCCTAGTACATTGTATATAAAAAATCGAGAAATGTTTTTTTTACAGTAGAAATTGATTTATGAATTTATTATGCAAAGTCTCGCCACACTTCACGAAGTAATAACTTCGGCTCATAGGAGCCAATACATTCTAATACTGTACAGGGCACTCGCTCCGTACAATATTCAAGCAAAGTATTATGCAAATCGACTTCGGATGTTTCATCCGAAGTCGATTCGCTCATCCTAATTATATATAATGGGGATTGCACCTGTGTAACAGATCTATGGTCACCAGGGCTGGCATGCTGGCATCTGGTCTAAATACTTTGAGAAACATGTGGGGTCATTTATCAAACTGGTGTAAAGTAGAACTGGCTTAGTTGCCCATAGAAACCAATCAGATTCCACCTTTCATTTTTGACAGCTCCTTTGGAAAATGAAAGGTGGAATATGATTGGTTGTTATGAGCAACTAAGCCAGTTCTAATTTACACCAGCTTGATAAATGACCCCAATGATGTTCATAATCAGCACCTTATTTCAGAAGTACTTACTCCATTTGTTTTGACAAGTCTGATAAAGTTGGTGAAACAGGGAAACTTTTTTGAATTACATTCTTTTTATTCGCAGTATCTTCCACTCAATAAAAAATAAGTAAATTAGTCATAAATCTAGAGAGTTCTACTTTGGTTTACACATTACCTGGGAGTGTTTTATGCACAGCGTATTAGCTATCCGTCACTTTGAAAATGCTGGGCATCGGCCTGAAAGAGTACCCAGAAAGGCTATTGAGAGAAAAGGTCCAACACTATTAAATTGTTAGGACCGGCAATCAGAAATGAATTAGCTTAAAAAGTCAGCCGGAAATTAAAAGCAAGTTGTGATAACTAACTAAAGGCTGGGCATCAGAAGAATTTAAAGAATCTAGAGCTTCTTTAAAAGGTACAACTGCTCAGGGCGGCGGGCCACATGCAGCCAAGCCAGACCCACCCATGGTAGGCAGTGACCACAAGATTTTACTTATGGCATGTACATTAAGTTGTGACATACACTGCTCGCATGAGAATTTTATTTAGGCCAATTCCACATTATTGTAATAAATAGTAGGTGCAAATCCCATCCTGACTATGGCCCTGATCACCCAAGTATCATAGTTCCTCAATGGTGTTAGGATAATCAGACCCTTGGCTAGGCCTCATTCACACGTCAATGTTTTGGTCAGTGCTTTCCATCAGTGGTTGTGAGCAAAAAACAGGATTGGAGCCTCCACAGACATAAGGTATAAGGGAAAGATCTTCACATGTTCTGTGTTTAGAGACGCTCCTGATTTGGGCACAAAATCACTGATGGAAATCACTGACCAAAACACTGACTGTGTGAATGAGGCATTAGGATTGGTTTGTAGCTATAAGGCTACTTTCACAACTGTGTTTTTAATTCAGGTTTTGAGATCTGGTAAAATCGTACTACCAGATCTGGATCTGTACTAACTAGTGATGATCGAGCATGCTCGGCCGAACACCAGTTCGGCTCGAGCATCTTGATGCTCGGCACATGGCGGTATTCGAGTATTGGTGACAGGAATAAAAGCAATAATATAATAGTAGCAGACATATAATAGTACAATAATACAATAATATTACAGTGTAGGCTTGCATGGATCAAGGAAATGCATGAGTTAATTGTAGTAATTAAGTTATGGTTTCGATTATACCTAGTAAGTAGATTGAAATTCTGCATGCATATCAGTTCAAAAGGCTTCAAACGACTATGTGTACTATACTATACCCATGATGGAGTACTATACACTGCGTGCAGAATTATTAGGCAAATGAGTATTTTGACCACATCATCCTCTTTATGCATGTTGTCTTACTCCAAGCTGTATAGGCTCGAAAGCCTACTACCAATTAAGCATATTAGGTGATGTGCATCTCTGTAATGAGAAGGGGTGTGGTCTAATGACATCAACACCCTATATCAGGTGTGCATAATTATTAGGCAACTTCCTTTCCTTTGGCAAAATGGCTCAAAAGAAGGACTTGACAGGCTCAGAAAAGTCAAAAATAGTGAGATATCTTGCAGAGGGATGCAGCACCAGTGGCGTACCAAGGGGGGGGCGGGGGGGGCGGCCCGCCCCGGGTGCCACTCACAAGGGGGGTGCCAGCCGCGACTGAGGATAAAAAAAAATAAAAAATAAAAAAAATAAAAAATAAAAATGTGGCGAGTGGGCCGGCCCAGGCGTGGCGCTGTGATAGGGGCAGGGCTCCAGATGGTCTCTCCCTCCCCCTGTGCTGCTGCCGCAGCGGCCAATAAGAAGAGGGACAGGGCCGGGGGAGGGGCTGTGGCCACTGCGCCACCAATGAAGATAACTGAGCTGTTAATACAAATACAGGAGGCGGGTGCTGGAATCACATAGCGGCACCCGACCTCTGTGACAGGGAGCTGCGATCAGCTGCAGTTAACCGCTCAGGTGCCGCTCCCTGTCATAGAGGTCGGGTGCAGGCTATGTGATTCCAGCACCCGCCTCCTGTATTTGTATTAACAGCTCAGTTATCTTCAGAGTGCCCCCCCCCAGTATAATAAACATTGAGTGCGCCCCCCCCCCAGTATAATAAACATTGATTGCGGCGCCCCCCCCCCCAGTATAATAAACATTGAGTGCGGCGCCCCCCCCCCCCAGTATAATAAACATTGATTGTGGTGCCCCCCCCCCCCCCCAGTATAATAAACATTGAGTGCGCCCCCCCCCCCCCAGTATAATAAACATTGGTGGGCAGTGGGCAGTGGCAATGAGGGTTAAAAAATAAAAAATTAACTCACCTCCTCCAATTGATCGCGTAGCTGCTGCCGGTCTCCTTGTAATTTCTTCAGGACCTGTGGTGACGTCACTGAGCTCCAGCCTCTATCACATGGTCCATTACCATGGTGATGGATAATGTGATGTATCATGTGATGAGCTCAGTGACATCACCACAGGTCCTGCGTCCTGAAGAAAGTACATGAGACCGGCTGCTACGTGATCAATTGGAGGTGGTGAGTTAATTTTTATTTATTTTTTTAACCCTCATTGGCACTGCCCACCAATGTTTATTATGTTGGGGGGGGGGCGCACTATGCCACCAATGTTTATTATACTGGGGTGTTGGGGGGGGGGGGGGCACTGCACCACCAATGTTTATATGTTTATTATGCTAGGGAGGGGGGGCGCACTGCCCACCAATGTTTATTATGTTGGGGGGCACACTGCGCCACCAATGTTTATTATGTTGGGGGGGCACACTGCGCCACCAATGTTTATTATGTTGGGGGGGCACACTGCGCCACCAATGTTTATTATACTGGGGTGTTGGGGGGGGGGGGGCGCACTGCACCACCAATGTTTATATGTTTATTATGCTAGGGAGGGGGGGCGCACTGCCCACCAATGTTTATTATGTTGGGGGGGCACACTGCGCCACCAATGTTTATTATACTAGGGTGTTGGGGGGGCGCACTGCACCACCAATGTTTATATGTTTATTATACTAGGGAGGGGGGGCGCACTGCGTCACCAATGTTTATTATACTGGGGTTTAAGGGGGTGCAGGTTTTTATTTTATTAAGGAAGGGTTAAGGGGTCTATTAAGGGGTGGTTAATGGGTTTTATTAAGGGGGGTTAATGGGTTTATTTCGTTAAGGGTGTGTGCAGAGGTTTATTTTATTAAGGGGTTTTATTTTTATTTATAAATATTATTGAAAACATTGAAAAAAGTTTGTGCATGTTTTCTTAACTTTCTTGGGGGGGGGGGGGGGGGGGGGGGTGCCAAACAAAGGGTTCGCCCCGGGTGCCAAATGCTCTAGGTACGCCCCTGTGCAGCACTCTTAAAATTGCAAAGCTTCTGAAGCGTGATCATCGAACAATCAAGCGTTTCATTCAAAATAGTCAACAGGGTCGCAAGAAGCGTGTGGAAAAACCAAGGCGCAAAATAACTGCCCATGAACTGAGAAAAGTCAAGCGTGCAGCTGCCAAGATGCCACTTGCCACCAGTTTGGCCATATTTCAGAGCTGCAACATCACTGGAGTGCCCAAAAGCACAAGGTGTGCAATACTCAGAGACATGGCCAAGGTAAGAAAGGCTGAAAGACGACCACCACTGAACAAGACACACAAGCTGAAACGTCAAGACTGGGCCAAGAAATATCTCAAGACTGATTTTTCTAAGGTTTTATGAACTGATGAAATGAGAGTGAGTCTTGATGGGCCAGATGGATGGGCCTGTGGCTGGATTGGTAAAGGGCAGAGAGCTCCAGTCCGACTCAGACGCCAGCAAGGTGGAGGTGGAGTACTGGTTTGGGCTGGTATCATCAAAGATGAGCTTGTGAGGCCTTTTCGGGTTGAGGATGGAGTCAAGCTCAACTCCCAGTCCTACTGCCAGTTTCTGGAAGACACCTTCTTCAATCAGTGGTACAGGAAGAAGTCTGCATCCTTCAAGAAAAACATGATTTTCATGCAGGACAATGCTCCATCACACGCGTCCAAGTACTCCACAGCGTGGCTGGCAAGAAAGGGTATAAAAGAAGAAAATCTAATGACATGGCCTCCTTGTTCACCTGATCTGAACCCCATTGAGAACCTGTGGTCCATCATCAAATGTGAGATTTACAAGGAGGGAAAACAGTACACCTCTCTGAACAGTGTCTGGGAGGCTGTGGTTGCTGCTGCACGCAATGTTGATGGTGAACAGATCAAAACACTGACAAAATCCATGGATGGCAGGCTTTTGAGTGTCCTTGCAAAGAAAGGTGGCTATATTGGTCACTGATTTGTTTTTGTTGTGTTTTTGAATGTCAGAAATGTATATTTGTGAATGTTGAGATGTTATATTGGTTTCACTGGTAAAAATAAATAATTGAAATGGGTATATATTTGTTTTTTGTTAAGTTGCCTAATAATTATGCACAGTAATAGTCACCTGCACACACAGATATCCCCCTAAAATAGCTAAAACTAAAAACAAACTAAAAACTACTTCCAAAAATATTCAGCTTTGATATTAATGAGTTTTTTGGGTTCATTGAGAACATGGTTGTTGTTCAATAATAAAATTAATCCTCAAAAATACAACTTGCCTAATAATTCTGCACTCCCTGTATGTCTGCTAGGGCTCATTTGAGCTGTAGGAAGGAAAGATAAAGAAAATTATTAGACGTATGTGTGGTACATTTCAAGGTATCATAATACATGTGAAGATGGACATGGCATGAAAACAATTCAATAAAGTATGAGCTCTGAATTAGGATATACAAAAGTCAAAGTCTCTATTTAGACCACGTGGTGTTAAGGTATTGAGTTCCAATACCTAGAACGCCTCGCATTGTTTTAGATGTGCCGTTCTGTTGCCTCCACGTCTGGCCGGTGTTATCTGTTCCAGGACCTGAAATTTCAGTTGGTTGATTTGGTGTTTGGTGGTGATGAAGTGATGTGGTACCGGTAGTTACGTTTTTTGGCAGTGTATGTCCGACTTGTGCTTAGAGATACGGTCTCGCACACATTGGGTGGTTTCACCCACGTATGCGAGCCCACATGGACAACGTATCAGGTAAACCACATAGGAGGATGCACATGTGTAAAAGGCTTTTGGGTGATAGATTTTCCCTGAGGGGGGGGGATAATACGATTGCCCCTAATGACATTGCTGCATTGTGCACAATTAAGGCATGGGTAGGTGCCTGTTTTCTGTGGTGCCAAAGTGGATTGTTTTACGGTAGGTTTGAGGGGGCTGATGTCCATCCTCACTAGTCTGTCCTTAAGATTTTGTGGTCTCTTGTAGCACATGTGGACGGGGTTCTGGAACTCTGGGATATTTGGATATGACTGTTTAAGAATAGGCCAATGTTTCTGTATTACTGATTGGATTTTAGGTATCATAGGGTGGTAGGTTACGATCAGTGGGAGACGTGGTGGGGGGGGCAGCGTACTGGTTGGTATAGATGATGTCTGTGGAGAGAGGGACAGTTCGTTTTGAAGATGAGGGGTGGGATATCCCCTATCTTGGAACTTTTGTGACATCTCTTGTAGTCATTGATTGCAGAGAGTGGGGTCCGTTACCATTCTGGCTACCATTTGGAACTGGGAGCGGGGTAAAGATTGTTTGGTGGTACATGGATGGCAACTTGAATAGTGAAGTAGAGTATTTTGGTCTGTGGGTTTGCAGTAGAGGTCGGTGGTTAGTGTGCCAGTTGTGGTTTTCATAACTACGGTGTCTAGGAAACTGATGGATTATGGGTCGATGTGTGATGTGAATTGTAGCTCGAGGTCTATATCATTAATGTGTAGTAAAAAGTCTGAGATTGACTTCTGGTCTCCTTTCCAAATGTAGAAGACATCATCTATGTACCTATGCCATGCCATTGTGTGGGTCTGAAATAGAGCATTAGGGTAGACATGTGTTTGCTTAAATTCAGCCATAAAGGCATTAGCATAAGGTGGCGCTACATTCGCGCCCATAGCGGTCCTTTTCTTCTGGATATACAAATTGTCGCTAAACTTTAAATTTTTTTGTTTTAATACAAACTTTAGTAATTGTATACAGATGTTTTGGACTGGTATTGTAAGATTGGAGGTTAGCAGAAGTGTGGCCACTGCTTGAATACCTTTATCATGGGCTATGGAGGTGTATAGGCTATTAACATCTAGTGTCACTAGTAGAGTTTCTGGAGGTAAATTATTAAGATTGGAGATGATAGAGAGAAAATGGGAAGTATCAAGGAGAAAGGATCATGTTTGCTTAATCAGTGGAGTCAGTACTTTTTCCAGGAGGATGGATAGTGGATAGAGTAGGGAGTCTGTGGAAGCAACAATGGGCCTACCTGGTGGATGAATTAGGTTTTTATGTATTTTGGGTAGGATATAGGATACCGGAAGGATAGGGTTGTCATTGAAAAGGAAAGTGTAGGTGGGTTTGTCTATGGTACATATCTGGAGGTGATGATCTAGGTAGGTGGTAATGTCTTTTCTGAGTTGAAAAGTGGGATTATATGGTACTCGTTCGTAAGTAGTAGTGTCTGCCAGCTGTCTGTTAATTTCTTGGATGTAGGCTGTGGTGTCCATTACAACTATGGCACCCCCTTTGTCCGCTGGTTTGATGGTAATTGATTTTTCAGATTGTAGTGCGTTCAGAGCAATATGTTCTTCGCTTCTCAAGTTTTTTGGGGTATGGAGATTGCCATTTTTGAGAAGTAAGACATTGGTTTTAATTTCTCGGTCAATAAGATTGATAAATGCCTCAACTCTGGTATATTTTAGGGGGCATGAAACGGCTTTTATTCTTTAGGCCCAATTTTTGTATGGAGATGGAGGAGGGAGATGTGTAGGTGGGGGGTGAGGTTATATTTTCTGACAAATGGGCTTTAAGTCTGAGCGATCTATAAAACCTGTTAAATTCTTGTTCAAGGGGGAATTGTCGTAGGTTGCCGTAGGGACAGAAAGAGAGTTCCTTGGAATTGGTGACAGGGTTCTAGATGAAATGTTAACTATGAGGTTCCTACCTGTGATCGGGTCTGGATGCCGGTTGTGGGCAGTAATTGATGGAACGGTCGCTGTTTGAGGATAATGATGCATAGCCTGCGTAGGACGTTTGTCCGTATCTTGTGGTGGTGTCTTGCCCTTGCCATCTGTAGACTCTGTTTAATTGATAGTCTTCTGTGTCCCGGGTAAACTTGGTGCGTTTGGTGTTTTCCAAATATTTTCTGTGTTCTTCCAATGTTTTTTCTGTGTTTCTCTTTAGTTTGGACCATTCGGTAGATGAGGTGGTTGAAAGAAGTTGAGTTTCAATAGCAGTAAGCTTCTCTTTGGATTCTTGGATTGCTTTTTGGAGAAATTCGATACTGAGGACAATTATATCCAATGAGGATTTATTTAGAATGGTCTCAAACTTATTGCAGTATTCTGTGTTGGAGGGAAATAGGGTTGGTCAAAGATAGACCTGTAGTCCTCTAGGGATCCTCTTGTGTCTGAAATATTCTGCGAGTGGTGCAGTGAAGTTCGGTAGAGAGGAGTTTCTTTGACTCACGTTCCCAGTCTCTTATGAGGAGTTCGCTGTGTGCTACATGTAGGAAATCGCTTGGTGCTATGACCTTAGAGACAATCTTCTCTGCTGCTCTGAAAAATATTCTTAAATCAATCCCTACACTGTCTGTCCCTTCCTCAGCACGGTTGAAGGTAAGAGTTGAACAGCACTCCTCATTAGGTATGACTGGTGCTCAGTAGTAAATATAATACCAAGATTGATAGGAAGACCACGGCACTCGAAAGAGAATGTTGCATAAATATCTTGCTTATTTTCTTATTTTTTTTGTATTTTTTTTTGTATATATATATATATATATATACACTCACCTAAAGAATTATTAGGAACACCTGTTCTATTTCTCATTAATGCAATTATCTAGTCAACCAATCACATGGCAGTTGCTTCAATGCATTTAGGGGTGTGGTCCTGGTCAAGACAATCTCCTGAACTCCAAACTGAATGTCAGAATGGGAAAGAAAGGTGATTTAAGCAATTTTGAGCGTGGCATGGTTGTTGGTGCCAGACGGGCCGGTCTGAGTATTTCACAATCTGCTCAGGGATTTTCATGCACAACCATTTCTAGGGTTTACAAAGAATGGTGTGAAAAGGGAAAAACATCCAGTATTGTCACTACCAGAGTTTTGAGACGTTCTCACAGCTCTGTTTCTCCACCCCTGTGATGATGTCACTACTAGAGCTTGGAGGAGTCCTCCCAGCTGTTCCTCCTGCGTTTGATTTCCCTGCCTTTAAATCACCCCTCCTCCTTTCTAGGCTGTGGATTATAGTTCTCATTTGAGTTGTAGCTCTTGCTTGAGTATCTTCACTTGTTAGCTTTCATTTCACTGGACCTGTGTTCTGCTGCAGCAAGCACTCCGGATATTGCCAGCTGTCTTTGGATCCGTCTTCTCTGCGGCTGCAGCCCCTTCAGCTAAGTGTGCAGACATTGTTGTGTACCTGTTTATTTTCTGACTGGATCTGAGGCGGCCACGGTTCCCTCCATATACTGAGCAGGGCACCGGTGGCCGTGCCCCTTCCACTATTGTAGGGGTTACAGTGGTCATCAGTCTTAGGTACGTGGGCATGCCCCGTTCCACCATTTGGATCCGGGCATGTGCTTTAGCAGCATAGGGAGAGCTTTGAGGGTCTGACAGGGGTCACCCTTTATCCTCCCTAGTTTGGGTCCGGTCAGTAGCTCTATTAACTGTGTATGCTCTTGTTGCTCACATACAGCCGTGACATTATAATCCACCAAAACCGTCCTTTTTGACATGGATCCGCTTTCTGGCCTGGTTGACCGCATGCAGGGTCTTTCTTTGGAAGTAGCGGATCTCCGTCAATCTATGTCTCAGCTTCAAGCATTGGGCTCTGCTCCGGCTCATGGAGTCTGTTGCGAGCCAAAGGTCTTACTTCCGGAAACGTTCTCCGGGGGCAGTGAGAATTTTGTTCGCTTCAGAGAGGCATGCAAACTCCATTTTTGCTTGTGTCCCCACTTCTCTGGCAAGGAGGAGCAGAGGGTGAGGATTGTCATCTCCCTGCTCAAAGGTAATGCTCAGACTTGGGCTTTTTCGCTGCCATCAGGGGATCCCTCCCTTCGATCCGTGGAAAGATTTTTTGTGGCCCTGGGGCAGATATATGATGACCCGGATCGTGTTGCTCTGGCCGAATCTAACTTACATGTTTTATGACAGAACAAACTGTCTGCGGAGCTTTATTGTTCTGAATTTCGGAGATAGGCAGCTGATTCAGGTTGGAATGATGCTGCACTCCGGAGTCAGTTCTGTCATGGTCTTTCAGAGAGATTGAAAGATGCGTTTGCTTTCCATGAGAGACCAACGTCCTTAGAGTCTGCCATGTCATTGGCGGTACGCCTTGACAGGCGTCTAAGAGAAAGAAACGAGACCTCTCTGTCCAGCCATTGTCAGTCTAGGGGCAGTGGTGCGGACTCATTCAGTGTGCAGAGGTCTCATCCTGTCTCGCTCCCCTCTGAGGAGGAGCCCATGCAGCTAGGTCGACTTGCCCCTGATAAAAGAGGATTTAGTCCTCAGAGTATGGTGTGTTTTTGTTGTGGGGGCATAGCTCATTTGGCAAATGTTTGTCCGTCTAGGAGATTCTTGAACTGTACTAAGAGCAATAATAAGAGAAATACCTCAAAAGGTAAATCATCAAATTCTGCTTCATCTGCTACTTTGGGCAAAGTTGATGTAGGAATTGATGCTTTTCCTCTGACCTGCAGTTCCCGTTTTCTCCTGTCTGCCAGGGTGGCGCTAGAGAGCAAAGTCATTTCTTGTGAGATTTTTGTCGATAGTGGAGCGGCCGTCAATCTTATTGACACTCAATTTGTAGCCGTGCATGGTTTTCAGGTTTGCACATTAGAAAAGGATATACCTGTTTTTGCTATTGACTCTGCTCCACTTTCACAGAGATCCCTGAAGGGCATTGTTCACAATATCCGGCTAGCTGTAGGTGACACTCATGTGGAGGATATATCTTGTTTTGTCCTTAACGGATTGCCCTCTCCTCTAGTTTTGGGGTTACCCTGGCTCACTAGACATAACCCCACTATTGATTGGCAAGGAAGGCAAATAAATGATTGGAGTGACTTTTGTAGAGAAAATTGTCTCACAGCGACTTTAGCAGAGGTGTCTACTAAAACTGTGCCATCATTTCTCTCTGATTTCTCGGACGTGTTTTCCGAGAGCGGTGTTCAGGAGCTACCTCCTCACCGGGAGTTTGACTGTCCCATTAACCTCATTCCCGGCGCCAAGCTGCCAAAAGCACGCCTCTACAATCTCTCACAACCGGAAAGAATCGCAATGCGAACCTATATCTCCGAATATTCGTCCCTCAAAATCACCTGTTGCCGCAGGGTTTTTTTTTGTTAAAAAAAAAGATGGCTCTCTGAGACCTTGCCTAGATTTTAGGGAGCTGAACCGTCTCACGATTCGCGATCCCAATCCCCTTCCTCTGATCCCGGACCTCTTCAACCAAATTGTTGGGGCCAAGGTTTTTTCCAAATTGGATTTGAGAGGCGCGTACAACCTGGTCAGGGTCAGAGAGGGGGATGAATGGAAAACGGCCTTTAATACTCCTAACGGGCATTTTGAGAATCTCGTTATGCCTTTCGGCCTGATGAATGCTCCGGCCGTCTTTCAGCATTTTGTTAATAGTATTTTCTAACATTTAATGGGGAAATTTGTATTGGTGTATCTTGATGATATTTTGATTTTTTCCCCTGATCTTCAGACCCATTAGGATCATCTTTTTCAGGTTCTGCAGATTCTGCGGGAAAATAAATTGTACGCCAAGCTGGAGAAATGTCTTTTTATGGTATCGGAGATTCAATTTCTGGGTTTTCTCCTCTCTGCTTCTGGTTTTCGCATGGATCCGGAGAAGGTCCGTGCTGTACTTGAGTGGGAGCTTCCTGAGAATCAGAAGGCATTGATGCGCTTTCTGGGTTTTGCGAACTATTACAGAAAGTTCATTTTGAATTATTCCTCTGTTGTCAAACCCCTTACTGACATGACAAAAAAAAGGGGCGGATTTTTCCTCTTGGTCGGAGGAGGCGCTTGCAGCTTTTTCTAAGATTAAAGAGAGTTTTGCGTCTGCTCCCGTCTTGGTGCATCCCGATGTTTCCTTACCTTTTATTGTTGAGGTGGATGCTTCCGAGGTGGGTGTGGGTGCGGTTTTGTCCCAGGGCCCTTCTCCTGCCAAATGGCGACCCTGTGCCTTTTTCTCTAAAAAACTCTACCCGGCAGAGAGAAACTATGATGTGGGAGATAGGGAGTTGTTGGCCATCAAGTTGGCTTTCGAGGAATGGCGCCATTGGTTGGAGGGGGCCAGGCACCCTATCACCGTTTTTACCGACCATAAGAATCTGGCATACTTGGAGTCGGCCAGGCGTATGAATCCGAGACAGGCCAGATGGTCTCTGTTCTTCTCCAGATTCAAATTTGTCGTTACATTCCGCCCTGGGATCAAAAATGTGAAGGCTGATGCTCTCTCTCGCTGTTTTCCGGGAGGAGGAAACTCTGAGGACCCGGGTCCCATTTTGGCGGAGGGGGTAGTTGTTTCTGCTCTATATTCCGATTTGGAGGCCGAGGTCCAGGCTGCCCAGACTGAGGCACCTGCCCGTTCTCCTTCTGGGAAGTTGTTTGTGCCTCCTGAGCTACGTCACAAACTCTTCAAGGAGCATCATGATACTGTTCTTGCTGGTCACCCCGGGAGTAGAGCCACGGTAGATCTCATTGCTCGGAGATTTTGGTGGCCGGCTCTTCGTAAGTCGGTGGAGGGTTTTGTGGCTGCTTGTGAGACGTGCGCTCGCGCTAAGGTCCCTCGTTCACGGCCTTCAGGTTCCCTTCTCCCGTTACCCATACCTTCCCGTCCTTGGACACACCTGTCCATGGACTTTATCACGGATCTTCCTCGTTCCTCAGGGAAGTCGGTGATCCTGGTGGTGGTGGACCGTTTTAGCAAGATGGCTCATTTCGTACCTTTCCCTGGTTTACCCAATGCTAAAACGTTGGCGCAAGCTTTTGTCGACCATATTGTTAAATTGCACGGCATTCCCTCTGATATTGTTTCCGATAGAGGCACGCAGTTTGTGTCCAGGTTCTGGAAGGCTTTCTGTTTTCGCCTGGGGGTTCGGCTGTCCTTCTCTTCTGCTTTTCACCCGCAGTCGAATGGTCAGACTGAGCGCCTCAATCAGAATCTGGAGACATTTTTGCGCTGTTTTGTGGCAGAGAACCAGGAGGATTGGTGTTCATTTCTCCCTCTTGCTGAGTTTGCTCTGAACAACCGTCGTCAGGAATCTTCTGATAAGTCACCATTCTTTGGTGCATATGGGTTCCATCCGCAGTTTGGGACATTCTCGGGAGGGGCTCTTTCTGGTTTACCTAAGGAGGAGAGATTTTCCTCGTCTTTGTCTACCATTTGGCAAAAGATTCAGAGTAATCTTAGAAAGATGAGTGAGAAGTATAAGCGTGTGGCTGATAAGAGACGTGTGCCTGGTCCGGACCTGAATGTGGGTGATCTGGTGTGGTTGTCTACAAGAAATATTAAACTGAAGGTTCCCTCCTGGAAATTGGGTCCCAAGTTTATTGGGCCTTATAAAATCTTGTCAGTCATCAATCCTGTTGCCTTCCGTCTTGATCTTCCACGGGTTTGGAAGATACATAATGTATTTCACAGATCTCTCCTAAAACCATATGTCCAGCCCACGGTACCCTCCTCTTTGCCTCCTCCTCCGATTTTGGTTGATGGCAATCTGGAGTTTGAGGTTTCCAGAATTGTGGACTCTCGCATTGTCCGCGGTTCTCTTCAGTACCTAGTTCATTGGAAGGGTTATGGTCCTGAGGAGAGGATGTGGGTTCCGGTGTCGGACATTAAAGCCACTCGCCTCATCAGGGCATTTCATAGGGCTCATCCTGAGAAGGTGGGTCCTGGGTGTCCGGAGTCCACCCGTAGAGTGGGGGGGGGGTACTGTCACTACCAGAGTTTTGAGACGTTCTCACAGCTCTGTTTCTCCACCCCTGTGATGATGTCACTACTAGAGCTTGGAGGAGTCCTCCCAGCTGTTCCTCCTGCGTTTGATTTCCCTGCCTTTAAATCACCCCTCCTCCTTTCTAGGCTGTGGATTATAGTTCTCATTTGAGTTGTAGCTCTTGCTTGAGTATCTTCACTTGTTAGCTTTCATTTCACTGGACCTGTGTTCTGCTGCAGCAAGCACTCCGGATATTGCCAGCTGTCTTTGGATCCGTCTTCTCTGCGGCTGCAGCCCCTTCAGCTAAGTGTGCAGACATTGTTGTGTACCTGTTTATTTTCTGACTGGATCTGAGGCGGCCACGGTTCCCTCCATATACTGAGCAGGGCACCGGTGGCCGTGCCCCTTCAACTATTGTAGGGGTTACAGTGGTCATCAGTCTTAGGTACGTGGGCATGCCCCGTTCCACCATTTGGATCCGGGCATGTGCTTTAGCAGCATAGGGAGAGCTTTGAGGGTCTGACAGGGGTCACCCTTTATCCTCCCTAGTTTGGGTCCGGTCAGTAGCTCTATTAACTGTGTATGCTCTTGTTGCTCACATACAGCCGTGACAAGTATGCGGCAGTCCTGTGGGCAAAAATACCTTGTGGATGCTAGAGGTCAGAGGAGAATAGGCCGACTGATTCAAGCTGATAGAAGAGCAACGTTGACTGAAATAACCACTCGTTACAACCGAGGTATGCAGCAAAGCATTTGTGAAGCCACAACACGCACAACCTTGAGGCGGATGGGCTACAACAGCAGAAGACCCCACCGGGTACCACTCATCTCCACTACAAATAGGAAAAAGAGGCTACAATTTGCACGAGCTCACCAAAATTGGACTGTTGAAGACTGGAAAAATGTTGCCTGGTCTGATGAGTCTCGATTTCGGTTGAGACATTCAAATGGTAGAGTCCGAATTTGGCGTAAACAGAATGAGAACATGTATCCATCCTCTGATGGCTACTTCCAGCAGGATAATGCACCATGTCACAAAGCTCGAATCATTTCAAATTGGTTTCTTGAACATGACGATGAGTTCACTGTACTAAAATGGCCCCCACAGTCACCAGATCTCAACCCAATAGAGCATCTTTGGGATGTGGTGGAAAGGGAGCTTCGTGCCCTGGATGTGCATCCCTCAAATCTCCATCAACTGCAAGATGCTATCCTATCAATATGGGCCAACATTTCTAAAGAATGCTATCAGCACCTTGTTGAATCAATGCCACGTAGAATTAAGGCAGTTCTGAAGGCAAAAAGGGGTCCAACACCGTATTAGTATGGTGTTCCTAATAATTCTTTAGGTGAGTGTATATATATATATATATCCATCCGGAAAAATAAACTCATAGTAGCATACTGGCTAACGTTTCGGTCTTATCCAAGACCTTGTTCATGGCCTGAACAAAGTGGCAGATATCTAAAAAAATAAACACGATATTTATGCAACATTCTCTCTCGAGTGCCGTGGTCTTCCTATCAATCTTGATATTATATTTACCACCAAGCAACGGCCATACCTAATGAGGAGTGGCGTTCAACTCTTACCTTCAACCATGCTGAGGAAGAGACAGACAGTGTAGGGAGTGATTTAGGAATATTTTTCACACCAAAACATTTCAGAGACCCAAAAGTCCTTTTAAGGACTATTGTGTGTGGCAGCAGCAATATCTATTTTTAGCGCAAACTGCGCTAAATAGTGTACAATAGTTGGGCCGCTACAGACAGCGACATTAGCTGTGCCACTTCATCAGTGTAAAGTGTGCGCATCCCAAAAATATCTGTGACATCCAGTGAACTTTTTCAATAGACGGTGTCCACTTCTAACAGTGACATTACCAGTGCCACATCTCCAGTGTAACGCCAAGCACACTTGAAGAGGGACAGATCTTGTGCCCTGATTCTCAAACTCTTGAGCATCCCGAATCACAAGAAGATGATGGTGGGGAATGGCAATTACTGTTTAATGAGGTCGATGATGATGAGACATAGTTGCCAATAAGTCAACATCAATTACTGTCTCAAGAGGTTGATGAAGAGGTTGAGACACAGTTGTCAATCACTGAGGTTGCGGTTAGGTCAACAAGTCAGGAGGATGAGCAGAGTGAGGAATTGGAAGAGGAGGTGGTGGATGATGAAGTCAATGACCCAACCTGGGAAGGTGGAAAGCCAAGTGAGGACAGCAGTACAGAGCGGGAGGGATCTGCTGCACCACAACAGGCTGGAGGATGCAGTGGAGTCGCAAAAGGGAGAAGGGGGGCCACACCAAACAGGCCCGCAACTGTTCCATGGAGCACCCCCTTGCGTAAATCTCCCTTGCCAAGGGGAAGGTGTTCCGCAGTATGGCGCTTTTTTGAGGAAAGTGCAGACGACAAAAGAACATTAGTTTGCAACTTGTGCCATACCAAAATGAGCCGGGGCATGAACACTAGCAACCTCACCATCACCAGCATGATCCGCCATATGGCATCCAAGCACCGTAATAAGTGGATCGAACGCCTGGGTCCACAGTCTGTGTCTGCGGATCACACCACTGCCTCCTTATCCCCTGTGTTACGTGCGGTCGAAGGCGCAGGCCCAGATGCCTCCCGCCCTGCACCTGGACCTTCGCAAGCACCATCAGCGACCACATCCACTTCCGTGTTCCAGCGCAGCGTACAAATTTCCTTACCCCAAGCATTTTAACACTTAAGCACGGACACATGGACAAATGCATTCGGCCAGGGACTCTATATTTCCCTGACTGCACACTGGGTGAACTTTGTGGAGGCCAGGAGCGAGTCATGCCCTGGGATGGCACAGGTGCTTCTGACGCCAAGGATTGCGGGCCCTAATTTCATCAGGGTTTCCGCCACAACATACGTTAGTGGCTCCAAACCCCACTTCTCCTCCTCCTCCACCTCCACTTCCACCTCAGAATTATCCTCTTGCAGCACCAGTCAGTCATCAGTCGGTAGCTGGAAGCAGTGTAGCACTGCAGTGGAGAAGTGTCAATAGGCCGTGCTGAAGCTGGCCTGCTTAGGTGACAAACAGCACACCGCCGCAGATCTGGGGCAGCAGATAAGAGACCAGACTGAGCTGTGGCTCTCGCCAATCAACCTAGAACCAGGCATGGTTGTGTCTGATAATGGCCGTAACTTAATGGCAGATTTGGAGCTCAGCAAGCTCACACACATCCCATGCCTAGCCCACATCTTAAACTTAGTGGTTCAGCGGTTTCTCAAAACCTACCCCAATTTGCCTGAGCTACTGGTGAAGGTGCACCGCGTGTATGCACATTTCTGCAAGTCATCGACGGCTTCAGCCGGTCTATCAACGCTGCAGCAGCGCTGGAAATTTCCAGCTCACCGGCTGTTGTGCGACGTGAGCACGTGCTGGAACTCCACGTTCCACATGTTGGCCAGGCTTTGTGAGCAGCAGAGGGCAGTTGTGGAATACCAGCTGCAACATGGTTGTCGCCTTTCCAGTCAGCTTCCGCTATTCACAAGCGAGGAGTGGGTATGGATGTCTGACCTCTGTGAGGTTTGAAGAATCTCTGAGGAATCAACACAGATGGTGAGCGGCGATAACGCTATTATCAGCGTAACTATTCCACTTCTGTGTCTACTTAAACGCTCGCTGCTCACAATTAAGGATGACACTTTGCATGTGGAAGAGGTGGAAATGGGGTAAGACATTACACAGGGTGATAGCCAGACCACCCTCAGTTCGTCTTCTCAGCCCGATTTGGACGATGAAGAGGAGGAGCAGGAGACTGTTGCCTTCGCTACAGAGGATAGTACCCATGGAAGTTTAATACCATCTGTTCTGCGTGGGTGGGCAGAAGAAGAGAAAGAGGATGAGGAGATTGAGAGTCATTCTTTGGATGATGACAGCAAAGTCTTTCCTGTTGGTACTCTGGCCTTTTCAGCGACCCTTGCGTTATACGCATTTTAGACAACACGTATTACTGGTTGTTCACCCTTCTCGACCCCCGCTACAAAGAGAACTTTTTATCTCTCATTCCTCCGGTGGAGAGGACGAGCAAAATGGTGCAATACCAGAAGGTCCTTGTTGAAAAATTGCTCCAAAAATTTCCATCTGACAACACTGGCAGCAGAGTCCGTAGTTCCTTGGGCAACCGAGGAGGGGAGACAAGGGTAACACACAGCAGTTCCAAAAGAGGCAGGGCAACACTCTCCAAAGCCTGGGGCAGTTTTTATGCCAGCACCCTCACCCTGATGCATGGCCTACTGTGACAAGGAGGGAAAAATTTTGGAAGATGGTGAAGGAGTACATGGCAGACCGTGTCAGCGTCCTCAATGATCCCTCAGTGCCTTACAACTACTGGGTGTCCAAGCTGGACACGTGGCATGAACTCGCACTCTACGCCTTGGAGGTGCTGGCCTGCCCTGCCGCCAGCGTTTTGTCTGAGTGGATATTTAGTGCTGCTTTTGGCATTATAACAGATAAGCATATCCGCCTGTTAACTAAAAATGCTGACAGGTTGACTCTTATAAAAATGAACAAGGCCTGGATTGACCATGACTTCTCGACTTCACCAGAGAAAAGCTGATGAACATAAAGGCACTTTAAATGTGTTGTTTATAATGTACTGAATACACTGTATTCCCATGCACCCCTTCCACCACAAACAAGGGTATATTGTTGAATCTTCCTTTTCTCATCCTCTTCCTACTCTTCCATCATATCAACATGCTTATTGATCGTATATAATGCCCTCGCATAAATGCCCTTCGCATATAATGTTTTACAGGGTCAGCTCACCTGCAGGCCCTCGCATACAATTTTTTAGAGGGTCAGCTCAGCTGGAGGCCCTCGCACATAATTTTTTTAAAGGGTCAGCTCACCAGCAGGCCCTAACCTACAATCTTTTACAGGGTCAGCTCACCTTCAGGCCCTCGCATATAATTTTTTTAGAGGGTCAGCTCACCAGTAGGCCATGACCTACAATCTTTTACAGGGTTAACTCAGCTGCAAGCCTTCGCATATAATTTTTTTGAGGGTCAGCTCACCTGCAGGTCCTCTCCTACAATTTTTTACAGGGTCAGCTAACCAGCAGGACGCACCTAAAATCTTTTATATGGTCAGCTCACCTGCAGGCCCTTGCATATAATTATTTAGAGGGTCAGCTCACCAGCAGGCCTTCACCTACAATCTTTTACAGGGTCCGCTCACATGCAGGTCCTCGCATATAATTTTTTAGATTGTCAGCTCACCAGCAGGCCATCAATCATAATTTTTCAAGGGTGTATTATGCCCTCCTTTTTGTGTAATAAACGGTGTATTGGAGCACCAGTTCCTTGTAATTTTTGGCATCCCTTTCACTTAGTGCATAGGTTTTATGAGTGTAGGAGTCCCACTACCTGAACAATTGTGAATGAGGCCCTCCTTTATGTGATATACAGGTTGTATTGGAGTGCCTCTACCTTGTAAGTTTTGGCAGCACTTGCACTTTATATACAAGTAAATATACAGGAAAGAATGTTTCCTAACAATTTTCCTCCATCTAAAATCAATTTTATCTTTGGTTTGGTGCGTATTATTGTCAGTCTGTAAAAGTGGCATACTTCTCGGACAACATCGTTCCCAGCAGTGACCTGGGAGTCCAAGATGCATCCAGACATATACCCCATGCTGTTCCCAAACCATTTCAGTGGTGTTACCATCAATTTAGGAACTTTTCGTATGAACCAGACACCCTCCCCTCTTCAGAGCAGGGGGTTCCTGGTTTCATGCTCGGTTCTCCCATTGACTTCTACTGTGCTCGGGTGCTCGGTAGGTGTTTGGCCCGAGCATCCGAGCACTATCGTGATTGATCAACACTAGTACTAACATTTGCACATGTATGCTGCCGGAAGTCTGCCCCGGCCCCATTAAACGTCCTGTGGTTTTTGTCTGGATGCCTCTCGGCATGTTTGCCTTGCTGCAGCCACATCTACAGCCCGCCCCCATTATAGTGAATGGGGCCCAGAGCGGACTACTGTCAGCACACGTGCGCAAACATTAGTACGGATCCAGCACGCTGTTCCCCTGCTTGAGCAGCCTGCTGGACAATCCTAATTCCAGTGTGAATGAAGCCTTAAATGTAACGGATCCTTTTAATTAAGGTTCTGAGTTTGTCTGCTGGATCGCAAAACGTGAATTGAAATTGCAGAAATGAAAGAAACCTAAGACGAGGCACAAATATGCTTGAGTGAAACTGGCCTTAGGATTGTAGCTAGTGTGAGGGATTAGCTCTTTTTCGGGGGTCATTCTCACAATTATCTTCACAACAGCCAGATTGCAGGTCCAAACGTGAGGTTTATTTTCAGAACAACATAACATAAAGTAACACCTTGCCCGTCTGGGCTCTAACTAAACATGAAATATCCCTACCTCACTTAAAGCACTGTGTACACACGGTAATAACATGCGGCTTTTCCAGCCAATAGTCCAGCTCACTTCCAGGCTGTAACAAAGTCAGTCCAGTACCTTTGGGGGTATGGGGTCTAGCAGTCCTGCCGACTCTGACCTTCCGACCGTCGTTTCCCAGACCTCGCGGAGTCCCCTAAATTTTAGGCTATCACCTAGCCCCGTGGCCCCTCAGCCACCTCGGCTGAGACCACTCTTAAGGAGCCTCCAGCAGGACTCTGCTGCACAAAGAATATCTCCCATGACTGACAGTCTGGGCTGGGTTCTTATCCCAGACTGATTGTGGCACCTGATGCTGCCTCAGACCTGACGACTCATGGGGAAGACATGGAAACTCCTGCCATAAATCTCCCCTAGTAGCTATGAGGCCTGTCACTGCCTCACATACACCCCCCCCCCACCCTTAGTTCGAGCCCATAGGGGTGAACACTAGCATCAAATCGATCTGGCCTAGAGTCTTCCCCTTATTCTGGCAGAGCCAGGACAACAACGCTTGGTTTGTCACCCTCATGAGTTTATTACAGAGCCGATAAGACCTACAGGTTTTCTTGCCCATCTCATGAGCAGGTACTCTGTTTCACGAGCGAGGATGATTCGCTTTCGCACCCGTGGTCTGTCTCTTTTCTTTTTTCTGTTCCGCTCCCCATTTGGCATTCGGTCTCTGGAACTTCTCTCAGAAGATGTTTTTATATGACTGGCAGGCTCTCCTTTTAGATTATCTGGCTTCTGGTGAAACAAGTGATGTACCTGCATTGAAAAGCCTCCGATAATACTGTATGGCCATACAGAAGAAAATCTCTACAGTAAAGGATTAACTATTCTTATCGTCGAAAGCTGCACCAAAGGAAATTGCGGAACAGAGTGGCAACTCCTGCGATCTTTGGAACTCCTGCGAAATTTAAACCAGCTTGCTGTATGGAGCGACTGAATAAGCCGGCAAATATTTAAAGCTCCATTGAAGCAATAGGGAGACAGCAGACGCTAGACGGTAAGCCAAACATCGATTTAAAGTTTTCTCCAATCCAAAGCTCATATCGAGCTTAAAAGGATATGCTATAAGAGACTTTTCACATTATCAGGATTCCTGTGGACACTTTATGAACATATTGCGCTCCCAGTGAATACACCTACAACATTTTCAGTGACATTCAGTTTCCCAAATTGGGATAGAGCGCTAGAAGATAATACCCCCTCTTTCCCAAATAACAGCATATACTTGAAGTTTCTTGGTGTGATATATATTATTGAATTTATCGACACTATTGAGTCATATGAATATAGTGTTGATCATATCTACCACAATATGTGACTGTAATGTTGTATATTATTGCTACATTGTTCTTATAAATTTTATTACTTGTATTTTATGGGGATATAATAAATATTTTCTGCACATGTCAATTTGGTTGCCAAGTGTATGAGTGCTCGCTCATTACTCTATTACTACATTTGGCTTCTGCACATGCTGCTCATTGACTGAACTGTTCCCAGTCATGGTTGTGTCCTGACCCTTTCTTCTTTGCCTTGGGGGGTTCCTTCTGCAGAGCAGGCTTATCCCTGCTCGCTTCTTTAACGTGCCTCCGATTCACTTCTTCCTTCTTTCCAGCAGTGGCTTCTCCCGCTTTGGCGGCAGTTTCAGAGACCTCTGCTTCCTTAGTGTTTTTTTTTTCACTTTGTTAGCCGCTCCTTTGGTCAGTGCAGGAACTCAGGATTTCACGTTCTCCGACACGTCGGCCTTAACTTCTTCAGCCTTGGTTTTCTTGGGCCCGGCATCATATACTTGCCCTCTTAAGTCCTTTTCCTCTTTTTCATCGAGGTAGGAGGTACCGAGGACTTCACCAGACTTCTGGCATTTTCTCTAGAGGCTCACTTAGGACACTGTTCTCCTTTTGGGAAGAATTCAGGAGAGCCAGCCCACAGTAGTAGACAAGATCCACATACTGGTCGTCCATCTCCACCTATTCATTCCCCAGCGGGCTTCTGGCTACTTGGATGGCCTTGCAGGCGGATAGGACGTCTTTCGGGACCAGGTCCTGGCTACCCACTGCCATGAGTCTCTTGGCCTCTGCATCCACATCATCCCCATCAACGGGTTCAGCAGAAAGATTTTCATTCTTCTCTGCCTTGGTCGGCACCGCAGTTTTCTGTATTTCTTTGAAGCCTTTGCTCTTCACCTGGATATCAGGCCGTAGACCCTTCAGCTCACTCATTTATTTCGGGGTCTCCTCCCTTGACCCCTCTGCAGCCTTCTTCGGTGACAATGTGAAGACAGCTAGTCTTTTCTTTATCATATCTAGGGACTGTGTAGAGAGGGAGGAATCATCTTCCTGATTGCAGCTGTACCGACTTGTCAGCTCATCTACCACGGTCCTGGGTATGGGTCACAGACACTAGGATGAAGTCTCCCCACTTAACTCCTGTCATGTCAGGTACAACCCTTGTCTGGTCGTTACCAGTAATCACCTCAATTTCGCAAGACCTCTACATGGTAGCTTCCTTCTCGGAGTTGCTAACAGTCACAACACACATGTCAACTATAACGCTCGGGTCATTATTGACCCTTACCTCTAGGGGCACCGATGAGCTATTCCCCACCTGGGACACCCCCCCCAGCAGCAATAGAACCCTGTGGTATGTTTGGTACCACCTCTAGTACTACCACACTTTCCTGTCCGTTCACCACCTTGGGTACACCCAGCTGTAACTTCTCAACATTTATCAACCCTTCTGCTTTTTTTTATAATTTTTCCTCCAGGGGGCACTATTCCCCCGATCACATCCTGCAACGGAAAAGGCATGTCATTATCATCACTTATTTCAAATGTTGTCACATTTTCATTTTGTACTATATTAGTACCATTGTTTCTAATGGTCACTTCATTTAAATGGCTAGAAACCACTTCTGCTGGAGTTTTGTCCCTGACTGCAGAAGTGTTTCCACCTCTCCACAAATCATGGACCAACATTCAGTCATGTATAAGTGTAATTATATAACCAACAAATCCATCAGTCCCAGCTGTCATTACCTGACAGTCAAATAAGGAGGGTGGTCCCTCAGGGGAAAATCGTGCGGTGGCACTTAACCCCACTACTGCTCGGCAATTGAAGCTAAGTGAAATAAAGGGGGCAGCAACGTGTTAAAACCTAACTTTTAATAGTGGCAATAAGAACCCTATAACGGGAAAATGAACCCCTTACAAACATACAATACAGACAACAACGAGGAACCTGGTCACCTTTGGTCAAAACCACAGTGCCACCCCTGGATGGAGGTGAAGTGGGACTGGTAGACCAATTAAATGTAACTAAAAATAAGACCACGGCGGTGTGCCTGAAAGTCTATAGACATGCCAATAGGCAAAGAAAAGGGTCAGTCTTACCAGGAAGAGGACTGCGGTGCGCAAGTGTGGGTCAAGATCGTCCTTTTCCTGGCAAACAGAGGTGTATCTTACACTTGGAAGAATCCTCCGGTAGATGGTCACTTCTGTGATGGAGGGCCGCAGGGAGGAAATCTATCCCTGTTTTTGCCCTACTCGGCCTGTAACGCCCTGAAGTGAAGCTAACATGGGGTCCTATCCCTGCAAGGGGTGGCCCCGTCCGGAACCTGACCCTAAAGAAATAAACCTAGGTAACCCTGTCAGAGACAAGGAAAAAAGGCCAGGGATGTAATCTCAAGGTGATGATGGTAATGAATGAAAGCTTCTATAGCGATATATTCAATGTTCCTACGCGTTTCATATAGGAATATATCTACAACTACAGGAGGGTACCTGTGACTATAAAAGACCCCATAGCGCATCAGGGGATCCGTAGGTCTTACTGCCAATAATGTCCCTCCTTGGGTCCCACACAGGAGGGGACGTCCATTGTCCCCATTTGCTTTAGCGTGAGTGTAGTTGAAGCCGCTGGTATAGTGTAACTAACAGCTCCTCCCACTCTATCTGGGAGGTTTTAACACGTTGCTGCCCCCTTTATTTCACATAGCTTCAACTACCGAGCAGTAGTGGGGTTAAGTGCCACCGCATGATTTTCCCCTGAGGGACCATCCTCCATATTTCACTATTAGTTTTCTCCGAGGGACATGGCAGGATTCTTGACCACGGGCCTGGATAGGGACTTGTGGCTCACTGAAGCCAAAACAGTTTTTTCAGAGCAAACCTTTACTCAGAAAAAGTATACTCCCACCCTCAACGGGGCATTTGCCGAATTGACTCGAATTTACAAGGAACACATTAGTTCATGGTGGGAGGTTCAGGGCTTAGAAAACTATATCAAACAGGGGATTGTACCCTGTTTGATCCGTATATCCCTCACCCCAGCTAGTCGGATCAGAAACCCAGATTTATTGAAAAAGTGGGAGAGAGAGGTCACCAATAGCTCTCTGAGGTTTATGCAGATATTGCTGGATGAGGAAAGGGGGCTACTTGAACGAGTAGAGAGTAACCTTGCAGATCAGATAGAGACAACCAAAAAGTTTCATCAAGAAGCGGAATTCAGTACCAAAGAAAATCAATTACAGAACACCATTGAGAGATACCAGTATCACCTTAAGGAATGGAAGCATAGACAGTTTGCAAGGGATTCACAGGATTTTAAGGAGAACAAAGCATATCTGTTCCTTACCAATCCTGATAATTCCCATAGGACTGACGTGTCTTCTTCCGAGACAGAAGTCTCTGACAACGAGAGGGACAAATACCCCAGGACTAGGGGGCGAGGCCGTGGTAGTTATAGGTCCAGGCGCTGGGGTGGCCGTTATAATACGAATCAGCCAAGTAATCAGGCACAATGTGCTTCCCCTGCCCCACAGTCATCTTCTTCTGCCTCTTTTTTAGACCAAACAACGCATTATCCACTACGCAGCCGAAATACCTTAAGGGTCGACCGATTGTCTCAGGTGTAGGGAGTCTGCCTCAGAACAGCGAAATCTACATTGACCGGGTACTGGGGCCTTTTGTACAATCCCTACCCTCTTATGTGAGAGACACGAGCGATTTACTCTCAAAACCTCTGCCTAGAACCTAGCTGGCTCCTGGCATCAATCGATGTCGAGGCTCTGTATTCTTCCATCCCCCACGATAAGGGTCTCTTTGCTACAGCACATTTCTTGAGAGCCAGGGGCCGGCAGTTCTCCGCACATCATGAGTTAGTCCATGATCTTCTGAATTTTGTACTGTCTAGCAACGTCTTTCTGTTCGATGGTCGGATATGCCACCAGCTCAGGAGCACCGCCATGGGCAGCTCATGTGCGCCGTCCTATGCAAATTTGCTCCTGGGCTGGTGGGAAGAGACCATCGTATTTGGTGATATATCCAGTTGGTATGCTGAACATATCGTCCTCTGGGCCCGTTACATAGATGATATTTTCATTCTGTGGAGCGGGCCAGAGGCGGACTTTAAGAGGTTTGTGGAGGAACTTAATCACAACACCATTAACCTCAGGTTCACCTCAAGTATTGTACGTAACAATCTCCCCTTCCTGGACATATTAATTTCCAGGGACACCAAGGGGGGTTTGCAGACTACGATCTATCGGAAAGAGACATCAACAAATTCATTGCTTAGATGGGACAGTTGCCACCCTAGCCCACTAAAACAGGGGATTCCCGTGGGCCATATCTGAGGTTGAAACGCAATTGCTCGGAACAAGGGGAGTTTAAACATTAGGCAAATGAGCTGAGAAGACGCTTCCGGGCACGAGGCTACCCCGATAACCCACTGAGACGGGCCTACGAGAGGGCACGGAGTGAGACACGTACCACACTGTTGCATCCTACCCAGGGCCCCAAAAATGAGCCACAAAAAACACGAGTTATAGGCACATTCGACTCAGCAGCCAATCAAATCAAAGAAATTCTTGGACGCAACTGCGATACCCGCCTGATGGACCCGGATCTGTCTGATGTTGTCAGTCCTCACCCTTCGGTGACCTTCAGGAGGGGTACCAATGTCAGAGATCAATTTGTCCACAGTCACTATTGTCCACTGAAAAAACGGACGTGGTTGGATAAACCAGTCAATAGATGCTTTAAGTGTGGCCGTAGTAGCATTTGCAAATTTGTTACCCAGGGTAAATCACTGGTATTGGACTCTGCAGGCCACATGCACTACATACGTGATTTTATCAACTGCCGCTCCGCAGGAGTTATTTGTCTCCTTACCTGCGAGTGCGGTATACGATATGTAGGTAAAACCCGCAGAGAATTATGGTTACGTATCGGTGAGCACATTGGCGATATACGCTACAACAGAGACACTCCGGTGGCGAGACACGTTCACTCCGCTCATGGCGGACGGGTGTCAGCTATCACATTTTTAGGCCTTGAATCTATCAGGAAACCACCACGAGGGGGCAATTGGGATAAACGGATCCTCCAGAGAGAATATTGGTGGATATTTAAACTCAACACCACCAACCCTCGTGGTCTGAATGACCTGTTACAATTTGGCTGTTTCCTGTGATTTATAATAAGGTATTCGATCCAAAAGTGTCCTCTTCCCACGTACAAGTTTGGGTGGTCAATTGAGTGGAATAAGGGGCAACTTAGTATCATCCTCATATAACCCTTTCCACCATCTATTCACCCCTTTACCCCTAGGCTCCCCTTCCTCTCCAGCTTATGTCACCATTTATTAATGGTCACCACTTGTCCATTGTATTGCTTTCCCTATCTAGATCCGTAGGTCTTACTGCCAATAATGTCCCTCCTTGGTTCCCACACAGGAGGGGACGTCCATTGTCTCCTTTTGCTTTAGCGGGAGTATAGTTGCAGCTGCTGGTATAGTGTAACTAACAGCTTCTCCCACTCTTAGCTATTTTGTACTGACAGCCCGTATTGCGCTTTGCCCTGATGACGCCCTTACGTCGTGACGTCGGTGAGGCTGTGCTCTGTTCGGGCAGCCCTACAAGTTGGTGCGCACGTGCGAACTTACATGGAACGCGCCGCACCACGAGACATATGCCTAGTCACGTGGATGGCGGCGTCCGTCTATGCGCCTGCGCAGACCAACGATCTCCCTCCCCTTCCTTTTAAATCACATCAGCGTGCTTAGTCTCGCTGTCAGACACCGGCAGACTTCTCCGCTCTGCCGCACTCCTTGGTAAAGGCCACATGCACTCCGAGGAAACTGTAAGTATTTACCCAGACATGCTATCAGTTTTTTGCCGCAGCCAGTCCGTTACCCTGATTGGATTCACATTTTTGATGTTTCCACTCTACAGGTGCCTAGGGTGAAAAGGGCCACACGCCCTTCACAGGCTGCGCCACTATAATCCCTTTTCCCCCCTCCTCCCCTCTGTCCAATTACATAGTTGGTGTAGGAGTGGGGGCATTCTGTTTAAGACCCCTGTCCCCTGATGAGCTATGGGGTCTTTTATAGTCACCTTATACCCTCCTGTAGTTGTAGATATATTCCTATATGAAACGCGTAGGGACATTGAATATATCGCTATAGAAGCTTTCATTCATTACTATCATCACCTTGAGATTACATCCCTGGCCTTTTTTCCTTGTCTCTGACAGGGTTACCTAGGGTTATTTGTTTAGGGTCAGGTTCCGGACAGGGCCACCCCTTGCGGAGATAGGACCCCGTGTTAGGTTCACTTCAGGGCGTTACAGGCCAAGTAGGGCAAAAATAGGGATAGATTTCCTCCCTGCGGCCCTCCATCACAGAAGTGACCATCTACCGGAGGATTCTTCCAAGTGTAAGATACACCTCTGTTTGCGCACCGCGAGTGTGGGTCCAGATCGTCCTCTTCCTGGTAAGACTGACCCTTTTCTTTGCCTATGGCATATCTATAGACTTTCAGGCACACCGTCGGGGTCTTATTTTTAGTTACATTTAATTGGTCTACCAGTCCCACTTCCACTCCATCCAGGGGTGGCACTGTGGTCTTGACCAAAGGTGACCTGGCACTCCAGGTTCCCTGTTGTTGTCTGTATTGTATGTTTGTAAGGGGTTCATTTTCCCGTTATAGGGTTCTTATTGCTACTATTAAAAGTTAGGTTTTAACACGTTGCTGTCCCCTTTATTTCACATTCCCTGACAGTCCTCATTAGCCGCATGTCTGTCCAGTGTATTTATCCCTTCACCAGTCTCTGGTTTCAATATCTTGCTACCTCTTACCCGGGCCAGCATAGGGTCTCTAATTTTCGCTACCCCAAGCTTAGCCTTGGTCACTGGTATATTGGGCCACACAATAACCTTCTTCCCTGCAGATTCCTGTGAGGGAGAAACCGCAACAGGCTTACCCGCCTGTTCAGACACTGCGTTTAGTCACATCCCCTTGAAACAGTTCCTGACCTCTGCTTCTTATCACCTACCGGCCCAGCAGGTAGCAACTGTTGCCGGCTCACTGTCACGGGGTCTGCCAGACCAATAAACACAGGAACATTCTTACCGCCTAACATTGTGGATTCGGTAGTCTCGGGAGACGAAGATATTCCCAGGACGTCTCTACCGAGATCACCAGACTTCTCTTGGTTCCTGGTATGCCGAACACCAGCAGACTCCTTACTGCAACCGTTGCCACCGGTTGAAACAGCATGGCCTGGAGTCCCAACATATCCTGGACAGTCACTCCAGCCGCACCCTTTAGGACTCTGTGCACAGTTGCAGGTAATATAGGAAAACCTCACTGTTCTCCATCTTTTTGTCTTTCATACATCTGCTTTTCCACCGGAACTCCACTCTCAGCCAAGTTTAGAGCAGCCTCTCCAAGTGCAGCACTCGGCTTCCTTAACAAGGAATTAGATTCTCCCATCAGCTGCTCCATTACTTCCTCTGTGGCTTTGGTTTTCCGCCAAACCGGGCCACTTCCCATAGATGACATCACCTTCGGTATGAGCGGTTTCCGCTACATCTGACCATCTTTCACCCAGGTCGCCATTTTGACCAAAAAATTTCCATATGTCAGTCTCTGTAAATTAGGGGTATCCCCGATCAGTTTGCACCACAGAAAAAAAAAAAAAAAAGATTATCACCAGCAGCAGTACTGACCAGGAACAGGTAGGCTGACGCCACTTTAATGCAGGATCAGGTGGATAATATATCCTGTATTTGTTGTGACGCCAATTGCGTGCGCACGGTACTATCCCACCCTTCCAAGGTGTTATAACGCACGTCCCAGATTAGGAATGCCAGAGTGGCGTAGTGGCCTATAATGTCTGTGTAGAATAGTGATACTTGTGTCACGGTGTCTCCTACCTGGGTACGGACGGACTCCTGGCTCCTGGCTCACTTGCAATGAATTTGAGTGTAGTGACCTGCATATTTATTTTACACTGCAGCATCTACCGACTAATTCTGTTTGTGATTAGCTGTTGCAAGCAGAGCTGCAGGGTAAAGCATAGGGGCACAAAGTAAGAGCCTAAGGTCAGTGTAAAGTCCATAAAAAAAAGCGCATGTGTTTCGTCTGTGAAGCTGTCCGTGAAGGATCCTTTGTGGTCCGTGTGTCCGTTTTTAACATCCGTGTGTCATCCGTAATTCACTGACGTGGATCAGCTGAAAATTAATTTCCAAAGAATCTCCTATTAGTCTTCAGTAAAACGGACGCAACACGGACACAACACGGACATGTGTCAGTGATTTTCACGCACCTATAGACTTCAATGGACATCCTTGGTCCGCATCACAGATGAAAGTAGTGCATGTCCTCATGATTATTTTACTGACCCACTGTCAGTAAAAAAATACTGAAATGTGAACAGACACTTAAATCAATGGGTGCGTGTGCTGTTCGCGGAAAATGCGTACAGCACACGTCAGTGAAAAACAGAAATGTGAACAAGGCCTAAGCCGGTGGTGAGAGTCCCATAAGATTAAGTTTTAAAGCTTTAGTTGCTGATCGTTGTTTTGCTGAAACCAACACAGAGTAGAAAAATAAATAGCAGGCATTACCCAACTATGTTATATTTCACTTTTTTAGACCACATTGAAAATTCTACTTACATTAGTGTCCACCCGAACAGACCCACATACAGCCAAGCCACACCCACCCATGGCAGTCAATAGCCACAAGAGTTTGAGGTGGGGTGGTACCCTTGAAAAAGCTCTACATTTTTTAACCCCTTCCTGACCCTCATTGTACATGTATGGCACAGCAAGCAAGGAGTTGCGGCACTGCGCTGTATATATATATGGTGCAATGATCGAGTGGGTAAAGTTGCTGTGCTTGCTCAATCAGGGCAGGAGCTTGGATGTTACTAACAGTCTGGGCCTGAGTAAAGGGAGGCCACCCGTGGCTGGCACCCCAGGGTCTTTATCACTATGAAGAATGGTCCTCCACCAGATCTGTGAATTGATGCCCCTGCAAAACATGCAGATGCAAGTGCAGGCTGAACTAATACTGAATGAGGAGAGAGCCATTGCTGTACCTGCAGTCCACTCACTCCTAGAGCTGTACAGGGAATTGATGAGGAGAGGCTCAACGTGGGCCCTAAAACGTGTATTTACCTTCCCTGTTTAGAGGAGCGAAAATTACTGTGGCCAGTAGGTGGCAGCACTATAAACCCATGCTGTCTCCTGCTGGCACTGGAGTGGCACAGAAAGTGAGCCCTGTGGAATTGTGCTGCTGGAAAGTAAGAGTAAATGGAAAGAGGTGGGAAATGTGCAGCAGCCCATCCCCTCAAACAACCAGAAAAGCCTGCATGAAGGTCTCTTATGCTGTTGTTAAGTGCCTCTAATGCCACTGCCCCCCCCCCCCCCCGACCCCCCACTTAACTCCTAGGGGAGCCTTCCCTTTGCCCCCTGCAGAGCTCCTGGTAGGATGTGTTTCCTCATGCCCGTTGGGCCCTTTTCACACAAGCGTAACGGATTAGGTCCGTTCAGGGTGCGTTCAGTGAAGCGCGTACCATTTTGCAAGCAAGTTCAGTCAGTTTTGTCTGCAATTGCATTCAGTTGTTCAGTTTTTTTCCACGTGAGTGCAATGCGTTTTGATGCGTTTTACCACGCGTGTGATAAAAAGGTTAATAATAATAAATAATAAAGTTTACAAAACAACATCTCCTAGCAATCATCAGTGAAACATGCATTGCACCCGCACTTGCTTCCGGATGCAATGAGTTTTTCACTGAAGCCCCATTCACTTCTATGGGGCCAGGGCTGCGTGAAAAACGCAGAATATAGAACATGCTGCGTTTTTCACGCAACGCAGAACTGATGCGTGAAAATAAACGCTCATGTACACAGACCCATTGAAATGAATGGGTCAGGATTCAGTGACGGTGCTATGCGTTCACGTCACGCATTGCACCCGTGCGGAAAACTCACTCATGTGAAAGGAGCCTTAGGCTGCGTTCACACGGGCGAGATTTCCGCGCGGGTGCAATGCGGTAGGTGAACGCATTGCACCCGCACTGAATCTGGACCTATTCATTTCAATGGGGCTGTTCAGATGAGCGATGATTTTCACGCATCACTTATGCGTTGCGTGAAAATCGCAGCATGCTCTATATTCTGCGTTTTTCACGCAACGCAGGCCCCATAGAAGTGAATGGGGTTGCGTGAAAATCGCATGCATCCGCAAGCAAGTGCGGATGCGGTGCGATTTTCACGCACGGTTGCTAGGTGACTGTCTATACACTGTATTATTTTCCCTTATAACATGGTTATAAGGGAAAATAATAGCATTCTGAATACAGAATGCTTAGTAGAAGGTCAATTGAGGGTTAAAAAATAAAAAAAATTAACTCACCTTGTCCTCTTGTTCGCGTAGTTCTCCCGGTCTTTAGTTCTTTAAAAAGATGAACTATGGGCTAAAGGACCTTTGATGACGTAAGATCACATGCTCCAATCACATGGTCCATCACCGCGGTGATGGACCATGTGATTGGAGCATGTGATCTTACGTCATCAAAGGTCCTTTAGCCCATAGTTCATCTTTTGAGAAGTAAAGAAGAGACCGGGACTTACGCGAACAAACGGAGAAGGTGAGTTAATTTTTTTTATTTTTTTTAACCCTCAACTGATCACTTACTATGCATTCTGTTTTCAGAATGCTATTATTTTCCCTTATAACCATGTTATAAGGGAAAATAATAACATCTACACAACACCGAACCCAAACCTGAACTTCTGTGAAGAAGTTCGGGTCTGGGTACCACAGTCGGTTTTTTATCACGCGCGTGCAAAACACATTGCACACGCACGATAAAAACTGAACAACGGAACGCAATCGCAGTCAAAACTGACTGCAATTGCATTCCTACTCGCGCGGGTTTGCCGCAACACACCGGGACGCATCCGGAACTAATCCGGACACGCTCGTGTGAACCCAGCCTTACTGTTACCCTACACATCTCACATAGTGCAACCACATCATGTCTCCCCTTCACACACAGAGGGGCTGACAAATAATGTCATATCTCTGCATTGCCTGTGTTAGTCATGCAACTTTCAATTCCCCTGCCCCTACTTCTCCCACAAAGAAGTGCCACACTGTGCCACCCTACTTACACGGAATCCTGACTGACTGCAGCATTTACACTAGACTGACTGACATTGCATCGTTTACACTAGATTATGAATTGACTGACTGCAGCATTTACAGTAGACTTTGGACTGGCCACCAATTTGTACAAAGAGCAACTGTGAGAGGTGCATATTATAGGAGTGTGGTGGAAGCAGCAGACAGCCTCATTTCCCCAGCTACGTTTAAAATTTTAATTATGGGGGGCCCTCAGGGTAAGGCCACTCGCAGCAGCCATGATTTAGTCAGGTTGCCCTTGTGCTGCAGTCAAGAACCACATGGCCAATTAGCCAACGCATCTTCCTTACATTTAACTAATGAAGACCGCACTGTATAGTTGGTCTTCATTGTTAATAGCCACACGGTATTGATGGTGCTTTGAGCCCATTGACAATGAAAACCAACTATACAATGCGGTCTTCATTATTTAAATGAAAAGAAGCTGCAGGCTACTTGGTCCCACAGTTCTTGACTGCAGCACGACTGCTCCATGTGGCTATACCCTCAGGGGAACTGCAAATGTGACATGGAACCTGAGATCCATTCCAGAAAAATCTGACCTTCAAAAGCCAAATGCCGTTCCTTCCCTTCTGAGCCCTAAAATGTACCCATACAGCAGTTTACAAATTAGCTTTCCTTTATGAAAAAGCACTGACTGAACAGTTGGAGACTACCACTGGGGAGAAATTGTATTATGAGAAATCACTAAATAAATAGTTTGAGACTGCAGACCAGATTTGTGTCAGTCAGAAGACTGAGCCTGAGAAGACTGAGGAGCCTGGGAATTTAGCGGATCTGAAGCTAAAAAGATGAAAAGGAGGGAACCAGGTAAATGTTTGTTCCCCAGTTAATTTGAGATTTTTTGTCTTGAACTGGAGGGTCGCTTTAATTCATTTACCACTGCAGTTTTACTACTCCAGTAGGGGAGTGGCGTAGGAAAACTGAAGTAGTGTTTCTAGACAAAAGTGTTAGGTTTATAGATGAGCCAAATTTAACAGACACCATGGAGCATTTCATAAACTTGGTTCAAGGTATGCGCAAGCAGACTCGTCCAAAACTAATTCCATTCATTGTGTTTTGCAGCTTCTTTCAAAATGTCTGTTTTCTCAATCTTTACAGCATTATATTTTGGCTTTTGGAGGAATTATTGCCATTCCCTTGATTCTAGCAGAGCCTCTATGTGTGAAGCATGACAATGCAGTGAAAAGCCAGCTGATGTGCACCATATTCTTTGTGTCTGGAATATGTACAATTCTTCAAACAACTATTGGAACAAGGTATTTAGAACTTTGCACCTTAATCCTGAGAACAAAATGTCTAAAATGACTTAAAAAAGTATTCATACCCCACATTTCCAAATTTTTTCATGTTACACACACAATCTTAAGTGTATTTTATGTGATAGACCAACAAAAAATAGCAAGTATGTGTGAAGAGAAAGGAAAATGATACATGGTTTTGAAAATGTTTAATTAATAAAAAAAAGTGTGCATGCATTTGTATTCAGCCCACTGTACTCTGATACCTCTAAATAAAATCCAGTGTGACCAATTGCCTTCAGAAGTCACCTAATTAGTAAATCGAGTCCACCCGTGTGAAATGTATTCTTAGTTTAACTACAGCTGTTCTGTAAAGGCCTCAGAGGTTTGTTAGTGGACATTAGTGATCAAATAGCATAATAAAAAAACAAGAAACACACCAGACAGGTCAGGGATAAAGTAGGAGAAGTGTAAAGCAGAGTTAGGTTATAAAGAAAATATCCCAAGCGCTGAACATCTCATGGAGCACTGTTTAATCCATCTGAAAATGGGAGAAGTAAGGCACAACTGCAAACCTACCAAGACATGACCATCCACCTAAACTGACAGCCCAGGCAAGGAGAGCACTAATTAGAGAAGCAACCAAGAGACTTATGGTCCCTCAGGAGGATCTGCAAAGATCCACAGCTCAGGTGGGAGAATCTGTTGACAGGACAACAATTAGTCGTGTAGTCCACAAATGTAGCCTTTATGGAAGAGTGGCAAGAGTAAAGTCATTTTTCAAAACAAACCATAAGACGTCCCAATTGCAGTTTGCCCCAAGCCATGAAGGGGACATGTGGAAGAAAGTGCTCTGGTCAGAGGAGACCAAAGTTGAACTTTTTGGCCTAAATGCAAAAAATGCTTTGTGTGGTGGAAAACTAATACTGCATCACCCTGAACACACTATCCCCACTATGAAACATGGTGATGGCAGCATTATGCTGTGGGGATGCTTTTATTCAGCAGGGTTAGGAAAGCTTATGAGAGTTAATATGAGGACAGAGCTCAAAGGGGGCTGAAATCAAATGCACGCCACACTTTTGAGATTTATTATTGAGACTTCTTTAAACAGCAGCAAAAAAAGTCCCAAACACACTCCAGGAGGAGGGTGGAGTAAAAAAAACTGGAGTAGCTTTTCAAGACAGGTTTAGGGATGAGACAAATTTATCAAACATATGACATTTGATAAATGTGGCATGAAGTACGCTAACACAGACTCAAGCAAATCTGACTTCAAATATTCCCCTCATGATAAATTCACTCCATAGTGTTTACACAAAATTTTGTGACATTTTGGGGGTTTAGTGCCCTATTCTCCACATCTCCAAAAATGGGATAGGGCAGTGCAGATGTGATTAAAGCCAGCCTAGCACATTTACCCTAAGTTCACACTTGCGCGTTTTACAGCGCGTTCGAACGCGCTGTAAAACGCATAACCGATGCAAACCAATGCTTCCCTATGGGACTGGTTCACATCTTCGCGTTTTACAGCGCGTTCGAACGCGCTGAAAAACGCCCGACGCATAAACAAGTTCTTGAGCTTCTTTGGGGCGTTTTGTTGCGCGTTTGCGGCCATAGGACACTGCTGTCAATCACACAAATACGTAATACGCGCGTTGACTATGGACAAAAACGCGCACAAAAACGCGTGACAAAAACGCGCGTTAAACGCGCATATCAAATACGCTCAGGTCTGAACCCAGTGTTAGGGCTCATGCACACGAACGTGTGCTGGTCTGGCCCATATTGCGGCCTGCAAACAGTGGATCCGCAATACACAGGCCACGGCCATTTGTGCACCGCATCACAGATGCGGACCCATTCACTTGAATGTTCTATTTTTTTGCGACGCGGATGGATCACGGACCCATTGAAGTTGAATAAGTCTGCATCCGTCTGCAGAAAGAGCATGGATGTTGTCCATGCATTGAGGACCACAAATTGTCCATAATTTAATCTATACCAGGAAACTTGAATAGATTATAGCAGAAACATACACTAGCTCCCTTGCTGGTGTATATTTCCATAATGGCACATGGACCTGCACAGATGTACCACAGTTATTTCGGGGCATGCACCTGTTAATAATTGTGGTGCATCTGACACCAGTCAGAGTTTGATTTAGACCGGTGTAAAACATCAGTCTTAATAAATGACCCCCTTTGTGAACACTTTTAAATTATTTGTTATTGTTTTTTGTAAGAGTTTACACACAAAGTTAACTGGTTCTTTGCAGCCTACAGTGAAATTACAATTTCTCACCAATTGGGTGCTATACAGCTGAGACCCCATTGAGGAGGCAGTATTGAATGGAGTAGTGATAATTGATTATGCATTACATGTAACACTACGGGAGTATGTTTTCATAATTTCTTTGGAGATTTATGGAATAGCTGTGCATATACTTAGTTACCCCTTCATGCCACATCCCCTAACTGGAGCTGGCAAGTGACTGGAAATGGGTCCCAACCTGTAGTGATCACTTTCATTCTAGTGATCAGACCTTCACTGGCCTAACATTTATTGCCTGTAAGTAGGGTATAAATGTAATAGTAGGAAAACATCCTCCATGAGTAAACAGAGAATAGTACACAATATATTACTATTAAACATCACCTAAAATCTACGAGCTGGCATAGATGTCAGTTAACAGTTACACCAGTTTTCTAACATTTTTTATTTTATACATCTTGCTCCTTGGTTGTTCTGCCCCGTTCTGTTAAGTTCAACTTAGGGTACTTTCACACTAGCGTTTTTCTTTTCCGGCATAGAGTTCCGTCACAGGGACTCTATACCGGAAAAGAACTGATCAGGCATATCCCCATGCATTCTGAATGGAGAGTAATCCGTTTAGTTTGCATCAGGATGTCTTCAGTTCAGTCGTTTTGACTGATCAGGCAAAAGATAAAACCGTAGCATGCTACGGTTTTATCTCCGGCCAAAAAAACTTGCCTGAAAGCAATTTTTCCCATAGGAATGTATTCGTGCCAGATCCGGCATTCAAAATACCGGAATTCCGGATCCGTCCTTCTGGCCTGCGCATGCGCAGACCGGTAAAAATGTGAAAAAAGATACAAGACGGATCCGTCTGTCCGCATGACAAGCGGAGAGACGGATCCATCCTTGCAATGCATTTGTGAGACGGATCCGCATCCGGATCCGTCTCACAAATGCTTTCAGTCAGCGGCAGATCGGCGGAACCGGCGGGCAGTTCCGACGACGCAACTGCCCGCCGGATCACACTGCCGCAAGTGTGAAAGTAGCCTTACTTGTGTTTTTCCACAAAAAATGTTGAGAGAACAGCAGAAAAATTTTAAAAGTCACAAAATGTATGACTTTTGCACAGCGTACATGCTTTGTAAATGATGCCCGTTGTATTTAATAAACAGGTACAGCAATATAATCACATGGTTGATGTCCCCATAACCATCGCAGCATGTACTATTATTGGTGATGACTAGAGATGAGCGAATTTCTAAAAAGTTTGATTCGCCAAATCTCACAAAATTGCACCCCTCAGATGCCACATTCATAACAACATTAACAATAAAAAAAATGAAATCAAACTTACCGCCTCCATTTGCTCGCGACGGACCGGCCGGCGCCATCTTGCTTGAAGATCTCAACCGAAATCCCGTGCGGCTCGAGATTACGTCATCACGGCGGCTGGCGTTATGATGTACTCTCGCACCGCACAGGATTTCAGGCAAGATCTTTAAGAAAGATTGAGGCTGCCAGGCCGTCGCGAGCGAATGGAGTAGGTAAGTTTGAATTTTTAGTTTTTTATAATATTTCAGGTTAAATCAATTCGCTGACATAAAGCACAAGGAAATTCGGCTTCTAGGCAAATCGAATTTATCCTGAAATTTGGATCAAATTCCACTTTGAGGGATTCGATTCGCTCATTCAATTTGACAACTTTGCCGCAGTTAGCCAAAAAATTCCCAATTAATTTGTCACAAATCACTATAAATCAGGTATACCCAGGCCACTCTGCCTTAGGCTAAGTTCACACGAACGTGTGTGATCTGTGGCCGTATTGCGGCCCGCAAATCGCGGGCCGCAATACACGGCCACAGTTCCGTGTGAATTCCGCATCACGGATGCGGACCCATTCACTTCAATGGGTCCGCTAATCCGGAATCGCGGAACGGCCGCACGGGACGGGACCCCTCGGAAGCACTACGGAGTGCCTCCGTGGGGTTACGTCCCGTACTTCCGTTCCGCTAAAAGATAGAACAAGTCCTATCTTTTAGCGGAACGGCCGGATCGCGGACCCATTAAAGTGAATGGGTCCGCGATCCGATGCGGCTGACCTACGGCCGGCGATCGAGCATTGCGGCCCGCTATTTGCAGGCCGCTTGACAGGCACGGGTCATACACGTTCGTGTGAACTCGGCCTTAGGGTACAGGCACACGGAGTGGCCATGCTGCTGAAGAGTTGTAGCCATGCTCTGGTAAAAAAACATGTGGCCAATTAGCCGCAGCTGTCTTTCATGTAATAATGAACACCGCACTGCATAGTCCTTCATTGTTAATGGCCGTGCGGCACCTTTAAACAGAGACTGGTGCTGGTATGCGGTACTTGTAATATGGTACTTGTAATATAGTGCCGTGCATTATCATGCTGCAACATGAGGTGAAGGTCGTGGATGAATGGCACAACAATGGGCCTCAGGATCTCGTCACTGTATCTCTGTGCATTCAAAATACCATCAATAAAATGCACCTGTGTTCGTTGTCTATAACATACGCCTGCCCATACCATAACCCCACCGACACCATGGGTTACTCGATCCACAACGTTGACGTCAGCAAACCGCTCACCCACATGACACCACACACGCTGTCTGCCATTTGCCGTGAATAGTGAAAACAGGAACTCATCAGTGAACAGAACGCCTCTCCAATGTGCCAGACGCCATCGAATGTGAGCATTTGCCCACTCAAGTCAGTTACGGCGACGAACTGCATTTAGGTCCAGACCCCGATGAGGACGGAGTGCATGCAGATGAGCTTCCCTGAGACGGTTTACGACAGTTTGTGCAGAAATTCTGCGTTTGGGGATTCGTGTCACCAGTTTACAGCAGCAATATGGGTAGGTAACATGGTACCCTGTGTAGGGTTGGACGGGTGGCTTTAGTCACTTTGTATATTGTCATCTTTATGCTAATACTCCACCGTCCCTTCAATACCCCACAGTACCCATTTGTGAGACCCATAGACTGAGAGGATGTTAGTTGTTATTAATTAGGGAATAGCATATTGCATCCACAACTACTCCTGTGTCTATAGTTCCTGCATAATTTTGTGTGATCTGCTGTTCATGGTTACCCTCACCCCCAAATGTGATTCTCCACATTGCAGAGCCCTCCAGGCTCAGTCTTCATGTCTTGTCCCTTTTTTCGCTCTTACCTGTAATGATGATGTCATTTGAATTGAATAAAATGAGATTTTTTTAGCGTGATACATCCTTGCTCTTTTTTTGTATAGTTTGTAGTAGGCTGAGGAGTTGGGTTTTGCATTTGGGTTGTTGTAAGTTATAACTGAGGCCTGCAATATACCTGCTTCCACAAATACTGGTATTTTATAGGGTCTTTGTCACAGGGTCATTTTGAAAATGACAGGCAGAGGAGGAGGCAGGCCATTCCGCACGGGTGGTAAGGGTCAGGTAGGTGCACCAGGCCGGAGCCTAAGTTGGAAGTTGGAGAAGGCGCGTGTGATTACGTCAAAGGACGCACCAGAATTGGTTGAGTGGCTCACTCAGCCTTCCGCTTCTGCACCCTCCTCATCCTCTGCATCAGCGCCCTCCTCACTCGCTGCTTGCAACCCCAAAGACACCACCACCACCACCATAGCCCCTTCACTCGAGTCAGAGGAATTATTTTCACATCCATTCCCAGACCTTACCAATGCGCAGCCATTCTTGACATCGGAAGAGAAAGATGAGGTAGCAATGGCCGCCACCCAGCAGTCTGACGACAGTACCCAGATCAGCCCAAGGAGGATGGTCACCACTGTTGCTGCCTACTCCGAGATCTCGCATGAGAGGAAGAGGAGGGGAATTCACAGGGAGAGACAGAGCAGCAGATGGGGAAGAGAAGGAGAAGCAGGCAGAACTTGCAGCGCACAGGAGGCAAAAAGCAGACTGCAAATGCATCTGGAGCGAGCCTTCCACCATGCATGGTCACATGTGGTGCTCCCAGGACGCCGGCACATGGCTCCGCAGTGTGGGCTTTTTTTTTTACATGTCAGCTGCTGACAATAGTGTTACCAGCTGCAGCTGTTAATGCCGCGGTAAGCCCAACACTCATTAGGGACAACCACCTTAAGAAAGCACCTGGCCTCCCATCACAGAGCCCAGTGGGAGCAACACCGTCAGAAACCTCCCATTTGTCCTCTACTCCACCTTCCACCATGCTGTTGTCACGTTCATCTGGCAAAAGGCAGGCTTCCGTGGCACAAATGTTCGAACGTAAAAAGTTGATGACGCCGGATAGCCCTCTTGCCCAACGGCTGACTGCCGGCTTGTCGGAACTGCTAGCCCGCCAACTACTGCCATATAAACTGGTAGACTCGGAGGCCTTTATAAAATTTGTGGCCATTGGCACATCGCAATGGAAGGTCCCCAGAAGGAAATATTTCTCCCAGAAGGGCATCCAAGAGCTATATGGCCATGTTCAGCGGCAATTGAATGTATGTCTGGCACACAATGTCGGTGCCAAGATACATCTGACCAAAGTCACATGGTATAGCAAACACGGGCAGGGAAGGTACATAACTTTTACTGCCCACTGGGTGAACCTTCTGACGGCTGTCAAGCATGCAACCCGTGGCACCTGTGTGGATTTGGTGTTATCACTACGGATTGCATGCAGGCCTGCCTCTTCTTCTCCTCCTCCTACTCCATCCTCCGTCTCCTCCTCGGCTGACTCCTCATTTTCACTGCTACCGACTCTTCCGCTGCACCCCCCCAGCTCCCCAGAACCTATTCGATGTGCCAGGTGATACGTTGACATGCTGTGCTGCGGCTGTTCTGCCTGGAAGCCAAGAGCCACACTGATCCTGCACTTGTTTCAAATCTGCAGTCACAGGCTGATCAGTGGCTAACTCCACTCAATTTGACAGTTGGTAAAGTGGTGTGTGACAACGGTGCCAATCTGCTAAGCGTGCTGAAATAGGGCAAAATGACACACATGCCGTGCATGGCACACGTCCTGAACTTAGTCGTGCAGCGATTCATTGCCCGGGATACAGGACGTCTTGCGGCAGGCCAGGAAAATCTCTGGCCATTTTAGAAGATCTTACATGGCCATGGCTCGCCTTGCTGACGTTCAGCGGCAACACCACTTGCCCGTCAGATGTCTGATTTGTGACTACCCGAAGTGCTGGAACTCCACCTTGCATATGCTTGATAGGCTGCTCCAGCAGAAACGTGCCGTTAAGGACTACCTGTACGAACTCTGCGGCAGGACAGTTTCTAGGGAGCTTTTTTTTTTTTCCACCGGCTGCTCATGCACGACGCATGCAGACTTCTGTGGCGATTTGATGAGATCACCAAACTGGTCAGTTGCAGCCAGGGCACCATCAGTGACATCGTACCCTACGCCTTCTTTCTGGAGCGTGTGTTGCGTCGTGTCATGGATCAAGCCGTCGAGGAGCAGGAGCAGAAAGATGAGGAAGTCGCAATGCTAAATGAATTCCCATCTGAGAAAAGTCAGCAGGTGTCACGACCGCTATCCCAGCAGCAGTCGTGTCGCACCAGACGGAGGGGAAGGGGGACCCTTATCTACGGATGGGAATAGAATGGCCACCCCTGACTAACCCTAAGCTGGCACCTGTCTGCCCTGATACCCTAGACGGGGTGTGAACCCGTGCGGCGAGCAGGATGCCTAAACCCTCAGTCGCCCTAACAAGACTGGACTGGGGAAAGGCCGATGGGAGTGCTAGTCACCATCACTCACATCTAGGAAAACAACAAGGGAAGACAGCAACAAACAAACAACAGCAGAGATAGACTTATCCAGTCACGAGCAGAGAAGGCGATCCCAAACACGACAGTCCACGCCGGACAAGAGCTCCACAGCAACACCATCAAACGATCTCCTTCCAAGGTCAGAGTAGCACTGGAAGTAAGGACTATATCTGGCAATGACTGCAAGTGAAACTGAAACTAATATAGTAGCTGGGAGTGGCAGACAGGACTCACCTGAGAAGGATGCCTACAGACTCCCAGTCAGGACAAAAAGGTTCACAAGGCAAAACCCAGATGACATACCCTGAACCACGGAGCAAACTCACAAGCTATCGCGAGTAGCAAGTCGCTGCGACCTTCTCCTCCCAGACCTGTCTGGATCAGTCACAGTCGTGACAGTGCCCCCCTTTCTACGAGGGGCCCCTGGACCCTCAAGACCAGGCCTCTCCGGATGGGAGCTATGAAAAGCCCGAATGAGTCTGTCCGCTTTTATCTCTGATGCTGGAACCCACATTCTCTCTTCGGAACCATAACCTTTCCAGTGCACCAGGTACTGAAGAGAGCGGCGAACATATCTTGAATCAACAATCTTTTCTACCTGAAACTCAAGACTGCCATCAACAACCACCGGTGGAGGCGGTAGTGGCAATGGTTCAGGAGGTTCTACATATCTCTTAAGCAGAGATCTGTGGAAGACATTATGGATCCTTAGAGTCTGAGGTAGCTCCAGACGAAAAGCCACCGGGTTAATGATCTTAATTACCCTATAAGGACCAATAAATCTCGGACCTAATTTCCACGAGGGAACCTTCAACTTGATATTTCTGGTAGACAACCACACCAAGTCATTCACCCCAAGGTCCGGACCTTCAGAGCGCTTCCTATCAGCCGTACGTTTGTATCTACCACCAATTCTCTTCAAACTTTCTTGCACACTCTGCCACACTGAAGAAAGTGAAGACGCAAATCGTTCCTCCTCTGGAATCCCAGACGGCCCCCCCTCACTAAACGTACAAAACTGAGGATGGAAACCATACGCACCAAAAAATGGTGACTTATCGGTGGATTCTTGACGACGATTATTAATGGCAAACTCGGCTAACGGTAAATAAGATGACCATTCCTCCTGATTTTCGGAAACAAAGCATCTCAAATATGTCTCTAGGTTTTGATTGGTACGTTCAGTCTGACCGTTGGACTGCGGATGGAAAGATGAAGAAAACGACAGACGAACCCCTAAACGAGAACAAAAAGCTTTCCAAAATTTAGAAACGAATTGGGTACCACGATCCGAAACAATATCGGAAGGGACCCCGTGAAGCTTCACGATGTGGTCAATAAAAACCTGAGCCAGTGTGTTAGCATTAGGCAATGCGGCAAGAGCAATAAAGTGCACCATTTTACTGAATCTGTCAACAACTACAAGAATAACAGTCTTCCCCGCTGATACTGGTAGATCCGTAATGAAATCCATTGACAGGTGCGTCCAAGGCCTGTTGGGGATGGCCAAAGGTAAAAGACGCCCTGCCGGACGAGTATGATCTACCTTAGAACGAGCACAGGTAGCACATGCAGACACAAAATTCAACACCTCCTGGCGCCATTTAGGCCACCAGAACCGACGAGACACTAACTCAGAGGTTGCCCTACTACCTGGGTGTCCTGCCAGTGTGGAGTTATGGTGTTCTTTTAGTATCTCCAGTCGTAAATTTTCTGGCACAAACAGTTTACCCGAGGGGCAGGAGGCCGGGGCGTCCCCCTGAGCTTCCAACACCCTCCCCTCCAAACCTGAGTGTAATGCAGAGACCACCACCCCCTTTTGCAAAATGGGCTCTGGTACCTCAACATCACCCCCTCCAGGAAAACTTCGAGACAATGCATCCGCCTTAGTATTTTTTGCCCCCGGGCGATAGGTTATTACAAAATTAAACCTAGTAAAAAATAACGACCACCGAGCCTGTCTAGGGGTGAGACGTTTAGCAGACTCCAGATATAATAAGTTTTTGTGATCAGTAATCACCGTGACGGGATGAACCGCCCCCTCCAAAAAATGACGCCACTCCTCAAAAGCCAACTTAATAGCCAAAAGTTCCCTGTTGCCAATATCATAGTTCCTTTCTGCAGTAGACAATTTCTTCGAAAAGAAAGCACACGGACGCCATTCACCAGGGGACGGGCCCTGAGATAGTACTGCTCCCACCCCCACCTCTGATGCATCAACCTCTACAATAAAAGGAAGCGAGACATCTGACTGTACGAGAATAGGGGCCGAGGTGAATCTCTCCTTCAGAGATGCAAAGGCAGTTTTGGCTGCATGTGACCATTTGGAAAAATCGGATCCCTTTCGGGTCATGTCCGTCAGTGGTTTGACCACCAAGGAATAGTTCTTTATAAACTTTCTATAAAAATTGGCAAACCCCAGGAAGCCTGCAATGCCTTCAGGTTCTCAGGCAGATCCCACTCTATAATCGCCCGGACTTTCTCGGTTCCATGCGGAAACCTGAATCTGACAACACATACCCCAGAAAGGGCAGTTCTTTTACGGCGAACACACATTTTTCTAACTTAGCAAACAATTTGTTGGCCCTTAATATCTGCAGCACTTGTCTCACATGGATCTTATGAGTATCCAGATCCGGGGAATAGACCAGGATGTCATCAAGATATATCACAACAAATCTCACGATAAGGTGACTAAAAATATCGTTGACAAAATGTTGGAATACCGCAGGCACATTAGTAAGACCAAATGGCATGACCAGATTTTCATAATGCCCTTCCGGAGTATTAAAAGCCGTCTTCCACTCATCCCCCTCTTTGATGCGAACCAGGTTATAGGCTCCTCTGAGATCCATTTTGGAGAACCATTTAGCACCAGCAACCTGATTAAAGAGGTCGGGAATGAGAGGAAGAGGATAGGGATCTCGGATAGTTATCCGGTTTAATTCCCGGAAATCCAGGCAAGGACGTAGGCCCCCATCTTTCTTTTTAACGAAAAAGAACCCTGCAGCCACAGGTGAAGAAGAGGGTCTGATGTGTCCCTTAGCCAAACTCTCCGAAATATAATCTTTCATAGCCTTCCTCTCCGGGCCGGAAAGATTGTATAACCGGGTTTTAGGTAGTTTTGCCCCAGGTAATAGATTAATCGGGCAATCATATGGACGATGAGGTGGTAACCCCTGACAACCCTTCTCAGAGAACACATCCATAAAATCTGACAGAAAGGCAGGTAAAGATGTTACAGAGAGTGTAGAGCACCTACTACTCAAGCAGTTGTCCTTACAATGTTCACTCCACTCCACAATCTCCCCGGCCTGCCAATCCACCACTGGATTGTGAGTCACCAGCCAGGGAAGCCCCAATACCATAGGAGCCGGAAGACCGTCCAGGACATAACAAGAGATATGCTCTTTATGGAGGTCCCCTACCTGCAGATGGATATTATGGATGATCTGAGTTAACTCTCTCTGAGTAAGAGGGGAGGAGTCGATGGCAAAAACAGGAATAGTTCTGCATACCGGTTCCGGAGTAAAACCCAGAGCCTGAGCAAACCGTGAATCCACCAAGTTGACCCCCGCCCCACTGTCCAAAAAGACGGAACAGATCTCAGTTTTATTGCCCGCTTCAACGGTAGCGGACAACAAAAACTGAGACATGCGTATGGAGGAAACGAATACGCCCAGACTGTTCTCCTCCGCACAATCTGGGGACTCTAGTTTTCCGGCGGCTCCTTTGTTTGTGGTCTCTTGGGTTCTGAGGGACAAACCTTTACAAAATGACCCCTCCCCCCACAACGAAAACAAACCTCTGACCTACGGCGGAACTTAGGAGGATTCACCCGTCTAGTGGCGCCCCCTATTTGCATTGGTTCGACTGGACCATAACAGACCAATCCCTGCCCTATAGAGGCCTCCGTAAAATTTAATAGTCTCTCCCTGAGTCGTCTGTCGATTCATATGGACAGAGACATAGCAGCCTCAAGAGACCCAGGGACCTCGTATACCGCCAGCGCGTCTTTTAATTTTTCAGACAACCCCTGGCAGAACTGACTCCTAAGGGCCGAGTCGTTCCATAACGTATCAGTAGCCCACCTACGGAATTCAGAACAATATAGTTCAGCAGACCGGTTCTCTTGCCGAAGTCTACGTAGCTTAGACTCAGCCACTGAGACCCTGTCCGGGTCATCATATACGAGACCCAGGGCTTCAAAAAACTCCTCCACTGATCGTAAGGCCGGAGAGTCTGATGGTAGGGAGAAAGCCCAAGCCTGCGGATCTCCTTGCAGGAGAGAAAATACAATGCCCACCCGTTGTTCCTCACCGCCGGAGGATCTAGGGCGTAACCTGAAGAACAATTTGCAAGCTTCTCTGAAGGTTACAAATTGGTCTCTCCCTCCTGAGAACCTATCAGGTAAAGCCACTTTTGGCTCAGGAGTACCTTGGTTTCCCGTAGCAACGGTGGAACCCAAGGATTGCTGCTGCAGCACTGTTGCTTTTAATCCTGCCACTTCAAGGGATAACCCCTGTAATTGTTTCGCCAAAACCGAAACCGGATCCATAGTGGAACAGACAAAATACAAAGCAAAACAGCAAGCAAAAAAAAAAAAAAGAAATGTCACTTTTTTTTTAAAAGGCCAGATATACTGTCACGACCGCTATCCCAGCAGCAGTCGTGTCGCACCAGACGGAGGGGAAGGGGGACCCTTATCTACGGATGGGAATAGAATGGCCACCCCTGACTAACCCTAAGCTGGCACCTGTCTGCCCTGATACCCTAGACGGGGTGTGAACCCGTGCGGCGAGCAGTATGCCTAAACCCTCAGTCGCCCTAACAAGACTTGACTGGGGAAAGGCCGATGGGAGCGCTAGTCACCATCACTCACGTCTAGGAAAACAACAGGGGAAGACAGCAACAAACAAACAACAGCAGAGATAGACTTATCCAGTCACGAGCAGAGAAGGCGATCCCAAACACGACAGTCCACGCTGGACAAGAGCTCCACAGCAACACCATCAAACGATCTCCTTCCAAGGTCAGAGTAGCACTGGAAGTAAGGAGTATATTTGGCAATGACTGCAAGTGAAACTGAAACTAATATAGTAGCTGGGAGTGGCAGACAGGACTCACCTGAGAAGGATGCCTACAAACTCCCAGTCAGGACAAAAAGGTTCACAAGGCAAAACCCAGATGACATACCCTGAACCATGGAGCAAACTCACAAGCTATCGCGAGTAGCAAGTCGCTGCGACCTTCTCCTCCCAGACCTGTCTGGATCAGTCACAGTCGTGACAGCAGGAGTCTGAATAGGAGTCAGATGAGGATGGTGCCTGGGGGGTGGAGGAGGAACAAGAAGAGCAGGCTTTAAACCTTTCTGGGATCCCTGGTGTTGTCTGTGGCTGGTGGGAGGAGACCGAGGACGACATTCTCCTGGGAGATGAGAAGGAGCCAGGGCACTTCACCGCTTCCAATTTAGTGCAAATGGGGACCTTCATGCTCCAGTGTTTGAAGAGGGACTCCTGTATAAAAAGCATAAAAGGCAAGGACCAGAACTGGGTGCCAACATACTTAGACCCCTGGTACAAACACAATATAGCAGACATGTTACCAGCACCACAGAGGGCTGTCAGAATGCAGCATTTCCAGGCCTTGCTTCGAGAGATGCTGCATTCTGCTGTTGCGGGTGCTGGCAGAGGAATTTCCACCCACAGAGAAACAGTTGCAGGTACCAATCCTACAGCGCATTTAAGAGGAGGGCGGTTTGAAGATGTGTTGGTCACTTCGGATATGAGATATAACATGTAAAAGGACCTAGGAATTTTAGTGAACAGCAAACTAAACTGTAAATACCAGTGTCAGGCAGCTGCTGCCAAGGCCAATAAGATAATGGGTTGCATCAATAAGGGGCATAGATGCCAGTGATGAGAACATAGTCCTACCACTTTACAAATCATTAGTCATACCACACATGGAGTACTGTGTACAGTTACAGTATGGGCTCCTGTGAACAAGGCAGACATAGCAGAGCTGGAGAGGGCAACTAAAGTAATAACTTTAATGGAGGACTACAGTAACCTGAAAGATTATCAGCATTAGGGTTATTTACTTTAGAAAAAAGATGACTGAGGGGATACTATGTAGAAATATTTTAGGAGTCAGTACAGAGATCTCTCCCATCATCTATTTATCCCCAGGACTGTGACTGTGATGAGGGGACATCCTCTGCGTCTGGAAGAAAGAAGGTTTGTGCACAAACATAGAAGATGATTCTTTACGGTAAGAGCAGTGAGACTATGGAGCTCTCTGCCTGAGAAGGTGGTATTTCTGGAGTGTAATAATATTATAGGCTATAGCTACTAGAGAGGGGTCGTTGATCCAGGGAGTTATTCTGATTGCCTGATTGGAGTCGGGAAGGAATCTTTCTCCCCTTAAGTGGGGAAAATTGGCTTCTACCTCACTTTTTTTTTTTTTGCCTTCCTCTGGATCAACTTGTAGGATAACAGGACGAACTGGATGGACAAATTTTTTCGGCCTTTGTTATATATTATGTTAGGTGATGAAAATCATTTTAATTAACTAATTATTTTCTTATTTATCCCCAGATTGCCTATTCTACAAGGAGGGACATTCAGTTTAATTACACCAACATTAGCAATACTATCTTTGCCTCAGTGGAAATGTAAAAATTCTGAAGACTTCACATTTAATGGAACTGGAAATTTTTCTGTTAATAACACGGAACACTGGCAGCCACGAATAAGAGAAGTAATGCTATAGCGTTTTTTTTAAATGTCATATTTCTCTAAAAGCCTGTATGATAAGGCACCTTTCAGACAAGAGAGTTTCACACTCCGGACTCACAGCGTGAGAATTCAGCAGCACCCGTCCTGACCTCCCAGCACTGACAGGGTCACATAGCATTATATTGATTCATGATGCTATGTAACCCTTACAGTTCTGGAAAGTATTGGATAACACTGACATAATGCTGTCAGTGTTATCCAATACATTCCAGACCTCCAAGGGTTACATAGCATTATAAATAGTGCTAAACGCGAATATTCGAAAAGCGAATTTTAATTGCGAATATCGCCACTTCGAGAATTCACGAATATTTAGAATATAGGGCTAGATATTCGTGAATAGTGTTGATCGTGAATATTCTAATCGCAAATTTATCACAAAATTATTGCAAATTTATTGCGAATATCAGCACTTATCAACATCCCTAGCAACCAATAGGAAAGTTGCCTACCGCTTAGTGCTGTTCGCGAATATTCTAATCGCAAATTTTTATCTCAAATATATTACATTGCCGATTTTCGCAATCAAGAAAATAATGACTGGAAATCGAATTCTAGAATTTGTGAATTTATGGCGAATATTTGCCCAAAAATTAGCGAAATATAGCGAATTTGAATATTGCCTATGCCGCTCATCACTAATTATAAATCAATATAATGCTATGCGACCCCGTTAGTGCTGGGAGGTCAGGACGAGAGCTGCTGAATACTCACGCTGTAAGTCCTGAGTGTGAAACTCCCAGTGATAAAATCTGATGGAATTATTTGCATCTCATCTTTGTTTTGGACCCACTCCTGCTTTTGGCTTATACATTCTGATCAAATACTAATGCAAAACCCTAACTAAAATAATGCATTAGCTACAATGAATTTGGGTCGAGTTGGTGGAGAGATTTGTGTGGTTTAGACTCCTTCTTTATGGTAATAATCCAGCTGCCATATTTTATCCATTCACCAAGTTTGGCCCATCTGGTTTTAACCCAAATACAAGCAGTTATTTGACCACAGGCGACCCACATTCATCTTACTGAAGGGCCAAGTGGCATTCAGCACTAACTGTTCTGTGATGCCCTTACATGTCCGAGGCTGCACACTCTCTGCACTGAAGGAATCGCCGTCTGTCTACCCTTTGCCGACGGGCGCAGGTTACCCGCTCAACGTTGTTTGTCATAGGGATAGGAGATTGTAATCCTGGAGAAGACTAATTTATTTGGTAAAAGACTAATTTATTCACTAAAAGACTAATGTTTTCACTAAAAGAATATTTTTTCTGATGAAATAATAATTTCTCTGACAAAAAAACTACTCGTGGGAAAATCTGCTTTTTGTGCTGTTTCCACTTTGTGAATCAGGGCCTAAGAGAATAGCTTATCTATTAATCAATGCGAACACACTGCAAACAGTAGAATGAGGCAGGTGTATCACCCCAATTTATGAATCAGGGCCTAATAGAATTGCTCATCTATTAGATTAAATCAGATTAAGTATTAATGGCGCAGCAAGTGAACTAAATAAATGTGCCTATATATTAGACCACCTATTGACAATGAGTCGGACGCACATTAAGTCTATGTATAACAGAATAGATTACGTATGAATGGTGCAGCAGATGAACAAGATGCACAGGGCGATTACACTCAGCGTGTACTGTCCCTGCAGTCTCCTTATGTTCTCACTACAGTGTGTACAATCTCTCCCTACACTGTCGCTGCACTGCCCTATCCAATATTCTACAATTAAAAGCTTTGTTAACCACTGTCCCTAGCACTTGCCACATCTTCCCTATGCTCATCTCACAGTAAAATGACCAGGCGGGATGAGGCTTTTATAGGGCTGTGACATTACACGGCATGGCTATTTGCAGATTGGATGGCTGTACTACATTATGGGTCATATCACATTCCGGGCTTCTTACTTTCATTTTGTAACACATGTAGCCACCATTTTAGGAAAAAAACGATTTGTTACCATGAAGTACGATGAAATTAAAATTCGTGGCAAATCAAATTTTGCCTAAAATTCGGATTGAATTCCTCTTTGGATGCTTCAATTCATTCATTTTTAGTTATGTATTTCAAAAGAGCCCTTTTATTGAATCAAAACGGTTCAAATTCTTGTAAAAAATGTATTTTATTTTATTTTTTATTTTATTTTTATTGCTTTTATTATTATCATTACCAAGCAAATGGAAATGCAATTTCAATAATTTAGTAATAGAAAAAATGACAAGGGATCATCACTAAAATGATGAAAAATTCTGATTATTTTGGATAACTTTGCTGTATACATAATGCTAACAATATTATGCTTATCATCACTATTCTGCGTTATGCAGAACTGAAGGAAACATACTGCGACAGTTCAAGAAGGGGTTGAATATTTTAAGAACAAAAGTAAACATACTTTTCCTGTTAGAACAAAGACTTTAACTTTGAAATCACTCTCAACCAGATTATTTTTGGTTCTGGTATTCTTTATTTTATTGTTGCTTTAAATTATCTTTAATGCAGCACATAAGGACTTTAGGGATTGACCTGCCAGGACAGTGCTGGGCAGATTAATGTTTAGGATGGTGTTAATATGTTTTCATTTTTGGTGTAACAAACTAATGAATATGGTGCGGTGTTCATTTCTCTTTTTTCTATTATTAAGGTCAGGAAAGTGAGTCAGTCTTTAGTCCTATGTTTTGTCCAGCAATTTAATACACCCCACCCTTTTCCTGCATTCATCTCAAATGCATCACTAATGCTTCCTCCAATTCCATTTCAGTCATGTTTTCATAATGCCCTCTATTTCAATCAGTTCACATAATGTTCTGGAAGTCTTAGATCTTTTATATGTTTGCCATAATATTAAAGCTGGCTCCATAATGTTGTCTGGGAAGGTTGAGAGCAATGAACCAACATTTCTTTCGTAGACAAACATAGCATGGGACATAATTTCTCTCCTGATAAGAAAAAGTAACAAATCAGTAAAAAAGGAGACAAGGCAAGCCATGTAAGACATGTTTTTCTCCCCTTTGACCTTCTGGTAGACATACAGAGAATTCAGTTTTATTCTTGCATTCCATATATAGTGTAAGTCTTACAATTTCCAGATCTGCCTAGCTGATTGGTAAACATATTAATTATTACCGGTATGTATTGGAAACAGAACCATGGTAGGAAACATAAGAGTTTTAAAGAATGTAGACTGGTATGCATTGAAGTCCTTATTTCTTCTATTTGGGAATATATGACTGTTTTGCCTAACTTGTCTATCTGCAATTTGCATAAAAAGCTCCTTGGCATTCTACCATACTACTTTTAAATGGAACTATAAATGTCATCACTGTAGGGTTCATAGCCTGTGTCACAGAGGGTTCAGTTTAGATCTTCAGAAGGCTTTCTCAGATCCATGTCCTTAGTGGTGTGGGATTATATAGTAACATGAAAATTACACCTTTTTATTTGCAAATTATATTTACTGCTAATTGGCCATATCAAAACTTTACTGGGCAAAGGTTCAGGTTACTACTTTAGCCCTGTATCTAAATATCCTGGTCAAGGTAAATGGCTCTCAGTGGCACCCAGCACCCAGGGAACAGGCTCCAGTGTAAAATCTATAAAATGCCTCTTTACCTACCATGTGCCATTTAGAATGCTGGTGTGTTTTTATTTGGCAGAGGGGATTTTGGACCCCCTCAGACACAATGGCTGCTGTGTGACTTTAAAGAGTCACTTTACTTTCATACAGTTTAATTTAAAAGAAAATTGTGGAATTAGCAAATTTTTAAATCACTTCATTTAAAAAATATGCTTGCATCCACTTGAAAAAAGCTGCAAAGATATGGCCACTAGGGGTCTCATCTCCACCTAATTTGCAGTCCACTTTCTGTTGTTAGGCAACTTCCATCTCTAGAAAACAGAGAGAAAGGGGATGGTTCTTTGGAAATGAGGGCTGTCAGAGTTAGCTAAGCTTCTGAGCCCTTATAGAAGCACAGCCTCTTCACAGCTTTTCAAGAACAAAGGAGCATTCTGATTGTCTGTGTGTTCTCCCTCCCTTATCTGCTATTGTAAGCTCCCTATTGCGAAAAAGGTGGGAAGTAAGGCAAAGAAAAAAAGTCACTTCCAGTATAGTACTGGCAGACTTCTGAGAGAAATGCATCTAGCTGTGCAGATGAAAGAGGGAATAACTTCTCCTACTCCTTCACAGTTTTGGTTATACAATGAAGCACAGCTATTATGCACATTTTTTTCTTTAACTGAGTTACGCTTTAAACTCTACACCATCCCTAGCTACATTCAAATTGAAAACCCAACTCTTAAAATCATGTAAATACCCAGTTTACTTTGAGGAGAGCAAGCTGGCAAATCCTGAGGTCATAATATCCAGATTTTTGTAATATTTGTGGAAACTACAACTCCTGTTATAAGCAGTTTTTTTATTGTATAAAGTTTTTCTAAATACCAGATTCCTAATAGAATTGTTTGGTACTTATGGATCAGATTTAGTATAGGTTATCACTTGAGATAGATGAGGTGGTCAATGTTTGCACTGAAAAAGGAAGGGTCCATAGCAAAGCAAGATCTGGGAATAGAACACCCTGACTTAAACGCAAATGTCCATGAAAAAAAATATTTTTTACAATACATTAACAGTCTATATGTGAATATTCTATGTATTATTTCATTTATTTATGTATGTATTTATTTATTTATTTATTTATATATTTATTTATTTATTTATGTATTATTAAAAAAAAAAAAACAGGTGCATGGTTTTCTGGTTAGAATTTTTTTAAGTTCCTCCATGAATTCTATTTCTTGTCCTGGCTCTTTAACACCTTTAGGACCAAGCCAGTTTTCACCTTAAAGGGACACTGACAGGCCCAATAAGCATATTTAGGTATATATATGACAGTACAGGTCTTATCAAGTGTATTAAAATCATCTAAGTATCCCCCCTGTCCACCTTATAAATACAGAAAACTAAAGTTTTATAACCTGCTTGTCTCGTCTCCAATCTGCCCAAGGGGCGGCGTTTCATCTCAAAATGCGCCCAGCCAGCCGCTCCCAACTGCCGTTCTGAAGCCCCGCCCAGCTCATCAATATTCACTTCGCTGGGCTGCGGCTACAACTCTCCCCGACTCAAGTGCCCGGCGCATGCGCATAAAGCAGAGGCTGCAGCGGCCTCTAAGACGCAGACTGTCTGTACGCAGGCGGGGCTTCAGAACGGCAGTTGGGAGCGGCTGGCTGGGCTCATTTTGAGATGAAACGCCGCCCCTTGGGCAGATTGGAGACGAGACAAGCAGGTTATAAAACTTTACTTTTCGGTATTTATAAGGTGGACAGGGGGGATACTTAGATGATTTTAATACACTTGATAAGACCTGTACTGTCATATATATACCTAAATATGCTTATTGGGCCTGTCAGTGTCCCTTTAAGGACAAGGCAACATTTTTGAAATCTGACATGTGTCACTTTATTTGGTAATAATAGAGATGAGATTTTTTCAAAACTTCGATTTGCTGGTTCGCCAAATTTTTCGGGAAAAATTTGTTTGGATCCGAATATATTTGCGGCGATTTACATTAGAAAAGGGCTATTTCCTGGCTGCTGAGAGCCTTTATAGTGGTGTAGAACACTGTGCCTTGTAGTAACACGCATAGGGGGTCTGCTTTGGTAGTGAAATAATACTGTAAATCTGTATGACATGCAGATGACAGGCGTCACTCTTAGAATCTCTGCACACTTCATTTATTTGGGCAGTCATGGGGCAAAAACTGACCAAATAACTCAAGTATGAGCTCAGCCTTACAGGTCGATGTTAGCATCAAGAAGAAGCGCACTCCATTTACACTGTTTCACACTGTACACTGTTTTACACCAGCTGATTCCACATAGATGTCTACAGAACCTGTTCTATTAAACGCATATACAAGTAGAGCCCCCCAGAAAGAGTGGAGAGGGTGTCAGCAGTAAGTTTGTGTTGACGTCACTATTTGCCTTCCTCTGATCCATCAGAACAAAAACCCACAAAAACGGATCTCGTCAGTGGAGCATCCGCCTTCACTCGGTCAGTATTTGCTCAAAAATCCATCAGTATTGCTAATGCCAAAACAAACAGGAGTGGATCTAAAACAGAGATGACACGTGAATGGAATATTTGCATGTCTTTTGTGTTTTGTACCCTCTCCTGCTTTTGACTACCAAATAATAAGCCAAATCTGATGGGACCATACAGGCCTTACAGCTGCTACAGACAGGATCCGTTGTGCGCCTCATTTTTCCTTCCTTCTTACAGATCAGAAGAAAGGTCAAATAAATGATGATGTCAGCCAGGCTGAAAGGCAAAATAGTGGCCCAGTCATGAAGCGGGGAGGGTGGGAATAGCATGAGAAGTCCACATAGTGGACCTATGACATAGGGGTGAGGAGGAAGCAGCATGAGGAGACCATAGAGTAACCCAATGACAGAGTCTGGAGGAGGCGGCAGCATGAGGAGGCCACAGAGTGGCACGACGACGAAAGATTGTGGAGGTGGCAGCATCATGAGGAGGACGCAGAGTGGCATGAAGACAAAGTTTGGAGGTATCAGCAGCATGGGGAGGCCAGAGTAGCAAGACGACGAGAGATTGTGGAGGTGGCAGCAGCATGAGGAGGCCACAAAGTGGCATGAAGACAAAGTGTGGCGGTGTCAGCAGCATGAGGAGGCCATAGAGTGGCATGAAGACAAAGTGTGGAGGTGTCAGCAGCATGAGGAGACCAGAGTATCACGACGCCGAGAGATTGTGGCGGTGGAAGCAGCATGAGGAGGCCACAGAGTGGCACCACAACAAAGTGTGGAGGGGTCAGCAGTATGAGGAGGCCACCGAGTGGCACATTGACAGAGTATGGAGTTAGCAGCAGTATGAGAAGGCCACCGATTGGCACAATGACAGAGTCTGGAGATGACAGCAGCATGAGGAGACCACAGAGTAGCCAAATGACAGAGTGTGGAGGTGGTGGCAGCAGCAGCATCAGGAGGAGGCCACCGAGTTGCACAATGACCGAGTCGAGGTGGCAGCAGTATGAGGAGTCCATGAAGTGGCACAATTACAGAGTCTGGAGTTGGCAGCAGTATGAGGAGGCCGCCGAGTGGCACAATGACCGAGTCTAGAGGTGGTGGCAGCATCAGGAGGCCACAGAGTGGCACGATGATAAAAGATTGTGGAGGTGGCAGCAGCATGAGGAGGCCACAGAGTAGCATGACGACGAGCGATTATGGAGTTGGCAGCAGCAAGAGGAGGCCACAGAGTGACACGAAGACAAAGTGTGGAGGTGGCAGCAGTATGAGGAGTCCACTGAGTGGCATAATGACCGAGTCTGGAGTTGTCAGCATCATGAGGAGACCACAGAGTGGCCCAATGACAGAGTGTGGAGATGGCTGCAGCATCAGGAGGAGGCCACCTAGTGGCACAGTGACCGAGTCTGGATGTGGCAGCAGTATGAGGAGTCCACCGAGTGGCACAATGACGGAGTATGGAGTTGGCAGCATCAGGTGGAGGCCACGGAGTGGCACAATGACAGAGTCTGGAGTTGGCAACAGCATGAGGAGACCACAGAGTGGCCCAATGACAGACTGTGGAGGTGGTGACAGCATCAGAAGGAAGTCACCGAGTGGCACAATGACAAGTCTGGAGTTGGCGGCAGCATGAGGAGACCACAGAGTGGCCCAGTGACAGAGTGTGGAGGTGGTGTCAGCAGCATCTGGAGGAGGCCACAGAGTGGCACAATGACCGAGTCTGGAGGTGGCGACGGCAGCAGCATCAGGAGGATACCACAGAGTGGCAAGATTACATAGTGTGGAGATGGCAGTAGCAGCAGCAGCATCAGCATACCACAGAGTGGCAGCGTGACCTAGTGTGGAGATTGCAGTAGCAGCAGCAGTATCAGGATACCACATATGGTGACCCTGCATATGTTGACACAGGGCTGTGGTGCCAACATTGGCACCCTGGCCACGCTTCACCTTCCTTCTACATATTCTACATATGGCCATCTTAACCTCCTCTGGCGGCTTAACAAAAAACTGCCACACCGCCGATTAGGTGATTTTCCTCCAACAGTCTTCATTGACTGACTGCTTCCACCGCTGCTTTCTTGAACCACTACTTCCCGGGCAGATAGGCTGCGACATTTTGCTCCCGACCTCCAACTGCTGCCACCCTGCTAACTCACAGCCATGCTTTCAACACATATAACCGCCGACATAAACTGAGAATATATTTTTCTTTTTGTACTGAAATAGGCCACTAAACGCTTTTAACACATATAACTGCAGAAGTGAACTGAGAATATATTTTTCTTTTTGTACTGAAATAGGCCACTAAACACTTCTGCCAAAATAAGTGCAGCAGTGAGGTGAGTATATTTTTTTCTTTCCGTACTGAAATAGGCCATTAAACGCTTTTGCCAGAAATAAATGCACCAATGAAGTGAGAATATATTTTTCTTTCTGTACTGAAATAGGCCACTAAACGCTTTCAACACATATAACTACAGAAGTGAACTGAGAATATATTTTTCAATTTGTACTGAAATAGGCCAGTAAACGTTTTTGCCACAAATAACTGCACCAGTGAAGTGCGTATATTTCTTTCTTATTGTACAGAAATAGGCCACTAAATGCTTTTAATACATATAACCGCCGATGTGAGCTGAGAATACATTTTTCTTTTTATACTGAAACAGGCCACTAAATGCTTTCACACAAATAACCCCAAAGTGAACTGAGAGTATATTTTTCTTTTTGTACTGAAATAGGCCACTAAACGCTTTCGCCACAAATAAGTGCACCAGTGAATTGTGTATATTTTTTTCTTTCTGTACTGAAATAGGACACTAAATGCTTTTAACACATATATCTGCAGAAGTGAACTGAGAATATACTTTTCATTTTGTACTGAAATAGGCCAGTAAGCACTTTAAGCAGAAATAAATGCACCAGTGAAGTGAGAATATATTCTTCTTTCTGTACTGAAATAGGCCAGTAAATGTTTCTGCCACAAATAAGTGCACCAGTAAAGTGCGTATATTTTTTTCTTTCTGTACTGAAATCGGCCACTAAAAACTTTAGGCCACAAATAACTACACTAGTGAAGTGCATATATTTCTTTCTTTCTGTATTGAAATAGGCCACTAAACGCTTTCAACACATATAACTGCAAAAGTGAACTGAGAATATATTTTTCTTTTTGTACTTAAATAGGCCACTAAACACTTTTAGCAGAAATAAATGCACCAGTGAAGTGCGTATATATTTTTCTTTCTGTACTGAAATAGGCCACTAAATGCTTTCAACACATATAACCGCCGATTTGAACTGAAAATAAATTTCTCTTTTTATTCTGAAATAGGCCGCTAAATGATTTCAACACAAATAACCCCACAGTGAACTGAGAATATATTTTTCTTTTTGTACTGAAATTGGCCACTAAACGCTTTCAACATATATAACCGCCAACATGAACTGAGAATATATTTTTCTTTTTGTACTGAAATAGGCCACTAAACACTTTCAACACATATAACCGCTGTGAAATGAGAATATATTTTTCTTTTTGTACTGAAATAGGCCACTAAACGCTTTCAACACATATAACTGCAGAAGTGAACTGAGAACTGTTGAATGGATTAGGCAGTGGCTGAGGGACAGACAACAGAGGGTTGTAGTCAATGGAGTATATTCAGAACATGGTCTTGTTACCAGTGGGGTACCTCGGGAATCTGTTCTAGGACCCATATTGTTTAATATCTTTATCAGCGTAATTGCAGAAGGCCTCGATGGTAAGGTGTGTCTTTTTGCTGATGACACAAAGATTTGTAACAGGGTTGATGTTCCTGGAGGGATACACCAAATGGAAAAGGATTTAGGGAAACTAGAGGAATGGTCAAAAATCTGGCAACTAAAATTTAATGTTGATAAGGGCAAGATAATGCACCTGGGGCGTAAAAACCCAAGAGCAGAATATAAAATCAGTGATACAGTCCTAACCTCAGTATCTGAGGAAAGGGGTTTAGGGGTCATTATTTCAGAAGACTTAAAAGGTAGGCAGGCAATGTCATAGACTAGCAGGAAATGCTTGCAAAATGCTTGGGTGTATAGGGAGAGGCATTACCAGTAGAAAGAGGGAGGTGCTCATGTCAGAGCACTAGTGAGACCTCATTTGGAGTATTGTGCTCACTACTGGAGACCATATCTCCAGAAGGATATTGATACTTTGGAGAGAGTTCAGAGAAGAGCTACTAAACTAGTACATGGATTGCAAGGTAATGCTTCCCTGGAAAAATTAAAGGACCTTAACATGTATAGCTTGGAAGAAAGACGAGACAGAGGGGATATGATAGAAACTTTTAAATACATAAAGGGAATCAACAAGGTAAAAGAGGAGAGAATATTTAAAAGAAGAAAAACTTCTACAAGAGGACATAGTTTTAAAGGGGCAAAGGTTTAAAAGTAATATCAGGAAGTATTACTTTACTGAGAGAGTAGTGGATGCATGGAATACCCTTCCTGCAGAAATGGTAGCTGCAAATACAGTGACGGAGTTTAAGCATGCATGGGATAGGCATAAGGCCATCCTTTCTTTTAGCAGAAATAAATGCACCAAAGAAGTGCATATATATTTTTCTTTCTGTACAGAAATAGGCCACTAAACGCTTTTTCCTCAAATAAGTGCATCAGTGAAATGCGTATATATTTTTCTTTCTGTACTGAAATAGGCCACTAAACACTTTTGCCACAAATGCACCAGTGAAGTGCGTATATATTTTTCTTTCTGTACTGAAATAGGCCACTAAACACTTTCAACACATATAACTGCAGAAGTGAACTGAGAATATATTTTTCTATTTGTACTGAAATAGGCCACTAAACACTTTTGCCACAAATGCACCAGTGAAGTGCGTATATATTTTTCTTTCTGTACTGAAATAGGCCTCTAAACACTTTCAACACATATAGCTGCAGAAGTGAACTGAGAATATATTTTTCTATTTGTACTGAAATAGGCCACTAAATGCTTTTGCCACAAATAAGTGCACCAGTTAAGTGCGTATATATATTTTTTTCTGTATGCATTCAACACATAACTGCAGAAGTGAACTGAGAATATAATTTTCTTTTTCCACAGATATAAGCCACTAAAGGCTTTTCAACATAGCACTTGCACCCCAAGAACAAATTGCTGGAATGACAGAGCTGTATAATGGCTATTTGGATCCCCAAATAATCTTTCCCTGCACTTGTAAATTGCTTTTCTAACATTGTCCCTAGCACCTTCTGACGTCTCTCCCTGCACTAAGATGCTGTAAAAATAATTCCTCCCTATCCTTTCCCTGCACTTATAAATTGTTTTTTCAGTTTCCTTGTTCGCAATGAGGTTATTCCTATTGCTGTCCCTAGCGCCTTCTCACGTCTGTCCTTGCACTCAGAACGCTGGAAATGGCAGAATCTAAAATGGCTGCCGTATTTATAAGGCTGTGACATCACAGGGCTGGCTGGATGCTGATTGGCTGCATACATCCATGTCAATCTGGGTGATCACACCTTCCTAGAGTTCCTTGCCCCATGTCTTCAGTCCTCACATGTGTAGCCACCATTTTAGTAAAAATTGTGATTCGCTAACGTGAAGCGCGAGGAAATTCGCATTCGTTGCGAATCAAATTTTTCCTGAAATTCAGATCGAATTCCATTTTGTCAGCTTTAATTCACTCATCTCTAGGTAATAATTTTGAAATGCCTTTCCTTATCCAAGCAAATGCTTTCCTGTGACATATCATGTTAGTGGTAAACTAAAAAAATCCAATATTTACCTAAAATGTCACTTACTAATTTTCCATTTTAAACCAATATTCCTGCAACACAGAAATGTTTTACAACCAAAAAAACACTATATTTATTACTCCGATTCTGCAGTTTACAGAAACACCCCATATGTGGTCGTAAACTTTCGGGCTCAGAAGGGAAGGAGCACCATATGGATTTTGGAGGGCAGATTTTGCTGGGATAACTTTCTGGGACAATGTTGCTTTTGAAGACCTGATGCACTCCTTAAGTTGAAACCCCCAAAAAGTGACTCCATGTTGGAAACTGCAACCCAAAAGGAATTTTTCAAGGGGGTAGTGAGCACTTGAAGAGACCCTGAGGTACCCCTAGAAATGAAACCACTAGGAATGAGCGGACCAGTGGATGTTCGGGTTCGCCGGGTTTGGTCGAACTTTGGGTCAAAGTTCGAGTTCAGGACCCGAACTTGACCCGGACTCGAACCCGAACCCTATTGAAATCAATGGGGACCTTAACTTTGGTGCACTAAAATGGCTGTACAATAGTCATAGTAAGGGCTAGAGGAGGCGAAGGACATGAGGGTGTAGGTGGAAGCGGAGGTGAAGGAGGAGGAGGTAGCCAATACTGTTTTTGTTGTTTTTATTTTTATTTTTATTTTTTTAATGAGTTTGGGATGACCCCAAAACATTGGGAAATAGAAAAGAGAATGCAAAGAGAAAGTGCGCTGTAGTATAACAATAGTTGGGTGCGGCTAGTATACTTGTCTACTCAGCACAAGGTATGGACAAGTCCTGTGGGATCCATGCTTGGTTCATTTTAATGAACATGAGCTTGTCCATGTTGGTTGTGGACAGGCGGCTGCGCTTGTCTGTGATTACCCTCCTGCCGTGCTAAACAAACGTTCGGACAATACACTTGCTGCTTGGCAGGCCAGCACCTCCAAGGCATAAATGGCAAGCTCAAGCCATGTGCCCAATTTGGAGACCCAGAAGTTGAATATGGCAGACCCATCAATCAGTACGTGTAGACATGTGCACATGTACTGTTCCACCATGTTGCTGAAATGATGCCTCCTGCTAAGACATTCTGTGTCAGCTGGTGGTTCTGGTTGTTGTGGTGTGCTGAAAAGATTTTTCACATTTCGGCCTAGCTAAGCCTCCCTTCTGAGATGCTAGCTGTGTGACTTCTTCCTCTTCCTCTGCCTTCGCATTGTGCTTCCACTGAGCCCCCGCTGTCAGGTGTGAATGCCATCAGCAGTGCGTCTACCAGCGTGCATTTTTAATCGCGCATCTTCCAATCACGCTCCAGTGATGGAATTAAGGACAGCACATTGTCCTTGTAGCGGGGATCCAGCAGGGTAGCCACCTAGTAATCAGCACTGGTTAGAATGTGCGCAGCTTGGCTGTCATTGCGCAGGCACTGCAACATGTAGTCGCTCATGTATGCCAGGCAGCCCAGAGGCAACGACAAGCTGTCCTCTGTGGGAGGTGTATCGTCTGTGTCCTCTTTATCCCCCCAGCCACGCTCCATTGATGCCCATAAGCTGCTTTGGGTGCAACCCTGCTGTGAACATGGTTCCTCCTCCTCATCATTCTCCTCCGTCTCATCCTGCAGAACTGTGCCCTGGCTAGACAGTTGTGTACCTGGCCTCTGTTGGTGCAGGAACCCACTCTCCGAGCCACTTGTAAATGACTGGCCTGATAACCGTGAAAATTATCCCTCTTCCTCCACCTCTTCCTCCTGTGCCACATCCTCTTCCATCATCGCCCGAAGTGTTTTTTCATGGAGACATAGAAGTTGGATAGTAACGCTGAGGACTGTGTCATCGTCAGTGGCCATGTTGGGGGAGTACTCAAAACAGTGCAACATGACACAAATGTCCCTCATGGTGAAATGGTGCTGTTCCACAGAGCAACTCACCCGTACGTGCTGCAGCTGAACCTCCACTATCGCCTGCTGCTGCTCGCACAGTCTCTCCAACATGTGCAAGGTGAAGTTCCACCTTGTGGGTACATCGCTTATGAGGCGGTGAGCCGGAAGGCTGAAGTTATGCTGCAGCGCAGACAGGCAAGTAGCAGCAGGGTGAGAATGCCGAAAGCGCGCATAGACGGCCCGTACTTTATGCAGCAGCTTTGACATATCTGGGTAATTTTTCAGGAAACCTCTTCACCACCAAATTCAGCACATGCGCCAAGCAAGGGATGTGCGTCAAACTGGCTAGCCCCAGAGCTGCTACGAGATTTTGCCCATTTCTGCACACCACTAGGCCAGGCTTAAAGTTCAGCGGCACCAACCACTCATCGGTCTGTTGTTCCATGCCCGTCCACAGCTCCTGCGCAGTGTGGGATTTTTCCCCCAAACAGATGAGTTTCAAAACAGCCTGCTGTCGTTTCCACCTGGCTGTGCTGAAGTTGGTTGAGAAGGAAGGTGTTACGCTGACCAGATGAGGAGGCAGTAGAGGAGGAAGCGGAGTAGGAGGAGGAGGCAATGAGAAATGTCCACGCACATAAGGTTATTAAAAGTCTCTGTCACCACCAGACGGAATGACAGCATTTTAAAGGCCAGAAATTTTGGAATGCTGGCATTTAGGGCCAGGAATCGCGGGTGGGTAGGGGGTACTTCCTCTTTCTCTCCAGTGTTTTGGGGATGGACAGCTGAATGCTTCCATGTGACAGTGTGGATATGCTGGGTGACGGCGGTGGAGGTGGTGGTGTTGCTGCCACATCCTCTGTCACTCCAGAGGGGAAGAAAGAGGCCGAGACCGCAGCAGAAGAGGGAGCAAGAGGAGCCTGAGATCTTTTGTGGTTTTTCAGGTGTGTACTCCACTGCAGCTCGTGCTTTGCATTTAGATGCCTGGTCATGCAGGTGGTGCTCAGGTTTAGAACATTTATGCCTCACTTCAGGCTCTGATTGCACAGCATGCAAACAACTCGCATCTTGTCGTCAGCACATTGTCTGAAGAACTGCCACGCCAGGGAACTCCTTGGAGCTGGATTTGGTGTGCTCAGTCCCTGGGTGCGGTGGGCAGTAGCAGGCATACTGGCTAGGGGATGGCCACTCTGCTTTGGCACCCTGTTCCCTCTTTTGCTGCGAGGCTGGCACTGTGTGACCACCACCTCTTCCTCCGAACTGCACACGTTACTCACATGACCTTGATTCCATGTAGGGTCTAGGACCTCTTCCTCTTCCACATCATCCCTCCTTGCTGGTCTGCTCACGGCAGAAAGCCGCAGCAGTTGGCACCTGTGTTTCGTCATCATCATCAGAGACGTGCTGCGGTGTTCCTTCCATGTCCACATCCTGAAACATAAGTGCACTCAATCTCTTCCACTTCTGGGGCAGAGCTAGATGTCACTCTTCGATGTGGGAGGGAAACACCACACTGAGCATAGGAGGGGAGGGAAGGGGGGAACATTGAATCATGCCTTAGAACTAGAGAAGGAAAATGAACACCTCCTAGTGAAAACCCTAGCCAAAATCCTGACTCACTACCAGTATGAACAGACCCCAAAGGTAGGAGAGTTCATACGCAGGAATACCTAGAGTCCTATCAATAGAGATGTCCCGAATAGTTCGCCGGCGAATAGTTCCCGGCGAACATAGCTTGTTTGCGTTCGCCGCGGCGGGCGAACATATGAGATGTTCTGTCCGCCCCCTATACGTCATCATTGAGTAAACTTTGACCCTGTACCTCACAGTCAGCAGACACATTCCAGCCAATCAGCAGCAGACCCTCCCTCCCAGACCCTCCCACCTCCTGGACAGCATCCATTTTAGATTAATTCGGAAGCTGCATTCTTAGTGAGAGGAGGGACAGTGTAGCTGCTGCTGATTTAATAGGGAAATCAATAGCTAGGCTAGTGTATTCAGTGTCCACTACAGTCCTGAAGGACACATCTGATCTCTGCTGTAAGGACAGCACCCCAAAAAGCCCTTTTTAGGGCTAGAACATCAGTCTGCTTTTTTTTTTTTTCCCCTGTGTAATCTAATTGCAGTTGCCTGCCTGCCAGCGTGTGTGTCAGGCTCACAGCGTATACTGTGCCCACTTGCCCAGTGCCACCACTCATATCTGGTGTCACAATAGCTTGCATTTAAAAAAAACAAAACTTTTTTGACTGTAATAATCAGTCAGCTTTTTTTTCCCTGTGTAATCTAATTGCAGTTGCCTGCCTGCCAGCATGTGTGTCAGGCTCACAGCGTATACTGTGCCCACTTGCCCAGTGCCACCACTCATATCTGGTGTCACAATAGCTTGCATTTTTAAAAAAATTAACTTTTTTGACTGTAATAATCAGTCAGCTTTTTTTTTTTTTTTCCTGTGTAATCTAATTGCAGTTGCCTGCCTGCCAGCATGTGTGTCAGGCTCACAGCGTATACTGTGCCCACTTGCCCAGTGCCACCACTCATATCTGGTGTCACAATAGGTTGCATTTAAAAAAATATCTAACTTTTTTGACTGTAATAATCAGCCATTTTTTTTTTGTGTAATCTAATTGCAGTTGCCTGCCTGCCAGCGTGTGTGTCAGGCTCACAGCGTATACTGTGCCCACTTGCCCAGTGCCACCACTCATATCTGGTGTCACAATAGCTTGCATTTAAAAAAAGAAAAAAACTTTTTTGACTGTAATATAATAGCAGTCAGTTTCCTTCACACGTGTGCGTTTCAGGGCCTGCCAGGGCACAGTGTCACACCAGTGCAACTCATATCTGGTGTAACAGTAGTGTACATAAAAAAACAACAACACTTTTTGGACTGTGAAATAATAGCAGTCAGTTTCCTTCACACGTGTGCGTTTCAGGGCCTGCCAGGGCACAGTGTCACACCAGTGCAACTCATATCTGGTGTAACAGTGGTGTACATTTAAAAAAAACAACACTTTTTGGACTGTGAAATAATATCAGTCAGTTTCCTTCACACGTGTGCGTTTCAGGGCCTGCCAGGGCACAGTGTCACACCAGTGCAACTCATATCTGGTGTAACAGTAGTGCACATTTAAAAAAAAATACAATTTTGACTGTAATAGATTGAATAGCAGTTAGTTGTCTGCAAGCGTGTGTGTCAGGCCTACAGCGTCTACTCTGCCAACTTCTGCCAGTGCACAGTGCCACTCATATCTGGTGCAACAGTAGCTTGCAAGCATACTACAACTTAACTAATCTAAAAAAAAATTACAGGCAGAGGCAGGCCACCCCGCAGGGGCTGTCGTGGTCGTGGTGCTGTGATTCCCTTTGGCCCTAGAATAATGCCCAGTGTTCAGAGGCCACGTACCCTGAACTCGAAAAGTTCTGAGGACATAGTTGACTGGCTAACACAGGACACCCAATCTTCTACAGCTTCCGCTCGGAACCTTGACGCACCATCCTCCTCCAGCTTAGCTTCGGGCACCTCTCAAGTTACCACTCGCCCGCCTGCCGCCACCACCAACACTAGCACCACAGCCGCTTCACTTGATCTGTCAGAGGAGTTATTTACACATCAGTTGGAAGAAATGAGTGATGCGCAACCATTATTGCCAGAGGATGTAGATAACAGGGATATGTCTCAGTCAGGCAGCATTACACACATGGACGTACGGTGTGATGATGATGATGTTGTACCCGCTGCTGCTTCCTTTGCTGAGTTGTCAGATACAAGTGAAGCGGTTGATGATGACGATGTGTCCGTGGATGTCACGTGGGTGCCCGCTAGAAGAGAAGAAGAACAGGGGCAAAGTTCAGATGGGGAGACAGAGAGGAGGAGGAGACGATTTGGAAGGAGGGGGAGGTTGTCGCAAGGAGCTAGTGGCACAGTCAGACAGCATGCATCGGCACCCGGGGTCAGCCAGACAGCACGCCAATCAACACATGCTGTTGCCACCACCAGAATGCCGTCATTGCAGAGTTCAACAGTGTGGCATTTATTTTGTGTGTCTGCCTCTGACAACAGCGATGCCATTTGCAACCTGTGCCAAAAGAAACTGAGTCGTGGGAAGTCCAACACCCAACTAAGTACAACCTGCTTTGCGAAGGCACATGATCGCACATCACAAACGCCTATGGGATCAACACATGAGTACAAGCAGCACACAAACTCAAAGCCGCCATCTTCCTCCTGGTCCAGCATTTACAGCCACGTCAACCACTGCTGTCCTCCTTGCCCCCTCTCAACTATCCGACACTCCGTCTCTCTCCTTGAGCAGTTTCTGCTCATCTGCCCACAGTCAGGTGTCTGTCAAGGACATGTTTGAGCGTAAGAAGCCTATGTCACAAAGTCACCCCCTTGCCCGTCGTCTGACAGCTGGCTTCCAAAAATTTGTAGCTATTGGGACACCGCAGTGGAAGGTACCCAGCCGAAATTTCTTTGCACAAAAGGCAATCCCCAACCTGTACTCGATTGTGCAAAAGGAAGTAATGGCATGTCTGGCACACAGTGTTGGGGCAAGGGTCCATCTGACCACTGATACCTGGTCTGCAAAGCACGGTCAGGGCAGGTATATCATCTACACTGCGCATTGGGTAAACCTGCTGACGGCTGCCAAGCATGCAATGCGTGGCTCTGCAGAGGAGTTGGTGACACCGACACGACTTGCTGGCAGGCCTGCTGCCACCTCCTTTACTCCTCCTACTCCATCCTCTTCCATAACCTCCTCGGCTGAGTCCTCTTCTGCTGCTGCGTCTTGCTCCACATCAACGGCACCCCCCCAGCTCCCCAGGGGCTATTCCACATCCCGGATACGGCAGTGTCACGCCGTCTTGGGGTTGACTTGCCTGAAAGCAGAGAGTCACACCGGACCAGCACTCCTGTCCGCCCTGAACGCACAGGTGGTTCAGTGGCTGAATCCGCACCAACTGGAGATCGGCAAAGTGGTGTGTGACAATGGAAGCAATTTGTTGGCGGCATTGAATTTGGGCAAGTTGACACATGTGCCGTGCATGGCACATGTGTGTAATCTGATCGTACAACGCTTTGTGCATAAGTACGCAGGCTTACAGGACGTCCTGAAGCAGGCCAGGAAGGTGTGTGGCCATTTCAGGCGTTCCTACACGGCCATGGCGCACTTTTCAGATATCCAGCGGCGAAACAACATGCCAGTGAGGCGCTTGATTTGCGACAGCCCGACACGTTGGAATTCAACACTCCTAATGTTCGACCGCCTGCACCAACAAGAAAAAGCCGTTAACGAGTATTTGTATGACCGGGGTGCTAGGACAGCCTCTGCGGAACTGGGAATTTTTTTGCCACGTTACTGGACGCTCATGCGCAATGCATGTAGGCTCATGCGTCCTTTTGAGGAGGTGACAAACCTAGTCAGTCGCACCGAAGGCACCATCAGCGACATCATACCATTTGTTTTCTTCCTGGAGCGTGCCCTGCGAAGAGTGCTGGATCAGGCCGTAGGCGTGAAGAGGAAGAGTTGTGGTCACCATCACCACCAGAAACAGCCTTATCATCATCGCTTGCTGGACCTGCGGCAAGGCTGCAAGAGGAGTCTGAGGAAGAGGAGTCAGAGGAGGAATGTGGCTTTGAGGAGGAGGAGGAAGACCAACCACAACAGGCATCCCAGGGTGCTCATTGTCACCTATCTGGTACCCGTGGTGTTGTACGTGGCTGGGGGGAAGAACAGACCTTCAGTGAGATCACTGAGGACGAGGAACGGGACATGAGTAGCTCGGCATCCAACCTTGTGCAAATGGGGTCTTTCATGCTGTCGTGCCAGTTGAGGGACCCTCGTATAAAAAGGCTGAAGGAGAACGACTTGTACTGGGTGGCCACGCTACTAGACCCCCGGTATAAGCAGAAAGTGCCTGAAATGTTACCAAATTACCGCAAGTCGGAAAGGATGAAGCAGTTCCAAAATAAATTAAAAAGTATGCTTTACACAGCGTATAAGGGTGATGTCACAGCACAATGGGAATCTAACAGGGGAAGAGGTGAAATTAATCCTTCTCCTCCCACGACCACGCCGGCAAGGACAGGACGCTTTACAGACGTGTTGTTGATGGAGGACATGCAGAGCTTTTTAAGTCCTACGCATCGCCACAGCCCTTCAGGGTCCACCCTCAGAGAACGACTCTACCGACAATTCCCCCTTGACTACTGGGTGTGCAGGCTTGACCTGTGGCCTGAGCTATCCCAAGTGTCCTGTCAGAAAGAACCTTCAGTGCAGCAGGAGGTATTGTCACTGAGAAGAGAAGTCGCCTAGGTCAAAAAAGTCTAGATTACCTCACCTTTATTAAGATGAATGAGGGATGGATCCCGAAGGGACTGACATTAGACTAAAAAAGGCCTGATGAGATAAGCTGCCTTGGGCTAAAAATGGTCCACACGCTGCTGTATTTTATCTCTGAATGCCAGGTGACTTGCGTGACTTATCCGCCACCAACTAGGGTTCAAGCCGCAATGTTTTAGGGCACTTTCTGCCTGGGAAACAAACATCAATTTTTCTGGCCTCTGCTAATAGCAGCAGCTGCAACAATACCTAATTTTTCAGTTATGTGTACATGCCTACTTTTTCTGGCCTCTGGTGCTGCACTGTGGCTTCAAAAACCAAACAAAAAAAAAGGCACATACATGTGTCAATTTCCATTCGTGATCGTTACCTTGTCGTGGTGAAGGGGCTTGCGTATCACAATGAAGCGACCACCTCTATGAGTGTTTTGGCAATGGCAATGTTGGCAGACCCCAGATGATAAGGTCGTTGCTTCATTGTGAACAGACCAAAAGCGATCGGCTGGATAATTTTGCATAGAAAAAATAGTAATTTTCTTTGTGATCATCTAAGGTGATCATTAAAGCCTACTAGGCCAACAATGGGCCCACACTGCAGAATCATTGTTTTCTGGGTCACTTAACTGTCACTGAACTACCTCAGCACGACCATAGGCTTTGTAAAATCCCCATCGCCTGCAATCTCCCAAACGTGCGCACGAGCACAGTCATAACTACACCAAGATTGACGCGTAGAGGTATGAAATTTATGTCATGAGTGTGTCAACTATTGACAACTCTTTACGGTTGTCTAAAATCTATTCCATACACGTCCCCTGATAGGGGACGTAACAGGGATTAAACTGATAAGAATAGAACAACATAACATGCCACTCCTATCTGGTGGCACATTCGATTGCACGCGCAGTGCCCCAAATTTGAAGTAGGAGGACCGACCAAGCATCTTTTTCCATCTCCCGGTTCCTAAAATCAATGCCATATACACGTCCCCTGATAGGGGAAGTAACAGGGATTAAACTGATAAGAATAGAACTACTTAACACACCACTCCTATCTGATGGCACAATAGATTACACGCGCAGTGCCCCAAATTTGAAGTAGGAGGACCGACCAAGCATCTTTTTCCATCTCCCGGTTCCAAAAATCGATGCCATATACACGTCCCCTGATAGGGGAAGTAACAGGGATTAAACTGATAAGAATAGAACAACATAACACACCACTCCTATCTGATGGCACATTAGATTGCACGCGCAGTGCCCAAAATTTGAAGTAGGAGGACCGACCAAGCATCTTTTTCCATCTCCCGGTTCCTAAAATCAATGCCATATACACGTCCCCTGATAGGGGACGTAACAGGGATTAAACTGATAAGAATAGAACTACTTAACACACCACTCCTATCTTATGGCACAATAGATTACATGTGCAGTGCCCCAAATTTGAAGTAGGAGGACCGACCAAGCATCTTTTTCCATCTCCCGGTTCTAAAAATCGATGCCATATACACGTCCCCTGATAGGGGATGTAACAGGGATTAAACTGATAGGAATAGTGTAACTGATCACCTGGTACACTGACCGGGTACCTCCGTTGAATGAATGCTCCTAGTGCTTTCCGAGGACTCCAAGCACTCCACTTGACACCGTACGCACTGCAGACCCCACGAACTGCCGAAGCTTGGTTGAGGTCTCACCATCTCCTACACACCCTGGACCTACGACAAGGCTCCAGGCTCCAGTGGGTGGACCTCTCCTAAAACCAGAGATCAGGAACAGCCCTTAAAAGAGCTAGTAGTTATAGCCAGGGGAGTATACACGTATAGCAATCCCCACACACATGAGACGAGGCTCTATGTTGAAGGTGAAACAGGAACTGACTGTACTTCACGTACAGCCTCTTTTATTCACAAATCAAAAACATAGTACTGCCCACAGGGGTTTGAAATACAACCAATCAGTAATTAACAACACATACAATGTAACTACAGCAACCAATCGTTTACGCCCCCAGAGGACCAGAATGAAGACTGGGACATAGGACAACATATCCCCACAATGCATCATGGTCTCCTCCCCTCTGTCTGGAGACAACCTGAGGAGCAATCCAATTATCTCTCAGAACAAAGGGAGATCGCCAATACACATGTAGATACAACAGGACAGACATCACCATTTAAACACACAATGGGACAATGGCACAATAGAAACACACCCAGCATTTTCCTCCCAAGCTGACAAGTTACAATTATTATAGATTGTTACAACTTTGTGAGTTTACATTGTCCATACATATAACTTACATTAATTCAAACAGTATAACGTGGGGACAAACCTATCCAAAATTCACTTGAATCGGTTCAGGGGTTTAAAAGTTAGTATATGGCCCATAATCCTGGGGCAAGAGGCCAGCAGCCAGTCCTCTCCAAAACCCAGTGGCGAGGTCGGTTTCGCCACACATCTCCCCCTCCCAGGGAAGACTAACCAGATACCTGACCTCACGGTCAGTACCTGAGTTAGTCTGGCAGTCCAACCACAACCCAATACTGGACCTGTTGAATCTTGGGGCCTGGCTCTGTTCTGTATGTCCCCAGCTGTTGAGTGGGCATCTGCTACTCCTCGCTTCCTTGTGGTTCTCCAGCTTGGAACTGTAGGTACTTGGTGGGCAGAGGCCGACTGCGCTCTGCCCAGATGCCAGCTCTTCCGCTGGGGTAGCCTGTGGGAAGTCCGGCTCTGGAGAAGAGGATAGGGGAGGGCAGAGGCCGACTGCGCTCTGCCCAGATGCCAGCGCTTCCACTGGGGTAGCCTGTGGAAAGTCAGCCTCTGGAGAAGAGGATAGGGGAGGGCAGAGGCCGACTGCGCTCTGCCCAGATGCCAGCTCTTCCGCTGGGATGTGGTCAGGGAATCCTATCCCCAGGACCTTGTTGCAGATCGGCTGTGGAGAGGAGGAATCGCTTACCTCCTCCTCCTGGCATTCCTGCAGGGTTGGTGGGGGATCTGAACCGGCCGTCCAGCATCCCGGTAGGCCTGGTGCAGAGACCGCGGTCCCATCTGCACCATTGGAGTTAGGGGTGCTGTCCCCCTCCTCCTCCTGGTATCCCTGCGGAGATGGCTGGAGATCTGGACCGACCGTCCAGCATCTCTGTAGGACTGGTAGAGAGACCTCGGTCCCATCTTCACCTGCCATCTGTGGGTCCTCCCAGGACCAGTCTGTGAGGTCCCTCAACATTTGCGAGTAAGGACCACCTGCGTCCACACCTGGCAACTCCGGCTGCTGTTGAGGGTCTGGGCCAGCTGCCCAGCATCCCGGTGGAGAGACCTCGGTCCCGTCTCCCCCTGCCTGTTGTGGTTCCTCACAGGACCAGTTTATGAGGACTTCTACCTCTGTAGCTGGTACTGAAGCAGGGGATACTTCAGTCGGGTCTTCCCAGCTGTAGGGTTGTAGGTCTGGGACTGCCACCCAGCTCTCTGGCAGTGTATATTGGGACCGAATTGAGCTGAAGAAGTATTGGTAGTCCTGCTCCAGCTCCCACTCCTTTGTCACTAGAGATGCCAGGTCTTGTCTCACCTCTCTCTCTGTAGCCCAATCATGCATAGCCTCCCTGTAGTCATAGATATCCCAGAACCGGGACCCTCCAGCATCTCCGAACTCCGGTTCTGCGAAGGCCTCAAACAACAGGCCAGGGCCATCAGAATTCTCACCCTCGGGTCTGTCGTGCTCAGCCATCCAGGGGGAGTGCCGAATCACATACCCCCAGAGTGCCTGGTAGGCGTCATCTAGCTAAAGCTCCTTCCATACCAGGCTCTCCAGTTCTGTCACCCACTCATTCAGGGGCTTCTCTCCCAGAAGGGGCATTCGCAGGGCCACTCGCATCCGCAACTGCTGTTCCTCACTGGGGAGACACTCGCCCCGCCGCCGCTGGGCATTTTCCAGGGCATCATACCAGACGCCTTTCCGGACTGCATCCCTCCAGTCCGGGTCATCCTCATCCTCGTAGTAGAACGCTGTTTGAAGACTAGCCGATTCCATCCTGCTGTAGCCAGGGGCGCTGTACGGATACTAGCGTTACCCTCAATTTAGTAAATCCACGAACGGTGTCTCCGAGCTGCTTCTCCTCACACTAGGACGCCATCCCACCGCTGCCACCAATGTAACGGATCACCTGGTACACCGACCGGGTACCTCCGTTGAATGAATGCTCCTAGTGCTTTCCGAGGACTCCAAGCACTCCACTTGACACCGTACGCACTGCAGACCCCACGAATTGCCGAAGCTTGGTTGAGGTCTCACCGTCTCCTACACACCCTGGACCTACGACAAGGCTCCAGGCTCCAGTGGGTGGACCTCTCCTAAAACCAGAGATCAGGAACAGCCCTTAAAAGAGCTAGTAGTTATAGCCAGGGGAGTATACACGTATAGCAATCCCCACACACATGAGACGAGGCTCTATGTTGAAGGTGAAACAGGAACTGACTGTACTTCACGTACAGCCTCTTTTATTCACAAACCAAAAACATAGTACTGCCCACAGGGGTTTGAAATACAACCAATCAGTAATTAACAACACATACAATGTAACTACAGCAACCAATCGTTTACGCCCCCAGAGGACCAGAATGAAGACTGGGACATAGGACAACATATCCCCACAATGCATCATGGTCTCCTCCCCTCTGTCTGGAGACAACCTGAGGAGCAATCCAATTATCTCTCAGAACAAAGGGAGATCGCCAATACACATGTAGATACAACAGGACAGACATCACCATTTAAACACACAATGGGACAATGGCACAATAGAAACACACCCAGCATTTTCCTCCCAAGCTGACAAGTTACAATTATTATAGATTGTTACAACTTTGTGAGTTTACATTGTCCATACATATAACTTACATTAATTCAAACAGTATAACGTGGGGACAAACCTATCCAAAATTCACTTGAATCGGTTCAGGGGTTTAAAAGTTAGTATATGGCCCATAATCCTGGGGCAAGAGGCCAGCAGCCAGTCCTCTCCAAAACCCAGTGGCGAGGTCGGTTTCGCCACAAATAGTACTACTTAACACACCTTATAATAACGCAGAGAGAGGCAACGCAGAGAGAGGAGTCTGAAGAAGAGGAGTCAGAGGAGGAATGTGGCTTTGAGGAGGTGGAAGACCAACCACAGCAGGCGTCCCAGGGGGCTTGTTGTCACCTTTCGGGGACCCTTGGTGTTGTAAGTGGCTGGGTGGAGGAAGAGACCTTCAATGACATCAGTGAGGACAAGGAACGGGACATGGCTAGCTTGGTATCCAACCTTGTGCAAATGGGGAGTTTGCGGTTGTGCAAATGGACTGTTTGCGGTTGTTTGCGGTGCGTTAAACGGGGAGTTTGGTCTGTCACTGTGAAGCGGGCGTAACCCTTACACTACCTGATGGATACAACATCATACCTGATGTTTTAAAGCACGTTATTCCAAACAATTTAGGAATGTTAGGTGATTTATGCCCTTTATGGATTAAAGCCAGACTCTGCGTCAACTATGTAATTTTCCATGGGAGTTTTGCCATGGATCCCCCTCCGGCATGCCACAGTCCAGGTGTTAGTCCCCTTGAAACAACTTTTCCATCACTATTGTGGCCAGAAAGAGTCCCTATGGGTTTTAAAATTCGCCTGCCTATTGAAGTCTATGGCGGTTCGCCCGGTTCGCCCGTTCACGAACATTTGCGAAAATTCGCGTTCGCCGTTCGCGACCGGAAAATTTTATGTTCGTGACATCTTTCCCTATCAAGCCCTATAGGACCCTGGTACTAATGGCAGGGATGAGACTACCTGTTCCTCCAAAAGGAAGGATGAACAAGAGTCTCCTACAGGCCTATTACAAACAATAGGGAAATGCAACACACAGAACCCAAACAAAACACAAAAGTAAAAGAAAATACTTAACTTCAAAAGAGCAATGGAAACACCAGGAACTCAGATCCAACCACAATCTATCCATAGATCCAAACAGAAGCTATAAACCCCACAGCACTGTGGGAGAAGCAACTATAAATAGAGAAGGTTAAATGACCCTAATAGCCACACCTGGGGAAAGAAGGTGTGGCAAGCACCAGAAAAAACACAGACGTCATTTGATCCAAACGTAAAACATGTCAGACCAAACCACGCATTGCTAGTCTCTCCGATCTTCTGCCACCTATCGCGGGAATGTCCGTGAAACTAGGTGGATGGCCCACGGAAACCCCGCCAGCAGAGTCATTAAAAAGCATAAGAGACTTCTGCATGACTTGGGGCTCACACTGCTTGGCTGATTTGCAAGGGGGTGAGGTGAAAGACAGATGCCCATGGGCTGCAGGTGCCAACTCTGCGGTTTCAGCAGGGGACCGGGTCGAAGACAATGTGAAGGAACTAGAGGCACTGTCAGACATCTAACGACCAGGGCCACATCCCTTATTTGATGCTCTCCTCATTTCTCTTTGAGGTCACCCACCGAAATAACAGACAGATTAACTATATAAATTTCCCTGTCACGTATGCAGTGCAGGTGTACCTCACACCAAAAATGAGAATATGTCAGCCACCGAACTAACAGACAGATTAACGATTATATTTGTGTGTCAGGGGTACAAAAATGGTGCAACGCACCAACAAAAAAAAAATCATTATAGGTCACCCACAAAACAAATAGCCAGATTCCTAACACTCTCCCTCGCTTCAGCTACTGCACTACTCAGAGCTGATGGGCGGTGCTACACGTGATCCAGCTTGTATAGAGGCTGGGTCACATGATGCACCGGCCAATCACAGCCATTCCATTACTAGGCATGGCTGTGATGGCTTCTAAGTGCCCACAGCTTAAAAGCTTGTTGATTGGCTGCCCTGCAGCCTTTCAAAAGCTTTATTAAATACTAGAACACCGAACTCGAGCCCAAACTTTTCCGGCAAAGTTCGGGGTCGGGTCCGGTTACCCGAACTCGCAAAGTTTGGTACAGACCCGAACTTTACAGTTCGGGTTCGCTCAACACTAGAAACCACCAAAAAGTGACCCCATTTTGGAAACGGCACCTTTCAAGGCGCTCACAATCATTTTCTAATAAAATGTTTCTTTAGCCCCAAATTTATCATTTTCACTAGGGGTAACAAGAGAAAATGGACCTTACAACATGCTTAAAAAAAAATTCTGAAAACATAAACACCCCATTTGTGATTGTAAACTGCTGTTTGGGGACATGGCAGCATTCAGAAGGGAAGGGGCAACATATAGATTTTCTAACGTGGAATTTGCCTAAATTGTCTTTAGGTGCCATAACATTTTTTTTGTTGTTGTTGACTGAGCTGTGTGAGGGCTTGTTTTTTGCGGATCAAGCTGTATTTTTTATTTTTTTTACATTTTGGTGTACATACCTGTACCTGTTATATTTTGCATCGTTGCATTTTTTTTAATTATACACTAACTACAATTTTTCCACCAAGGTAGGTCTCGGAGGTCTTGTTTTTTGCGGGATTGCCTGCAGTTTTTATTGGTGCCATTTTGGGGTACATACAACTTTTTTGATTACTTTTTATACAATTTTTGGGAGTTGAGGGGCAAAAATTGCAATTCTGTCAATTTTTATAATTAAAAAAAAAAAATTATGAGGTTCTCCATGCGGTATATACTATATGATAACTTTATGCTGTCGGTGAATACGGTTATGGCGATAGCACATTTATATAGTTTTCTCTTGTTTTACAAATTTTTCAGCTTAAAATTTTTTTAAAATTAAAAATAAGTAATATTTTGCATCATCACATACTTTTATTATGACTACTATTTTTCCACCAATGTAGCTGTCTGAGGTCTTGTTTTACAAATTTTTCAGCGTTAAACCATTTTTTGGGAGTTAAGAAAATTCCATCATTGCTTTTCTTTTTTTTTATGATATTCACCGTGCGGGATAAGTAACGTGATTATCTTAAAGATCAGGTCATTACGGACGAGGTGATACCAATCATGTGTAGTGTATTTTTATTTTTTCATTTTTAATTAATTATAAATGTGCGGATATACTGTAGGAAAAAGCTATATTTTTAATTGACTTTTTTAGTTATTATTTTTTTTACCTTTTTTCACGTTTTTAAAGACGTTTTGTACCCAGACCCACTTGGTTCTTGAACATCCAGTGGGTCTGATGGCTGTACAATGAACTGCAATAGTGTATTGCAGTGTATTGTCAGGCTTAGAGTACATGGCAAGCCTGAAGGCTTTTGTAAGGCCTCCAGTTGCCATGGTAACCATCAGGATGCTGCCATGGCTGCCAGATGGGAGAGGGAGGGAGCTTCCTCCCTCTGTTAACCCTTTCCATACAGCGGTCTCTATTGACTGTTTTGTGGCAGGGGTTGAACGGCCGGGATCGGTGACAGCACATATAAAGGTTATATTACAGCTGAACTGTAAAAAACAGAACTTGTAACAGTCATTAGAACCTGTAGCCGGCATTAGAATCCTCTGATCAGATTGATCACCGGCCCGGGACTGCCCTCATTGGTCCCGGGTCGGTTAGCTGAGATCCCTGGCTCTGTATAACAGCCGCTATGTCACTATTGTCATCATGTGTATAGACATGGTGACAGTTTAGTGCCATGTTAAATATATTTGTCATGGAGCACTAAGTAGCAGTGCCCATGACAAATATATTCATCATATGGAGTTAAGGGGTTAACTTCCTCTTTGTTTGGGCTTTTAGCATGGCAAGCAATCTTGTTGAACTCTTTGTCATGCCATCATTCTGGCCATAGGGAGGGAAGAGGGGTAAGTGACTCAATTAGAAAATAACTCTTAGAGTCCATTCACACATCCGTAAGTGTTTTACGGATTTGCAAATTGCGGATCCGTAAAACACTGACAACGGCCATGTGCACATGGCCAGCACTTTAAGCAGACAAGAATAGAACATGTTATTTTTTTGCGGAGCCGGCGGACCGGAAGTTCGGGGCTGCAGAACGGAAGTGCGGATGCAGACAGCACACTGTGTGCTGTCCGCAGCTTTTCCGGCCCCATTCCGCACTGCCATTATGCGGAACGGATCCGGACCATTCATACGTCTGAATGGAGCCTTAGTTTGGGCTCTTAGCATGGTAGGCAATCTCATTTAGCTCTCCCAGTCAGGGCATCACTCTGGCCACAGAGAAAAGTGGGTGAATGACTCAATTAGAGCATCATGCATTTTACTGATAAGTGCAATTCTCTTCTGGGACATCTTTAACTCTTTATAAGGAAAGCAATGGAGCTGCCATACTTTTATCCCATTGCATATTTACACTATGTGCTCAATTATTAGGCAAGTGAGTATTTTGACTATATAATTTTTATGCATATTTTCCAAATTGAAGCTGTCTTTCAGAGGGATGCAGCACTCTTGAAATTGCTAAAATTTTGGGGTCTGATCACAGAACAATCAAATGTTTTGTTGTAAATAATCAACAAGATCACAAGACACATGTTGAGAACAAAAGATGCAAATTAACTGCCAAAGATTTGAGTAAAATCAAATGTGAAGTGACCAGGAACCCATTATCCTCCAATGTTGTCATATTCCAGAACTGCAACCTCCCTTGAGTGTCCAGAAGTATGGGGTGTTCAGTGCTCATGGCCAAGGTAAGGAAGCCTGAAACCCCACAACCACTGAACAAAATATGTCTCCAAGAAATAACTAAAGACTTATTGTTCAAAACTTTTATGGACTGATGAAACGAGAGAGACTCTTAAAGGACCAGATAGATGGGCTTGTGCAGGGGTGGATTGTCCATAGACCGTACAGGGAAATTTCCCTATGGGCCAATGACCAGGGGGCCACCCAAGCCCTCCTGATGGTAGCAGGCAAGGTACATAATGATCTGATGCTCAATGGCCACAGGTGCCCTCCTGAACTCAATTTTATTACCATCCTCCTCAATGATACAGTTGAATACAGTTGTGGCAAGGGCGGCAGTATTATATGCTGCAATATGGTATTGCTGGTGAGGCCCTGCATACTTCTGTTGTCCATGCCTACTTTAGTTGGCACGTCTTCTATCAATTTGGACCTGCCTACAACATGGGGCCACTTTTAGTTTTTTTTCCAGGGCCACTTTAAGTTCCCAATCCGACCCTGGGCTCGTGGCTGGATCAGTAACGGGCACAGAGTTCTAATTTGACTCAGATGCCAGCAAGGTGGAGGTGAGGTACTGTTATGAGCTGGTATTATTAAAGATGAGCTACCTGGATGTTTTTGTGTTGAAGATGGACTCAAAATCAACTATCAAACCTACTGCCAGTTTTTAGAAGACACTTTCTTCAAGCAGTGCTACAGGAAAAAGTCTGCATCTTTCAAGAAAACCATGATTTTTTTATGCAGGACAATGCTCCTTTACATGCATAGAAGTACTCAACTGCATTGCTAGCCAGAGGGCCTTAAAGATTTTTAAAAAAATTTATGACATGTCCCCCTTCCTCACCTAACCTAAACCCAAATGAGAACTTGTGGGCTCTACTTACCAATGGGGAGCTCTTGACATTACTGGATCTCAAAAAAAATTCTGTGCCCTGTGCAATTCAGTGCAGGGCAAGGGGGAGCACTGGAGCGTGAAAAGCTCCAATGCCTCACTCATTTATTGTGAATGAATACAGATCTGCTTGTGTCCGGGTTCATTTCTGAACCTAGACAACCCCTTTTAAAGAGAGATTTACTGTGAGGGAAAACAGTACACATCTCTGAACAGTGTTTGGGAGGCTGTTGTTGCTGCTGCACAAAAAGTTGATCCTCAACAGAGTAAGAAACTGACAGACTCCATGGATGGAAGGCTTATGACTGTTATTGAAAAGAAGGGTGGCTATACTGGTCACTGATTTTATTTTATTTTTTTTAAATGTCAGAAATGTTTATTTGTAAATTTTGAGTTGTTCATTATTCTCATTTCCAGGATCCATTCACACGTCCGCATAATGGGTCTGCACCCATGGCGCAATTTTATGGAAAGGGTGCGTTCCCATAAATTTTCAATGGGGCCGCAAAAGATGCAGACAGCACACCGCACTTCCATTCCACGGCCCCACCAAAAAATAGAGCATGTCATATTCTTGTTCGCAGGCACGGGCAAGAATAGGCATTTCTATCATAGTGCCGGCCATGTGTGGTCCGCAAAATGCGGAACCACATGGCCAGTGTTCATGTTTTGCGGATCCGCAATTTGCAGATTAAAATAACAAGTGATAAAGAATTTAGTTACATAATAATTCTACTGCAAGAGATTGGCTTAGAGTCTCCAACTGGCTCATCTGTGTTGTTTTTGCTGATCATTGCTTGAGAAGAGGTAAGGAATTCGGTCAGCTGTTTGCTATTGTGCGTTTGCTAATGAGCCTAGCTAACTAAGGTGTTACATTTGTTGCTGGGGAGGAGTTTGGGAAGGAGTGTGTGTATATATAGAGACAGACTCATTAGCTGGCCTAATTCATTAGCTTCAAGTACTACATTAAGTACTAGTAAAGAGATATTGCAGGAGATAGTCAGGAGGTAGGCTGGAAGGTGGAAACAATACAAAAAAAAAAGGTAAGATTTGTTTGATTTAAAGTTACAAATTTATTTTTTTATTTTTTTCTCCTCTTTAAAATGGCAGACTTGGTTCAGTGCAGGAATTGTTGTGCATTTATTTCATGTTCCACTCTTTGGAGATTCGGATGCTGTCAGATCTGTAGACAGTTCTCCTTACTGCAGCAGGAAATTGCATTTTTGAAAGCTGAAATATTTAAATTATCTGTTAAACAAACTCCAGCTAGGACTGCTGCAATGCCACTGCCACAGAGGACCCCCAGAAATGGCAGATGGGTTAATGTAGGTTCTGGAAGTCTTAGAGTGGTGGATAGAAGACATGTCCCACAGTCGGTGGTTCTCCATAATTCATTTGCAGCACTCTCAGAATGTAAGGACAACATGGATATGGACTCAAGCACAGAGGGTGAGAAACCATCGACTCCTATGTCTAATGTATGCAACAAAAAAGATAAAGTGAAGTCTCAAAGGATGCAGCTGTTGCTGGGTGATTCAATCATAAGAAGTGTGGAGCTTAAAGAAAATGGTTTTGCGAGATGTCTCCCTGGGGCTACTGCTAGAAGAGATAGAAGACGTATTATTAATATTGTTAAGCAAGCAAAGCAGGAAGGGGACGTGGATGTTCTTGTCCATCTAGGGACAAATGACCTGGCTTGCAATGAAGTGTCAGAGGTGAAAAAATCTTTTATCACACTTGGTAATGACGTACAGGATTTTGCATCCACCATTTCATTTTCTGAAGTTCTGCCTGTGCATAATGTTCAGAATGATAGGCAGAGGCGCATAAAGGAGTTCAACATATGGCTTGGTAAATGGTGTCAAGAGCAAGGATTTGGCTTTGTTTCTCATGATAGCTCTACTTGGAATAGAAAGGAACTGTACAAAAAAGATGGTTTGCATCTTTCTCTCAAAGGAACAAATGTACTTAGTGAACAACTCCAAGAATTTGCGAAAGAGTATTTAAACTAGGAAGGGGGGGCAAAAGAGTGAAAATAAAAGAGTCCAATTGCCCCCCGAAACAATGCCAGAACAGGTCAGAAGCACAGAGGTTAAGAAATGATAAGCTCAGAGTCCTGTCTACAAATGCTCGCAGTTTAGGTAAAAAAATCAATGAACTTGGGTCAATAATGGCATCTGAGAATGTAGATTTAGTGGCTGTTACGGAGACATGGTTTAATGAAAGAAATGACTGGGACATAACCATACCAGGGTACTCTTTATACAGAAGAGACAGAGAAGGCAAGAAAGGAGGAGGAGTGGCCCTGTATGTAAAATATAGCATTAAATCTAACCTAATACAAGTTGGTGAGGCCAACATAGAGTCAGTTTGGGTTACGTTGCAATTTGCTAACCATGCAGTAACTCGTGTAGGTGTGATATATAGACCACCTGGTCAAGTTAAAGAGCTAGATGATCTACTAGTTGAAGAAATAGCTAAAATGACAATGAAAGGAGAAGTTATCATTATGGGAGATTTCAATCTTCCAGATATAAACTGGAAAACCAAAATAGCAAGTTCTACCAGGAGTACAGATATTCTAAATTCCCTACTGGGGTTATCTCTACAACAAGTGGTTGAGGAGCCAACCCGGAGGGAGGCCATTTTGGATTTGGTATTCACAAACGGGGATTCGGTATATGATGTCATTGTAGGCAAAACCTTGGGATCTAGTGATCACCAGTCAGTGTGGTTTAATATAAGAACTGTGAAAGAGTCCCACCACAGACTTTTCAAAAATGAAATTAGTCATAAATGAGTCCTTATCAGACTGGAACGGATTACATGGAGTCCAGGAGAAATGGGACTACTTAAAAGGTGCATTATTGAAGGCAACAGAAAATTGCATTAGACTTGTCAGTAAAAGCAAAAAAAGGAGGAGACCAATGTGGTACTCAGCAGAAGTGGCCCAAATCATTAAAAATAAAAAGCTAGCATTTTGTAATTATAAAAAAACCCAGAGCAATGAAGATAAGGAAATCTACAAGATTAGGCAGAGAGAGGCCAAGCAAGTTATAAGAACTTCTAAAGCGCAGGCAGAAGAAAAACTAGCTCAGTCTATGAAAAAAGGGGATAAGACATTCTTCAGATATATAAATGAAAAAAGGAAATTAAAACAAGGAATAACTAAATTAAAAACAAAGGACGGAAGGTATGTAGAAGAGAATAAAGGGCTAGCCGACTGCCTTAATGAATACTTCTGTTCAGTTTTTACAAAAGAAAAAGGAGAAGGACCTCCACTAGAAAGAATGACTATTAAATCGTTTGATGCATGTATCTTTACAGAGGAAGATGTTCTAAGTTTGCTGTCTAAGGTGAAGACAGATAAGTCACATGGGCCTGATGAGATACACCCAAAATTATTAAAAGAGCTTAGTGGTTAGCTGGCAAAACCGTTAACAGATTTATTTAACCAATCATTAGTAACAGGAGTCGTCCCGGAAGATTGGAAATTGGCAAATGTCGTGCCCATTCACAAGAAAGGTAGTAGGGAGGAATCGAGCAACTATAGACCAGTGAGTCTGACATCAATAGTAGGCAAATTAATGGAAACCCTATTAAAGGATAGGATTGTGGAACATCTAAAATCCCATGGATTGCAAGATGAAAAACAACATGGGTTTACTTCAGGGAGATCATGTCAAACAAATCTTATAGATTTTTTTGACTGGGTGAATAAAATAATAGACGGTGGAGGTGCAGTAGACATCGCATATCTAGATTTTAGTAAGGCTTTTGACACTGTCCCACATAGAAGACTTATCAATAAACTGCAGTCATTGAGCATGGACTCCCATATTGTTGAGTGGATTAGGCAGTGGCTGAGTGAGAGACAACAGAGGGTTGTAGTCAATGGAGAACATTCAAAACAAGGTAATGTTACCAGTGGGGTTCCACAGGGATCTGTACTGGGACCGATTTTGTTTAATATCTTCATAAGTGATATTGCAAAAGGCCTCGCTGGTAAGGTTTGTCTTTTTGCTGATGACACAAAGATATGTAACAGGGTTGATGTTCCTGGAGGGAAACGCCAAATGGAAAAGGATTTAGGAAAACTAGAAGAATGGTCAGAACTCTGGAAACTGAAATTTAATGTGGATAAGTGCAAGATAATGCACCTGGGGCGTAAAAACCCAAGGGCAGAATATAGAATATTTGACACAGTCCTGACCTCAGTATCTGAGGAAAGGGATTTAGGAGTAATTATTTCAGAAGACTTAAAGGTGGGAAGACAATGTAATAGAGCAGCACGAAATACCAGCAGAATGCTTGGATGTATAGGGAGAGGTATAAGCAGTAGAAAGAGTGAAGTGCTTATGCCGCTGTACAGAACACTGGTGAGACCTCACTTGGAGTATTGTGCGCAGTACTGGAGGCCATATCTCCAGAAGGATATAGATACTCTAGAGAGAGTTCAGAGAAGAGCTACTAAACTAGTACATGGATTGCAGGATAAAACTTACCAGGAAAGGTTAAAGGACCTTAATATGTATAGCTTGGAAGAAAGAAGAGACAGAGGGGATATGATAGAAACTTTTAAATGCATAAAGGGAATCAACTCGGTAAAGGAGGAGAGCATATTTAAAAGAAGAAAAACTACCACAAGAGGACACAGTTTTAAATTAGAGGGGCAAAGGTTTAAAAGTAATATAAGGAAGTATTACTTTACTGAGAGAGTAGTGGATGCATGGAATAGCCTTCCTGCAGAAGTGGTAGCTGCAAATACAGTGAAGGGGTTTAAGCATGCATGGGATAGGCATAAGGCCATCCTTCATATAAGATAGGGCCGGGGGCTATCCATAGTATTCAGTATATTGGGCAGACTAGATGGGCCAAATGGTTCTTATCTGCCGACACATTCTATGTTTCTATGTTTCTATGTTTCTAATTCTACATACTTTCAGTAGCCCAATAACTATGCACACAGATTTTTTTTCAAAAAAGGCAAAACCTCACTTTTACTTTCATAAATATTCAGGTTTGAGGTTTATTAGCATTTTGGATTGACTAACAGTTGTTCAATAATAAAATTACCGTAATACTCAGAAATTCAACTTCCCTAATTACTGTGCGCACAATGTACTGTTATCATGAGGATAACCTTCTAGATAATATCTTCTCCTTACAGCAGCAGTAAACAGACAATGGATTACCTTTCTTTTTAGAAGGCTTTATCATTTGTGTTTTCTTTCTGACAGAAGTGTTCCTTTAAGTCACATTTCACATCAAGTATGTGTTCTAGTAGAAGGTTTGGTTCCCAAATGCACTCCTCCCCACTGATGACACTGTCTAAAAAATATATTCTCATCAGTCTACTGATAGTGGGAGATCTCTGAGGTATATTGTAACATTGTCACCAATTTAATTATATAATCATTTATATTATTTTCACAGTACTTTTACCTTTTGGCCTTATGTGGCTCCAATCCATGGTGCTCAGTCAAGTGTCGAATGTCAGGGAGGAAAGGGATGCAAATGAGCTCTTAACAAGCTCTGCCTCTAATGCCACCAGATGTAAGGCAGATATCCTATAAGTCAATGTTCAGCTCTTTAACTAAGCCTTGAGACATGACTTGGATATTAAATAAGCCAGCACCTCATCTGCAGACAGATTTTCTCAGGGTCATTGCCCCTCATCAGAAGAGAGAGTACTGGCTTAACTGGGTGAGAGGCCTGTCAGGGTTAGGGGGGTACTATCTCTCCTTAGGGAGAGAGCACCTTAATCAGCATGAGGAGACTTATAGGCCATACATGCTCCTCTGGAATTCTGGGAGGAAAGGGATGCAAATGAGCTCTTAAAGGGAACCTGTCATGTGGATATTTGATTATAATCTATCTAATTATATACAATCATTAACTACTAAAAAGTGCCTTAGATGTATTCACTTACTGGTGTGACAGATGGTTACCTCATAATATACACACAAAGATGCCGCATGCCGCATGCTAATGAGCTGATTGGAGTCCAGCGTGATGTCATTGAGTCCAGCGTATATTTAATTAACAGCTATAGCCACTCCCCTGTCCACCTGCTGCTGATTCCTATGGAAACAAACTGTCATTCAGCAGCAGGGGGGCGGAGAGAGTCAGGAGCTCATAAATATTCATGACTCATCATTATGAGCTGGAGCTTTTCAATACAAGATGTTGGCAGATTGACTGGGTCAATTAAAGAAAGTGACCCAGCATTGTGCTAAGAGAATCAATCACTTATTTATGTTGCCCTTAGTTAGGACACCATAAAACTGGTGACAGGTTCCCTTTAACAAGCTCTGCCTCTGATGCCACCAGATGTAAGGCAGCTATCCTATGTTATCATGTTCAATCATCTAGGTTTTCCGGTTTTCCCTGCACTTTTTAGATTGTTTAAATAAAAGGTTTTACTTTCATCAGGTTATTATGCTGGGTCCTACAATTGTTGAAGGAAGATTAGCTCTATAATATGTCATGCACTGTATCATGCCACATATGAGATCGGAGGCATAGGAACAGGAAGGCACCATGCAGTTATATGGGTGCCCATTTATAGCTTAAGGTTTTCCCTATTAAAGAATTAGGAACCTGTTTAAATTGTGTGATGTGTGTATTAACTGATTTTTTTACATAATCTGATAACGTAATTAATCATATTTATTTTTCAGATTCAAGGTGCAATTGTCGTTGCTTCCTGTTTTCAAGTGTTTTTGGGCTTTTCTGGATTAATTGGACTTATATTGAGATTTATTGGACCTCTGTCTATCACACCAACCATTACACTTATAGGGCTGTCTTTATTTGGCGAAGCAGGAAAGAAATGTGGCACTCACTGGGGTATAGCTGTACTGTAAGTTCAGCAATTATAATAATCATATCAGATGTAAATATTCAATCTATTATTTAATGACATTTACTTTTGCAGGTAATTTAACCACTTCCCATCTGGGCCCTTTGCCCCCTTCCTGACCAGGCCAAATTTTGCAAAACTGACATATCTCACTTTATGTGGTAATAACTTTGGAACGCCTTTATTTATCCAAGTCATTCAGAGATTGTTTTCTCGTGACACATTGTACTTCATGATAGTCATAAATTTGAGTCAAAATATTTCACCTTTATTTATGAAAAAATCCCAAATTTACCCCAAAATTTGAAAAATTCGCAATTTTCTAAATTTCAATTTCTCTGCTTTTAAAACAGAAAGTGATACCTCATAAAATATTTATTATTTAACATTCCCCATATGTCTACTTTATGTTGGCATCATTTTGGAAATGTTATTTTATTTTTTTAGGACGTTAGAAGGCTTAGAAGTTTAGAAGGAATTCTTCAAATTTTTAAGAAAATTGCCAAAATCCACTTTATAAGGACCAGTTCAGGTCTGAAGTCACTTTGTGGGGCCTACATAGTGGATACCCCCATAAATGACCCCATTGTAGAAACTACACCCCTCAAGGTATTCAAAACCGATTTTACAAACTTTGTTAACTCTTTAGGCGTTCCACAAGAATTAAAGGAAAATGGAGATCAAATTTTTAAATTTCACTTTTTTGGCAGATTTTCCATTTGAATCAATTTTTTTCTTTAACACATCGATGGTTAACAGCCAAACAAAACTCAATATTTATTACCCAGATTCTGCGGTTTACAGAAACACCCCACATGTGGTCATAAACTGCTGTATGGGCACACGGCAGGGCGCAGAAGAAAAGGAACTCCACATGGTTTTTAGATGCCATGTCCCATTTAAAGCCCCCTGATGCACCCTTACAGTAGAAACTCCCAAGAAGTGACCCCATTTTGGAAACTAGGGGATAAGGTGCCAGTTTTATTAGTACTATTTTTGGGTACATATGATTTTTTGATCATTCATTATAACACTTTATGGGGCAAGGTGACCAAAAAATTGGTTGTTTTAGCACAGTTTCTATTTATTAATTTTTACAGCGTTCACCTGAGGGGTTCAGTCAAGTGACATTTTTATAGAGCAGATTGTTACGGATGTGGCGATACCTAATATGTATACTTTTTCTCATTTATTAAAGTTTTACACAATAATAGCATTTTTGAAACAAAAAAATTATGTTTTAATGTGTCCATGTTCTGAGAGCTATAGTTTTTTTATTTTTTGAGAGATTTTCTTATGTAGGGGCTCATTTTTTGCGGGATGAGGTGACGGTTTTATTGGTACTATTTTGTGGGACATACGCGTTTTTGATCACTTGGTGTTGCACCTTTTGTGATGCAAGCTGTCAAAAATTGCTTGTTTTGACACAGTTTTTTTTTTATTTTTTTTTACGGTGTTCACCCGAGGGGTTAGGTCATGTGATATTTTTATAGAGCTGGTTTTTACGGACGCGGCAATACCTAATATGTATACTTTTTTTTATTTGTTTCACTTTAACACAATAATAGCATTTTTGTAACCAAAAAAATGATGTTTTAGTGTCTCCATGTTCTAAGAGCTATAGTTTTTTTTATTTTTTGAGAGATTTTCTTATGTAGGGGCTCATTTTTTGCGGGATGAGGTGACGGTTTTATTGGTACTATTTTGTGGGACATACGCATTTTTGATCACTTGGTGTTGCACCTTTTGTGATGCAAGGTGACAAAAATTGCTTGTTTTGACACAGTTTTTTTATTATTTTTTTTTACGGTGTTCACCCGAGGGGTTAGGTCATGTGATATTTTTATAGAGCTGGTTTTTACGGACACGGCAATACCTAATATGTATACTTTTTTTTATTTGTTTCACTTTAACACAATAATAGCATTTTTGTAACCAAAAAAATGATGTTTTAGTGTCTCCATGTTCTAAGAGCTATAGTTTTTTTATTTTTTGAGAGATTTTCTTATGTTGGGGCTCATTTTTTGCGGGATGAGGTGACGGTTTTATTGGTACTATTTTGTGGGACATACGCGTTTTTGATCACTTGGTGTTGCACCTTTTGTGATGCAAGGTGACAAAAATTGCTTGTTTTGACACAGTTTTTTTCTTTTTTTTTTTTTACGGTGTTCACCCGAGGGGTTAGGTCATGTGATATTTTTATAGAGCTGGTTTATACGGACGCGGCGATACCTAATATGTATACTTTTTTTTTTTTTTTCTATTTTTAACTTTTTTTTTTCATTCCTTACTTGGGGACTTTTTTTTTTTTTTACATGTGAAACTTTTTTTAATTTTTTTATTTTCAACCTTTTATTTTTATTTTTTTTATTTTACACTTTTCGTCCCCCATAAGGTCATACAAGACCTCTGGGGGACATTTACTTCACTTTTTCTTTTTTTTTTCACTGTTGATTTCTCCTGTAACTGGGGCTGACATAGTAGCCCCAGTTACAGGACAAATGCACCCCTATAGAGGCTGTACAGCAGCAATCCAGCGCTGTACAGCCTCAGAGCAGGGCTGATCGAGGTCTCTGAGAGACCTCACACAGCTCCTGCACACTCCGGTCACGGCGGTCACATGACCGCCGGGCCGGAACAGGAAGCGCACATCGCTTCCTTCTCTGCAGACACAGCGCTCGGTGAGCGCTGTGTCTGCAGCGATCGTGAAGGCAGGGACACCTGGAAACTGTCCCTGCCTTGTCTTAGGGTTGCCCTGCTGTCACTGACAGCGGGCAACCCGATCAGCAGCTGCACGATTAGCGTGCAGCTGCTATTTCTGACAGGACGTTTTAAAACGTGCTGTCAGAAATAGACGTCCACCCATAGGACGTTTATAGTCTATGGGCGGACGTGAGGTGGTTAATCTTCATTAGTATTAAATTGAGCTTTTCTAATTTCTAAGTGTATGGACCCATGTGGAGGAGCCAAATGACCAAGTGGCTGTCCCTTGGCAATCTGAATCCCACTCCATGAAAGTATACTCATAAGAGAACAGGCAAGCAATCTTTGCCCAAAAAATTTCTAAGTATATGAATCTCAGTGACTTTGACAAATAGCAAATAGTCATGGTTAAACAATTGGGTCAGATTACCTCCAAAATGGCAGATCTTGTCGGTGTGTTCCAGGCAGGCAATGGTTAGTACCTATCAAACTGTTTCAAGGAAGGCAAACTGGCAATCCAGCAACTGGGTCATGTGTGTCCAAGGTTCACTTAATTTTTCAATTAGTCAGAGACTACTAATTGCCTCCTTTTAACATATGTTAACTTCCTATGTAAAACATAACTTTTATTATTGGTCGCTAATATTGTCTTCTTAGACCATTTCTTTATTATTAAAACTCTCAGTTGTGTCCCCTCCATGTAACATTGTATCTGGACAGCACTGTGGTACTGTACTGCTACTTAGTAAATACTGGGAGGCTAGTAGCTGTGCGCCAGCTCTAGGCTCTTCCCTCAGACTTTCTGTCCAGTTACTACTTATTTGGTACACTATCATAGAGTAACATTAGGGCTCACTCCTGAATCTAAAATACCCTCAAACACTGCAGTGGGGGCAGATAGGAAGTTAACATATGTTAAAAGGAGGCAATTAGTAGTCTTTGACTAATTGTAAAATTATTTCTTGAGCCTCTACATATGTTAGGGTAAAATTTTGCCAAAACAAGGTTCACTTATGCACAAGGGGAGCAAAGGCTACCTCGTCTGGTCTGATCCCACAGAAGAGCTACTGTAGCACAAATTGCTGAAATTGTTGAAAGGGTATTCCTATTTTAGACATTGATGGCATATCACAAGGACCCACTTCTATTTCCAGAACGGGACCTCTGAAATGAAGGAGAGCACAGCTAAAACAGTGTTCAGCTATTTTCAGAAGTCCCATAGTGGTGAATGTATCGCACACCTCACCATTTACAACAACGGGACTGCTGTAAATACTCGAGACAGCAGTCAGCTACTTTCTAAACGGCATAGCGGTGAGGGACTGTGCATGCAGTGGAAGTGGCCTCTTTCAGCAGAATAATGTATCCTGCCACATTGCATAAATTGTCTAGGAGTGGTGTGAGAAACAGGACAAAACGTTCAGTGTGTTGAGGTAATTTCAAGACGTTGCCTCCAAATCCTCCAGATCTCAATAGGTGAGCATGTTATTTAATTATATAAGGACAAGTCTTGCCTAGGGGACCTTTTATCATAATTTTGATTAACCTTTTAATTGTTATTGACGATAGGGATATACGTTATATTTCATGGTTATGGATGGACACGGTTGTCCTGAAATTAAGCATGCATTGTGTGGTAAGATAGATAGATAGCTAGACTTTGCAAAAAAAGAGGCAGCACTCCAAATGTGGTTCAATACGTAGTGGACCCACTTTTATTCAACCACCTGCAACGTTTCAAACTTTTCAGAAAGACCTCATTGTATTGGGCTGAAACATAACAGCTGGGTGAAAACGGCAGGTCCACCACCGATTTGGAGTGCTGCCTCTTTTTTGCAAAAATTACATTGTGAGATCAAGAACTGATGGTCTTGGAGAGATGCACCCATCTTCACTTTAACAGTGTTTCGGATTTTTTTATTTTTAGATAGATGATAGATAGACATAAAACAGGAAAAAGAAGAGTAAATAAACTAATGTCTAAGAAACAGTGACATACCTGCAATAGAGGCAACTGCTACGGAGGCCTAGGGGGAGGAGGGCCTGGCACAGAACTTGTTTTCTTCCTCAGGTGAAAAAAAATAATTTTTACACAGCCGCCACTAGAGGAGGCTTAACTCAAATACATTATTCCAGCTTATGGCAGTTGTATTAATTCCTATTTACTCAGCTCCCCCTAGTGGTGGCTGCAGGCAAGCAACTACTCTTGTAATAGAAGAGAAGCAGGAGATTTATCTATGTATTTTATACTAGTTTTCTGGTGTAAATACATAGAGAAATATGATCATCAGAATGAGCACCATATATTTGAAGCACCTGTTCCACTTTTACCGACATAAAATGCAGATAAAGAGGGTGAGACCAAAGGCAACTTTTTCTCATTACAGTTTGTATTGAATTAAAAAAAAATTCTGCATAGCCTGGAAGTGATTGGTAAGCATACAGTAGGAAACTAAGTGCAGGGGGCCCATACTATGTTTTGCTATGGGGCCCTATGAGAGCTGCATGTGCTCCGCTAAGAAACATGAACACAACAAGCTAAATCTTCTCAAATATTATAGAGATATATTTAAGTAGCAGACTCTATAAAAAAAACTAGAAGATCTGGAACAAAGATGGATGAACTGTCAGCGCATACTACAGATACTGGAATCTTTAGGAAGGAACACTACTGTGATAAAATCATGATATAATAATGAACGGGAGTTAAAGAGGCCATAATAGGATATATTATTCATATAAGATTACACAGTATGAAACGTAAATCTGCAGCATCTATTAGACATATATGTATATGTTGTATTGGTTTCTTTTTGCTCCTCTGTTATTATAATGCTGACATTTCCAATTTATTTTAAAATGAATGATGAATGTTGCTGTCTATTTTTCGGGGCTATGCAATATGAAAAGAATGTATTATGTTGTATGGGAATAAGACTAAAGTGCACTTTTTGTTTAGAGATTCTTTTATTAAATATTATGAAATAATTCCCACCTAAACTGCTCTCTAATAAATTGCTAGTCGCTGAATGCCGCTTATTCTTATAAAAAGAGTTGCCAAAGTCCATAAGATTACATTTTTAAGGGCTTTTTTCTAATGAGTGACGTGAAACTCGTGTCTGCTAAGCCTAACACGCTCCATGTGATGACTGCTTTTTGCCAACTGGACACTGCTCCTCTGAAACAAACACATAACATCAATATGACCTATGACTGCTGTCAGTTCCTGCCTCATCGTGGGTCTACTGCATTGTACTCATGCCATTATGTGAATACAGTACAGTAGACCCAAGGTTGGGTATTAATTCACAGCATCTTAAGCCATTATAATGCTGTGAGTTCGGTCAGAGGAGCAGTGTTCGGTGTGGGAAATACGTCTATAACAGGGAGGGTTTCCTAGAATGAAGACATTAATATGAAATTAGCCTAGAAATGAACAATATGCCTGCCTTCTGGAATCGATATTGTCTGACTGCGTTCTCTTTGTCTTTTTCTGTCTGTATGGTGTCAGGATGTCATTCTTAATTTATGTCTATCAAAAAAGCTGCTTTCATCTCTCCCCTTAGTTACCACCCATACGTGTTTTTACTGACGTAAACAAAGGGGGTTTTAGCTAAACGGCTGGCTTTGATCAATCATTACATGTACTTAAAATGGTGCATTAAAAACTATAACTTGTCCTGCAAAAAATAAGACCTCATACAAGTACATTTAAAAAAAACAAAAAAAGTTCTAGCTCTTGGAATGCAATTTTTAAAAAATGTGCTTGGTCACTAAGGGGTTAAAGCATCTCCGAGCATCCCGTGTGAAAAAGAGACCGTTGGGAAGATTTATGAAACTGTCTAAAAGAAATACTTTCTTCATTGCCCATAGCAACAAAGCACCACACAGCTGTCTCATAGTGCTGGAAAGCTGTGCTGTAATTGGTTGCTATGGGCAACAATGTTCCCACATTTTCATAAATCTGTCCTTGTCCACAGTCCATTTTTTTCATGGAACTATTGACTTTAATGGGTGAGCCTAGCATGAGAATTAGACCAAAGTAGTGCATGCTGTGATGTTGTCTGCACAGATCAATGGTCCATGCGGAAAAATCGGACATGTGAATCACCTCATTGACTATAATGTCATACTTACCAACCTTGCAAATTCAGGACAAATAGGCCCCACCCTGGGAACGGCCCAAAATCTGCAGGAGTGCACACTTAGGCCCCTTTCACACGGGCGAGTATTCCGCGCGGATGCGATGCGTGAGGTGAACGCATTGCACCCGCACTGAATACCGACCCATTCATTTCTATGGGGCTGTTCACATGAGCGGTGATTTTCACGCATCACTTGTGCGTTGCGTGAAAATCGCAGCATGCTCTATATTCTGCATTTTTCACGCAACGCAGGCCCCATAGAAGTGAATGGGGTTGCGTGAAAATCGCAAGCATCCACAAGCAAGTGCGGATGCGGTGCGATTTTCACACATGGTTGCTAGGTGACAGTCTATTCACTGTATTATTTTCCCTTATAACATGGTTATAAGGGAAAATAATAACATCTACACAACACCTAACCCAAGCCAGAACTTCTGTGAAGAAGTTCGGGTTTGGGTACCAAACATGCGTGATTTTTCTCACGCGAGTGCAAAGCGCATTACAATGTTTTGCACTCGCGCGGAAAAATCGCGGGTGTTCCCGCAACGCACCCGCACATTTTCCCGCAACGCCCGTGTGAAAGAGGCCTTATGGTTGGGGTTTTCGCCCATTTTTGGCCAAGACAGCCCAAATGTTCAGGGACTGTCTCTTAAAATTATGGCCAGTACCTGCAAATTTGGGACTGTTGGCAACTATGTAAAGTGCCAGTATTCAGTCTGGGTGCACATTAATTCTACACTGAAACAGCACACTACTAAGTAGGCCCATGCTATTGTAAGTGAATACAAAATTAGCATGAGTCAGCAGGTGAATAAATAAAACGATTAGCACAAAATTTGTTTTTACTTCTCTTATACCAAAAATACTCTCTGAAGTAGAACAAAAGGTGATCAAAAACTATTTTTCATCAACATAAAAACCGTGGAAGCCCAACCTTAAAACATTGCCCGTTTTTTAGCTTGCTTAGACAAGAAGAAGCTTAATGCATGGGATTAAAAGCAGACCTGACATGTTTAGTTTAGAAGGCTATAGCTACTAGACGTTTTTTGATGGTTTAAATATTCTGATGGTCTACCATTTGTCAAATATATTTTAATCTAGTTGGAATGTACAATTCTCTGGAATTTTAAACGTAAAGAAACTGAGCTATGAACTCAGTTTTTGTCTTGAGTGCTACTTGCCTACTACAATTCAAACTTTTCATGATAGACAGCCATTTTCTTGGCTAAATATGATCACCATATCTTTATATAAAGTGCTTTTGGAAAATCTTCAGACCCTGTCACTTTTTTCACATTTCACACAATGAGAAAGCGGAAACATCATTTTAGAAATATTTGTAAATTTTTTTAAAAGGAAAAAAAATATATGGAGGTGATTTATCAAAACTAGTGTTTAGGAAAACCTTTTCAACCAGAGTGATCATTTCATTTTAAAAAAGGAGCTCTAAGAAAGAAAAGTTAGACGCTGATTGGTTGTTATGGGTAACTAAGTCAGTTTGCCTTTGCACAAGTTTTGATAAATCCCCCCTATGAAACTTGGAATTTAACTTTGGAGTGCTCAAAACCTCACACTGGACAGAATGTTCGCCTTCCAACAAGACAATGAACCTAAGCGTACAGTCAACACTGGAGTTGCTTTGTGAATGTCCTTGGGTGGCCTAGAGCCCTGACTTGGATCCAATCAAACATCTCTAGAGAATCCTGAAAAGGCTACTGAGTAAGGCTACTTTCACACTAGCGTTCAGAGCCGATCCGTCTGCTGTCTGCACAGACGGATCCGCTCCTATAATGCAGACGTTTGGATCCGTTCAGAACGGATCCGTCTGCATTGTAGCTTAGAAAAAATTCTAAGTGTGAAAGTAGTTCAGACGGATCCGTTCAGACTTTGCATTGAAAGTCAATGGGGGACGGATCCGTTTGAAGATTAAGCCATATAGTGTCATCTTCAAACGGATCCGTCCCCATTGACTTACATTGTAAGTCTGGACGGATCCGTTTGCCTCCGCACGGCCAGGCGGACACCCGAACGCTTGCTGAGGCTGAACGCTGCCAGACTGATGCATTCTGAGCGGATCCGCATCCACTCAGAATGCATTGGGGCAGTACGGATGCGTTCAAGGTCGCTTGTGAGACTCTTCAAACGGAGCTCACAAGCGGAGCCCTGAACGCTAGTGTGAAAGTAGCCTAAAGCCTATGTCAATGCAATATTCTATATTTTTTTTCTTTTCAATAATTTAGCAAAGTTTGAACATTCTGTTTTCACTTTGTGATTATAGGGTACAGTGAGCAGAATGACGGGTGAAAACTAGATTTTTTTATTTTATTTTAGCACAAGGCCTCAACATAAGAAATGAGAAAAATGTGAAAGTGCCTGAAGACTTTCCGAATGCACTGTATGGTCACCCAGCAGAATTTAAGTACTGTATGTGCAAATGCTTTATGATCTCCTCAGCAAGTTTTGCATCAAATGTTTAGTAAATTTTGGGAAATATAGAAAACATATTGTAAATTAAAATTATTTCTATTAATTTGCATTTATTTTACAGAACAGTTGCCCTAATAATACTTTTCTCACAGTATTTGAGACATCTAGAGGTACCATTGATATCATGTAGCAAAGGAAAATGGAAAATCAGCAAGTATCCTGTTTTCAAGCTATTTCCAGTAAGTTATACATAAATACAAATAAGTTTGTATTATTTATTTAAGATGTTATACACGAAATTCAATATTATTCATATTCTCTTGTCTCATAATCAGGGCATTCAACATAAATGCCACAATCTATTGTTTTATCAAATACTATGCAGGGGATTTATCAAAACCTAGTGTAAAAGAAATCTGGCTTAGTTGCCTATAGCAAACCATCAGATTCCACCTTTCATTTTCCAAAGGGGCTGTTATAAATGAAATGTGGAATTGGATTGGTTGCTATGAGCAACTAAGCCAGTTTTATTTTACACTAGGTTTCATAAATCTACCCCTATGTATTAAGGTGAATCACTAAGGAAAATCCTGTTGTAAAAGCTAGAATATTATATATTTTGATTAGTCTATTAGTTAAATGCATACCCACCAGATATGCCAACACTCTTAATTATATTTTTATTTTATGAAGTAACATTGCAATTTTTTTTTATCTACAGTTTTATGCATGTGTATGTATCTCCATAGTAACAGTCAACAAACCCTCTGTAAATCTGATCCTGCAGTCATACTTTCTTCTACCTGTTTCCAGGCTGTAGATAAAGGCTGCATAAACAAGATAATGATATATTGTGGCAATGTGAACATTGACGTGTTGTTTGCACCAGGAGCGTGTCACCAAGGGGTCTGGCCTTGGTGGAGTAAAAGCACTAGTCCAGGTGTCCACTAAAGTAGTTGGGGACACCATATAGATAGTGAAGCTGGTTCAGCTATTTCAGGGCGGGCTTTTACTGGGAATAGGCAATGTGTTGGGTGGGTGCCTGTTCCCCATGCTCCAGTCCGGGACTTAAGGCATGCTCACGTCCAGGGATTCCATTTAATCTGGTTTATGCAACCTAGTGAGGTTCTGTCAGCGTGGTCTCAGCTAGGCAAGGCTGAGGGGCAACGAGGCTATGCAATAGCTTGAAGTTTGGGGGACCTAGCGACGCCTAGAGAATAAGGGTTGCACGGCCAGCGTCTGGAGGACTACTGGGCCACACTCCTCCAAAAGGTATTAGAATTCCCACAGCCTGGAGGCTGCTGTATTGAGGTTGGCTGAGGAAAGCCGCATATGATGTCCATGTGTGAACTGTGCTCTACGAGTGAGGTAGGGGGACGTATTTTGTTTAGGTAGCGCCTAAACGGGCAGGAGTTTATTTGTATGTTTTTCTTTATGCCGTGTGCCACAATAAATGCACAGTTTGGACATGAAAATCCGTTGTCTAATGAGATATCTGTGAGTGTGACCCCCTGAAAAGAGACGATCCCTTACTATATATATATATACAGTACAGACCAAAAGTTTGGACACACCTTCTCATTCAAAGAGTTTTCTTTATTTTCATGACTATGAAAATTGTAGATTCACACTGAAGGCATCAAAACTATGAATTAACACATGTGGAATTATATACATAACAAACAAGTGTGAAACAACTGAAAATATGTCATATTCTAGGTTCTTCAAAGTAGCCACCTTTTGCTTTGATTACTGCTTTGCACACTCTTAGCATTCTCTTGATGAGCTTCAAGAGGTAGTCCCCTGAAATGGTTTTCACATCACAGGTGCGCCCTGTCAGGTTTAATAAGTGGGATTTCTTGCCTTATAAATGGGGTTGGGACTATCAGTTGAGTTGAGGAGAAGTCAGGTGGATACACAGCTGATAGTCCTACTGAATAGACTGTTAGAATTTGTATTATGGCAAGGAAAAAGCAGCTAAGTAAAGAAAAACTAGTGGCCATCTTACTTTAAGAAATGAAGGTCAGTCAGTCAGCCGAAAAATTGGGAAAACTTTGAAAGTAAGGGCTATTTGACCATGAAGGAGAGTGATGGGATGCTGAACCAGATGACCTGGCCTCCACAGTCACCGGACCTGAACCCAATCGAGATGGTTTGGGGTGAGCTGGACCGCAGAGTGAAGGCAAAAGGGCCAACAAGTGCTAAGCATCTCTGGGAACTCCTTCAAGACTGTTGGAAGACCATTTCAGGGGACTACCTCTTGAAGCTCATCAAGAGAATGCCAAGAGTGTGCAAAGCAGTAATCAAAGCAAAAGGTGGCTATTTTGAAGAACCTAGAATATGACATATTTTCTGTTGTTTCACACTTGTTTGTTATGTATATAATTCCACATGTGTTAATTCATAGTTTTGATGCCTTCATAGTCATTAAAATAAAGAAAACTCTTTGAATGAGAAGGTGTGTCCAAACGTTTGGTCTATACTGTGTATATATATATATATATATATATATATATATATACACATACACACTGTATTTTTCACCCTATTAGATGCACTGGCCCATAAGACACATCTAGGTTTTAGAGGAGGACAATAAGAAATTTTTTTTTTCATAAGACCTTAGATCAGGCCAGCAATCAGACCCCCAATGTTAATCAGTAGAGTCGAGCGGATGTTCGGGTTCGGCAGGTTCGGCCGAACTTGAAAAAAAAGTTTGGGTTCGGGACCCGAATTTGATTTGAACTTGAACCCGAACCAATGGGGACCCAAACTTTTGGCCACTAAAATGGCTCTAAAATAGCCCTGAAAAGAGCTAGAGGGCTGCAAAAGGCAGCAAAATGTGCTTAAGAGCATGGCAAATGCTCTGCAAACAAATGTGGATAGGGAAATTAATTTAAAAAACATAAAAGACCTTAAAAAAATAAAAATTAGGAATGATGTAGGAGGAAGAGGTTGAGAGGGCGGTGAATAGGTGGATGTGGCCGTGTAGGCTCACGTGGCGGTCTAGGTGGAAGCAGCGGCGAAGGAGGAATAGGTAGCCAACACAGATGTGTGTTATTTTGCATTTTTACATAGGGGTATCCCCCAAAATATTGGGAAATATAAAAAAAAAAAAGGAATAAGTGCACTTGAGTACAAGGATGGATGGTTGAGGCTGTTAGACTTGTCTATTCTGCACAAGGTACAGACAAGTCTTGTGGGATCCAGGCCTGGTTCATTTTAATGAACGTGAGCTTGTTCACGTTGGCTGTGGACAGGCGGCTGCGTCTGTCTGTAATGAAGCCTCCTGCCGTGCTAAATACACGATCAGAGAGTACACTGGCTGCAGGGCAGGCCAGCACCTCCAAGGCATACAGGGCAAGCTCTGGCCATGTGGAAAATTTGGAGACCCAGAAGTTGAATGGGGCAGAACCATCAGTCAGTACGTGTAGGCGTGTGCACAGGTACTGTTCCACCATGTTGTTCAAATGCTGCCTCCTGCTAACACGCTCCATATCAGCAGTTGGGGCCGGTTGTTGCGGCGAGGTGACAAAGCTTATCCACATGTCGGCCATGCTAACCCTGCCTTCTGAGGTGCTGGTGCTGACACAGCTGCGTTGGCGACCTCTTCCTTCTCCCCTGCCTTCGCCTTGTGCTTCCACTTGTCCCCCGGCGTCAGTCGGGAATGCTCTCAGGAGCGCGTCTACCAGCGTGCGCCTGTAGTCACGCATCTTACGATCACGTTCCAGTGAGGGAATTAAGGACGGCACATTGTCTTTGTAACGGGGATCCAGCAGGGTGGTCACCCAGTAGTCAGCACACGTTAAAATGTGGGCAACTCTGCTGTCGTTGCGCAGGCACTGCAGCAAGTAGTCGCTCATGTGTGCCAGACTGCCCAGAGGTAAGGACAATCTGTCCTCTGTGGGAGGCGTATCGTATGCGTCCTCCGTATCCCCCAGCCATGCACCAGTGATGGGCCCGAGCTGCGCTGGGTGCCACCCCGCTGTGAACATGCTTCATCCCCATCCCCATCCTCCTCCTCCTCATCATCCTCCTCCTCCTCGTCCTCCAGTAGTGGGCCCTGGCTGGCCAAATTTGTACCTGGCCTCTGCTGTTGCAAAAAACCTCCCTCTGAGCCACTTCTAAAAGACTGCCCTGAAAGTGTTAGAGATGACCCCTCTTCCTCCTCCTCGTCCACATCCTCTTCCATCATCACCCTAAGTGTTTTCTCAAGGAGACATAGAAGTGGTATTGTAACGCTGATAACTGCGTCATCGCCACTGGCCATGTTGGTGGAGTACTCGAAACAGCGCAACAGGGCACACAGGTCTCGCATAGAGGCCCAGTCATTGGTGGTGAAGTGGTGCTGTTCCGCAGTGCGACTCACCCGTGCGTGCTGCAGCTGAAACTCCACTATGGCCTGCTGCTGCTCGCACAGTCTCTCTACCATGTGCAAGGTGGAGTTCCAACTGGTGGGCACGTCGCATATGAGGCGGTGAACGGGAAGGCAGAAGTTACGCTGTAGAGCAGACAGCCGAGCGGCGGCAAGATGAGAACGCCGGAAGCGCGCACAGACGGACCGCACTTTATGCAGCAGCTCTGACATGTCGGGGTAGTTGTGAATGAATTTCTGCACCACCAAATTCAGCACATGCGCCAGGCAAGGGATGTGCATCAAACCGGCTAGTCCCAGAGCTGCAACGAGATTTCGCCCATTATCACACACCACCAGGCCGGGCTTGAGGCTCACTGGCAGCAACCACTCGTCGGTCTGTTGTTCTATATCCCGCCACAACTCCTGCACGGTGTGGGGCCTGTCCCCCAAACACATTAGTTTCAGAACGGCCTGCTGACGTTTACCCTTGGCTGTGCTGAAGTTGGTAGTGAAGGTCTGTCGCTGACCAGATGAGGAGGTGGTAGAAGAGGAGGAGGAAGCAGAGTAGGAAGAGGAGGCAACAGGAGGCAAAGAATGATGCCCTGCGATCCTTGGCGGCAGAAGGACGTGCGCCAAACAGCTCTCCGCCTGGGGCCCAGCCGCCGCTACATTTACCCAGTGTGCAGTGTTAGGGAGATTTAGCGTCCCTGGCCATGCTTACTGGTCCACGTATCTGTGGTTAGATGGACCTTGCCACAGATGGCGTTGCGCAGTGCACACTTGCAGGGAGGGCACGGCTCTCCTGGAGAAGTTTTAGCGGCTGGGAATGACGTACTGTGGGACAACAAGCGACATGAGCTGTTTGAAGCTGTCTGTCTCCACCAGCCTGAATGACAGCATTTCATAGGCCAGTAGTTTAGAAATGCTGGCATTCAGGGCCAGGGATCGAGGGTGGCTAGGTGGGAATTTACCCTTTCTCTCCAAGGTTTGTGAGATGGAGAGCTGAACGCTTCCGTGTGACATGATGGAGATGCTTGGTGACGGAGGTGGTGCTATTGGTAGTGATGAGTGGCAGTAGTCATATTCGAATTCGCGATATCTCGCAAATATTTTGTAGAATATTCGGCGAATATTCGCAAATTCGAATATTCGTTATATTGTACGATTTTTTTACTCGAAAAATCGACAAGGTAATGATCGCATAATATGCGAATTTTCGAAATGTGAATTTTCGGAATGCAAATTTTTCAATTGCCGAGCAAAAACATGATTCCTCCTTGCTTCTTGCTTGTGGGCCAATGAGTCATAGCACTGTATTGAATATATTTGTTTTTTCGAATATTCATAATATTCTAAAACAAGAATATATAGCAATATAGCAAATATTCGGAAAAAAAAACGAATATAGAGCAATTTAGCTAATATAGTGCACACTTATGAATATTCTAAAAAACTAATATATAGCACTATATTGAATATATTTGTTTTTTTGAATATTCGGAATATTCTAAAACAAGAATATATAGCAATATAGCGAATATTCGAAAAAAACAAATGTAGAGCAATTTAGCTAATATAGTGCTATAATCTTTTTTTCAATAGTGAATTTCAGATGAGAAAAAAATTACAACTATTAGACAAAGAAGATTATAGCACTATATTAGCTAAATTGCTCTACATTTGTTTTTTTCGAATATTCGCTATATTGCTATATATTCTTGTTTTAGAATATTCCGAATATTCATAAAAAAACTAATATATTCGATATAGTGCTATATATTAGTTTTTTGAATATTCATAATTTTTCCCATTAAAGTCATGATTCCTCCCTGCTGTTTGCTTGTGGGCCAATGAGTTATTGGCCCACAAGCAAGAAGCAGGGAGGAATCATGTTTTTACTCGGCAATTGAAAAATTCATAATAAAAAATCTCGAATATTCGAAATTACGAATATATATCACTATATTCTAAATATTTACGAATTTTCGAATTACCTATATACGCGATAAAAATTCAAAATTCGAATATTCGTGATCAACACTAGTTATTGGTGGCACATCCTCCAACGTTCCTCCAGAGGCGGAGGAAGAGGCTGAGGCAGCAGCAGAAGAGGGAGCAGGAGGGGCCTGAGCCCTTTCTTGGTTTGAAGGTGCTTACTCCACTGCAGCCCGTGTCTCGCATGTAGATGCCTCGTCATGCAGGTTGTGCTAAGGTTCAGAACGTTAATGCCTCGCTTCAGGCTCTGATCACACAGCATGCAAACCACTCAGTTCTTGTCGTCAGCACATTGTGTGAAGAAGTGCCATGCCAGGGAACTCCTTAAAGCTGCCTTTGGTGTGCTCGGTCCCTGTTGACGGTGGCCAGTAGAGATGTCCCAAACTATTCGCCGGCGAATAGTTCCCGGCGAACATAGCTTGTTCGCGTTCGCCGCGGCGGGCGAACATATGCGATGTTCGGTCCGCCCCCTATTCGTCATCATTGTGTAAACTTCGACCCTGTACCTCACAGTCAGCAGACACATTCCAGCTAATCGACATCATACCCTACCTCCCAGACCCTCCCACCTCCTGGACAGCATCCATTTTAGATTCATTCGGAAGCTGCATTCTTAGTGAGAGAAGGGACAGTGTAGCTGCTGCTGATTTAATAGGGAAATCGATAGCTAGGCTAGTGTATTCAGTGTCCACTACAGTCCTGAAAGACTCATCTGATCTCTGCTGTAAGGACAGCACCCGAAAAAAGCCCTTTTTAGGGCTAGAACATCATTCTGCTTTTTTTTTTTTTTTTCCCTGTGTAATCTAATTGCAGTTGCCTGCCTGCCTGCCAGCGTGTGGGTCAGGCTCACAGCGTATACTGTGCCCACTTGCCCAGTGCCACCACTCATATCTGGTGTCACAGTAGCTTGCATTTATAAAAAAACTTTTTTGACTGTAATATAATAGCAGTCACTTGACGGCACGCGCGTGTGTTTCATGCCCTGCAAGTGCATAGTGTCACCAGCGCAACTCATATCTGGTGTCACATTCAATTACATTTAAAGAAAAACAACAATTTTGACTGTGAATAAATAGCAGTCAGTTGCACACACGTGTTTGTGTGATTATGGCCCAGCTGCAAGTCCATAGTGTCACTTCAGCGCCATTCATGACTGCCGGTATTCAGGGAAACATGGGAAGGGGGAAAACACCTTTAATCACCTCTGGCCCCTTTACCCAACCTTGACCCATAACAAACAACACAGACAACTGTATCATTTTATTGCTGGATGGTGATCGGCCACAGCTTCTTTATTAAAGCGGCAAACCTTAATAAACCATAATATCAGAGCAGTATGCCAAACGCTGGACTCCCAGCGGGCAAGTTAAACCGTAATCATCAAAGCGGTATGCCCACCGCTGGACTCCCAGCAGGCAAGTTAAACTATAATCATCAGAGCAGTATGCCCCCAGCTGGACTCCCAGCGGGCAAGCACGCCATCTGCTCCCACCATATCTCCGCTGTACTCAAATGCCGCCAGCTGTGACTTCATAAACTCAACCAGAATTTGCAGCTCTCCAAAACCGAAATCATCGGAGCGATATCCAAACTGCTGGACTCCCAGCGAGGGATCTGAAGAAATAGAAAAAACACAAAATAACCAAGTATACATAACTGATCATAACCACGCACCTCGCCCGCCTCTCAATGATAACCGCAAAAAGGGAGGGAGGGAGGGCCAATTTCTGCTTCCACTTGCAAGAGGAAGTGCTGGAACAGGGGGAGGGGTATATGTACCTTCAGGATTCCTGCACCGCCCCCATCCAGTCTAAGGAGGTTCCACCAGTGAATTAACCCCTTAACGGCCGTCCTAATCCAACACTACTTAAACCTTACATGACGGGGCCAGCTCCCAGAATGTCCTGAAGGGGGGAATGGGGGGAGGAGGACCATCAGTCCCTAAGCACCCTCCCTATACAGTCGGGCGCTTGCCAGACTGCCGGTATTCAGGGAAACATGGGAAGGGGGAAAACACCTTTAATCACCTCTGGCCCCTTTACCCAACCTTGACCCATAACAAACAACACAGACAACTGTATCATTTTATTGCTGGATGGTGATCGGCCACAGCTTCTTTATTAAAGCGGCAAACCTTAATAAACCATAATATCAGAGCAGTATGCCAAACGCTGGACTCCCAGCGGGCAAGTTAAACCGTAATCATCAGAGCGGTATGCCCACCGCTGGACTCCCAGCAGGCAAGTTAAACCGTAATCATCAGAGCAGTATGCCCCCAGCTGGACTCCCAGCGGGCAAGCACGCCATCTGCTCCCACCATATCTCCGCTGTACTCAAATGCCGCCACGGAGGAGAAACATTCTCCAAACGGGGCTCCGACCACCACCCAGCGGAACAGGGTCTATTTAAAAACCTTCTTACAAAAACCTTCACTTATAAGGCAAAGTAGATACCAATCAGCCATAGCAGCAACTCATAGCCGGAAAAGGAAAACTAACTAGCGTACAAAACGCAAAACATGTATCATCAAAACCAATGCCAATCAGAAAACCGATTAATGAAAATGGGGAATAGAAACCCATGAGGAGAACATAGCCCAACCCCCATTTAAAATACTAGTCAAACCACCCTGAAGGACAGTGTACAGTTCTGGTGCCCCGTAAACAAGCAGGCATACCGGAGCTAGAGAGGGTTCAGAAGAAAGCAACACAACTCCCATAAATCTACCCCCAGTACCGAGCCACGAACAGAGGAAATCTCCTGCGTCCGGAGAAAGAAGGTTAGAGAGGTCGTTGATCCAGTTGTAACCACTACACTATATACCCTTGAACTATACCTTTGTAATGTATCCCTAACGCATTTGTATTGTATCCCTAACGCATTCCCAAATACAGCCCAGAAACAACCCACTTGGGAGATTATCACCAACCTCCTAAAAATGACCGGAATAAACATACGTAAGAACCATGAGGTACAAAGATACGGAATAGGCCAGGGAATTATCCCAGCTGGGTCTCCAGCATCATCGTGCCCCTGGCACAACTCTATACCAACCACCTGGAATCCCGTATCCCGTTCCAAAAACTTCCACCTCTCGACAACCGAAAACGCCCACCGGGCCGTGGTCCTCTCTCCGAACCCACGGAAGATATCCGAAAGGCCAACCAGCAAACCGCCGAACGCCACGACCTGAAAGAAAAACAATTAGCCCGAGCAGAACACATGGAGGATCGATCATATAACAAGCCATAGAATGCCTCTATTCCATACACATGACATTTTACAAATGTTATTCTTATCTTTTAATTATGTATTGGATTAGTTACATATTCCAATTTTATTTATTCATTTATTTTTTTCATTCTTTTGGTGAAATGCAAAAACACAGGGGAAAAACCATGATTAGGAAAAGGAATTGAAGGCCCATCATAGTAAAGTCATAACCGAATACCCAACTAACCGCCGAATCGAAACCGGGCGGAAGAGGAGGTACACACCACTTAGATTCACTGGACCATAATGTATAGGCGGGCACTAAGCCCAATAGAACCATTACCCCATACAAAACCTGGGATAAAACCCCAAACGCAGTGCGGCCTGGAATGAAGAGACAAACACTTTAATGAAATATAAATAAGCCAAAACAGAAGGCTGAAGGAGACAAAACATAACTTGCCAAAGAAAATACTCACTTATTACAGCCGCATCGCCTACCGTACAATGAAATGATGCATGAAAATTATATTTTGGAGGGTCAAATGACGGCCTGAAGGCATAAGAGGACCAATCATCGTGTCTGATCCACTCCAAAACTGATAAGAACGGGGATTGAAAGGCTGCAGGTTAAAATGAAATTACATGAATTGTGCAAGCATCTTTTTAAAGCTCTATCCTGAGTGACAACTGAACGGACCCGGATGTCCGCTACCGTCTAAACTTCCGAAATACCTGAGACATGGATCCTAACATATGCACCCAAATAGAGGCAGCGGAGCACGTACAAACCCCTTTCTTTTTTTTTCTTTTTTTAACCGCTGCGCCAATACCACCGAGCCAAACAACCCAGCAGCGCTAGGGTAAGGCCTCTAGTGCCAAACACATCGCGGGTATACCCCTTGGATTCGTCCCTACTGAAACCCACCTAACTGCAACTCTTGTAACACTGGACATGAGCAAATGAAATATAAACAAGAAAAATTTGTGAGGGAGTCCGAACTCACAGCTACTGTATCATAGCCCAGGGGTTTGGGAAAAGTAAATATACAAAGTTATCTCTATTACCGAATGTTTCTGCCAGGATTCAAACTAAACCTAGAATACTAGAAGCAAGTAAGGCAACCACTGCAAGAAGAATATCTCTTCATGTTGCTTTTCCCTTTTTTTTTTTTTTTTGGTAAAAGTTTGTGATGGGATTTGAACTCACTGCATCGTAGATCAGTACTTTAACCATTTTTTTTTTTTTTTTTATAATCTATTTTATTGCTGACTATGATGAATAAAAACCCGCAATATATGATAGTATTGAAAGCACAAATAGAACGCATTAATGATTATTATCACTTTTTATTTTATTAAATACACACAGCATAGTGCCAAAGGTAGGAGCCCAACAGGCAGTACTACTTTACACAGGAAAGAACCCGAATGTAACACTACCCATACTTTACAATTTTATTATATTATTACGGAATATGAGAAAATAACCCCGGCATATTATGTCCTTACTTATATATATATATATAACATACACATACATATATATATATATATATATATATATATATATATATATATATACACACACACACACACACACACATGATTATTATTTTTTATTTTTTTTTATTTTTTTAATACTTACATATGATATACTCAAAGAGGGTCACTATACCAATAGCTAAATCTGTAACTCGCTACTGCAAAATAAAACCCTTAGTTTTTTTTTTTTTTTTTTGAGATAAAAGTTTCCAATGGGACTTGAACTCACAACCTTACAAATCAGAATCAAGGCAATTACCCACACAGCTATGAAAGCTGTATATTTGGTGAACTTACGTGAAAACCAAGAAAACATTTTTATATATATATATATATATATATATATATATATATACTGTATATATATATTTTTTTTTTAAAAAGGCTGAAAGGGGTTTGAACTCAGAAAGACTGGACGTTTGAGCTACCAGCTTGCCTTAAGCATCAACACAGCCAAAAGGGCTGCCTGGAGTACAGCATACGGCGGTAGCACTAAAGTTCCAACAGGGATATACGACCTCGTCCCTTAGGCAATGAACTAAATTTTTACAATATGTAATTTAAAATTATTATTATGTTTTTTTTTTTTTTTTTACTGTATAGAAAGTTCCTCCAGAGATCCGAACACACATGAGAGGCAAGCATTTACCTTCATAAAGCAACAAGCTAAAAGAAATTTAAGAGTTAGACCCAAAAACGTTAGAAGTTTTTTTTTTTTTTTTTTTTAAGGGTGCACGCATCCAAGAGTGCCATAATTAATATATCACTATACAAGAAATTTCCCCAGCCCCAGTGCATTGGTACTCACCAGGCGTAGAGTAATCAGGGACGGCGCCACTGAAGTAGCAGGTACAGGAACTGCAACCCAAGGGGCCACTACAGTGACCAGGCTGAATGGATGGTAGGCACCTGCCTCTTACGGTTTTGATTGCAACATCAGACCAGACTCCTCAGACGCACCCGACATACCATCAAAAGACGATGGTGAGCGCCGCCTGGAGGAACTGGGGCGCCTACTTCCACCAGAAGCAGCGACGGGCCCGGCGCTTGCGGGACCCACTTTGGCCTTGCCGTCTGGCACCTGCGAGAAGGAGGAAAAACACAAAGCCACCCCTGCTCCAAGAACGGGAGGGGGGGGGGCAGATGAAAACAGGAAAAAACTGAGACCCATAGTGCCCCATGGTTAGGAGGGGACAGATTAATAAACGAAGCACCAGTAATCCGCTGTACGGGCAATATTATATGTGAGGCACAGTAGGTGGCAGCAGGGGCTTATATGCATTTTACATGGAAAGTGCGGGGAGAGAAGCTGCACAGTAAAAACCCAAAGAAATACAATAAGAGGGTGGTGCTAGGGCCACAGTGGTGCTGGAGCCGGTCCCTGGTGCCCGGGAAGGGGGGGGGGGGGGGGGGACACATAAAATCAGCATGAACACAGGACCCCATGGGTACTGCTAGTAGGAGGGAAAAAGGAAGGGGGGGTGCGGTAGGGGAAGCTCGGTCGCTGGGGTGAAAAACTTTTCACATGCCCACACCACTGAATATAATTGCTAGACACACAGGTGCCATGTAGGGGCTATAATGGAAAAAGCAGGGGCACGGTGCGACGCAGCAAGTTCCTGAGGGCCATTCAATAGAGGGACGCAGGTAAGATAAGGGGTTGTAATGGAGAGGGGGGAGGGGACTGCCGTGCGGATCGCAGGTCCCTCTCTCAGGCGGTGAGGCTGCTCGCATGGTGCGGCAGCTCCTGACCTGTAAATGGAGCGGAGAGCGTGGAGGGGGAGGGAGGCGGGGGGGGGGGGGGAAGAGTGAGAGTTACCGCCGACCCTGTTGCTTAAGTGCCGGGGCTGCCCGCATGAAGCGGCAGCTCCTGGCCAGTTCTGTAAATAGGAGCAGGGGGGAGGGAAGGGTGCCAGGGAGAGCCGGAACACTCAAAATGAGCCAGCAAACCCTCACCCTCCACATACATACTCGCCAGGAGGACCACGAGGCCGCAAATCCCGCGGAAGCTTGGAGTGGACAGAGCAGGGAGGGAGACATACCTCTCCAATTTCTGCTTCCACTTGCAAGAGGAAGTGCTGGAACAGGGGGAGGGGTATATGTACCTTCAGGATTCCTGCACCGCCCCCATCCAGTCTAAGGAGGTTCCACCAGTGAATTAACCCCTTAACGGCCGTCCTAATCCAACACTACTTAAACCTTACATGACGGGGCCAGCTCCCAGAATGTCCTGAAGGGGGGAATGGGGGGAGGAGGACCATCAGTCCCTAAGCACCCTCCCTATACAGTCGGACGCTTGCCAATCTGGTGTCACATTCGATTCCATTTAAAGAAAAACAACAATTTTGACTGTGAATAAATAGCAGTCAGTTACACACACGTGTTTGTGTGTTTAAGGCCCAGCTGCAAGTGCATAGTGTCACTTCAGCGCCATTCATTTCTGGTGTCACATTTGATTACATTTAAAGAAAAACAACAATTTTGACTGTGAATAAATAGCAGTCAGTTGCACACACGTGTTTATGTGTTTAAGGCCCAGCTGAAAGCCCATAGTGTCAGTTCAGCACAACTCATTTCTGGTGTCACAGTAGCTTGCACGCATAGTACAACTTAACTAATCTAAAAAAAATGACAGGCAGAGGCAGGCCACCCCGCAGGGGCCGTCGTGGTCTTGGTGCTGTGATTCCCTTTGGCCCTAGAATAATGCCCAGTGTTCAGAGGACACGTACCCTGAACTCGAAAAGTTCTGAGGACATAGTTGACTGGCTAACACAGGACACCCAATCTTCTACAGCTTCCGCTCGGAACCTTGACGCACCATCCTACTCCAGCTCAGCTTCAGGCACCTCTCAAGTTACCACTCGCCCGCTTGCCGCCACCACCAACACTAGCACCACAGCCGCTTCAATTGATCTGTCAGAGGAGTTATTTACACATTAGTTGTAAGAAATGAGTGATGCGCAACCATTATAACCAGGGGATGTAGAAAACAGGGATATGTCTCAGTCAGGCAGCATTACACACATGGATGTACGGTGTGATGATGATGATGTTGTACCCGCTGCTGCTTCCTTTGCTGAGTTGTCAGATACAAGTGAAGCGGTTGATGATGACAATGTGTCCGTGGATGTCACGTGGGTGCCCGTTCGAAGAGAAGAAGAACAGGGGGAAAGTTCAGATGGGGAGACAGAGAGGAGGAGACGAGTTGGAAGCAGGGGGAGGTCGTCGCAAGGAGCTAGTGGCACAGTCAGACAGCATGCATCGGCACCCGGGGTCAGCCAGACAAAATGCCAATCAACGCATGCTGTTGCCACCACCAGAATGCCGTCATTGCAGAGCTCAGCAGTGTGGCATTTTTTTTGTGTGTCTGCCTCTGACAACAGCGATGCCATTTGCAACCTGTGCCAAAAGAAACTGAGTCGTGGGAAGTCCAACACCCACCTAGGTACAAATGCTTTGCGAAGGCACATTATCGCACATCACAAACGCCTAAGGGATCAACACACGAGTACAAGCAGCACACAAACTCAAAGCCGCCATCCTCCTCCTGGTCCAGCATCTTCAGCCACGTCAACCACTGCTGTCCTCCTTGCCCCCTCTCAACCATCCGCCACTCCGTCTCTCGCCTTGAGCAGTTCCTGCTCATCTGCCCACAGTCAGGTGTCTGTCAAGGACATGTTTGAGCGTAAAAAGCCAATGTCACAAAGTCACCCCCTTGCCCGGCGTCTGACAGCTGGTTTGTCTGAACTCTTAGCCCGCCAGCTTTTACCATACAAGCTGGTGGAGTCTGAGGCGTTCCAAAAATTTGTAGCTATTGGGACACCGCAGTGGAAGGTACCCGGCCGAAATTTCTTTGCACAAAAGGCAATCTCCATACCTGTACTGGATTGTGCAAAAGGAAGTAATGGCATGTCTGGCACACAGTGGTGGGGCAAGGGTCCATCTGACCACTGATACCTGGTCTGCAAAGCATGGTCAGGGCAGGTATATCACCTACCCTGCGCATTGGGTAAACCTGCTGACGGCTGCCAAGCATGGAATGCGTGGCTCTGCAGAGGAGTTAGTGACACCGCCACGACTTGCTGGCAGGCCTGCTGCCACCTCCTCTACTCCTTCTACTCCATCCTCTTCCATAACCTCCTCGGCTGAGTCTTCTTCTGCTGCTGCGTCTTGCTCCACATCAACGGCACCCCCCCAGCTCACAGGGGCTATTCCACATCCCGGATACGGCAGTGTCACGCCGTCTTGGGGTTGACTTGCCTGAAAGCAGAGAGTCACACCGGACCAGCACTCCTGTCTGCCCTGAACGCACAGGTGGATCAGTGGCTGACTCCGCACCAATTGGAGATCGGCAAAGTGGTGTGTGACAATGGAAGCAATTTGTTGGCGGCATTGAATTTGGGCAAGTTGACACATGTGCCGTGCATGGCACATGTGTGTAATCTGATTGTACAACGCTTTGTGCATAAATACCCAGACTACAGGATGTCCTGAAGCAGGCCAGGAAGGTGTGTGGCCATTTCAGGCGTTCCTTTTCAGATATCCAGCAGCGAAACAACATGCCAGTGAGGCGCTTGATTTGCGACAGCCCGACACATTGGAATTCAACACTCCTAATGTTCGACCGCCTGCTTCAACAAGAAAAAGCCGTAAACGAGTATTTGTATGACCGGGGTGCTAGGACAGCCTCTGCAGAGCTTTGAATTTTTTTGCCACGTTACTGGACGCTCATGCACAATGCCTGTAGGCTCATGAGTCCTTTTGAGGAGGTGACAAACCTAGTCAGTCGCACCCAAGGCACCATCAGCGACATCATAACATTTGTTTTCTTCCTGGAGCGTGCCCTGCGAAGAGTGCTGGATCAGGCCGTAGATGAGCGTGAAGAGGAAGAGTTGTGGTCATCATCACCACCAGAAACAGCCTTATCAGCATTGCTTGCTGGACCTGCGGCAACGCTGGAAGAGGATTGTGAGGAAAAGGAGTCAGAGGAGGAATGTGGCTTTGAGGAGGAGGAGGAAGACCAACCACAACAGGCATCCCAGGGTGCTCGTTGTCACCTATCTGGTACCCGTGGTGTTGTACGTGGCTGGGGGGAAGAACATACCTTCAGTGAGATCACTGAGGAAGAGGAACGGGACATGAGTAGCTCGGCATCCAACCTTGTGCAAATGGTGTCTTTCATGCTGTCATGCCTGTTGAGGGACCCTCGTATAAAAAGGCTGAAGGAGAACGACCTATACTAGGTGGCCACGCTACTAGACCCCCGGTATAAGCAAATTACCGGAAGTCGGAAAGGATGCAGCAGTTCCAAAATAAATTAAAAAGTATGCTTTACACAGCGTATAAGGGTGATGTCACAGCACAACGGGAATCTAACAGGGGAAGAGGTGAAAGTAATCCTCCTCCTACCACGACCACGCCGGCAAGGACAGGGCGCTTTACTGACGTGTTGTTGATGGAGGACATGCAGAGCTTTTTAAGTCCTACGCATCGCCACAGACCTTCGGGGTCCACCCTCAGAGAACGATTCGACCGACAGGTAGCAGACTACCTCGCCTTAACTGCAGATATCGACACTCTGAGGAGCGATGAACCCCTTAACTACTGGATGTGCAGGCTTGACCTGTGGCCTGAGCTATCCCAATTTGCTATAGAACTTCTGGCCTGCCCCGCTTCAAGTGTCCTGTCAAAAAGAACCTTCAGTGCAGCAGGAGGTATTGTCACTGAGAAGAGAAGTCGCCTAGGTCAAAAAAGTCTAGAGTACCTCACCTTTATTAAGATGAATGAGGGATGGATCCCGAAGGCACTGGCAGTGGGCGATACATTCGACTAAAAAAGGCCTGATGAGATGAGCTGCCTTGGGCTAAAAATGGTTCACACGCTGCTGTATTTTATCTCTGAATGCCGGATGACTTGCGTGACTTATCCGCCACCAACTAGGGTTCAAGCCGCAATGTTTTAGGGCACTTTCTGCCTGGGAAACAAACATAAATTTTTCTGGCGGCTGCTACAGCAGCGGCTGCAACAATACCTAGTTTTTCAGGCATGTGTACATGCCTAATTTTTCTGGCCTCTGGTGCTGCACTGTGGCTTCAAAAACCAAACAAAAAAAAGGCACATACATGTGTCAATTCCCCTTCGTGATCGTTACCTTGTTGTGGTGAAGGGGCTCGCGTATCACAATGAAGCGACCACCTCTATGAGTGTGTTGGCAATGGCAATGTTGGCACACCCTAGATGATAAGGTCGTTGCTTCATTGTGAATAGACCAAAAGCGATCGGCTGGATCATTTTGCATAGAACAAACATAAATTTTCTTTGTGATCATCTAAAGTGATCATTAAAGCCTACTAGGCCAACAATGGGCCCACACTGCAGAATCATTGTTTTCTGGGTCACTTAACTGTCACTGAACTTCCTCAGCACGACCATAGGCTTTGAAAAACCCCCATCGCCTGCAATCTCCCAAACGTGCGCACGAGCACAGTCATAACTACACCAAGATTGATGCATAGAGGTATAAAATTTATGTCATGAGTGTGTCAACTATTGACAACTCTTTACGGTTGTCTAAAATCTATTCCATACACGTCCCCTGATAGGGGACGTAACAGGGATTAAACTGATAAGAATAGTACTACTTAACACACCACTCCTATCTAGTGGCACATTAGATTGCACGCGCAGTGCCCCAAATTTGAAGTAGGAGGACCGACCAAGCATCTTTTTCCATCTCCCGGTTCCTAAAATAGATTCCATATACACGTCCCATGATAGGGGACGTAACAGGGATTAAACTGATAAGAATAGTACTACTTAACACACCTTATAATAATAATAATACTAGTAAACGTAACAGGGATTAAACTGATAGGAATAGTACTACTTAAGACACCACACATATTGGGATTGCACAGCACATTACACAGCGCACGCGCAGTGCCCAAAATTGGAATTAAGAGGACCGACCAAGCATCTTTTTCCATCTCCCGGTTCCTAAAATCGATTCCATATACACGTCCCCTGATAGGGGACGTAACAGGGATTAAACATGCCTGATGTTGTAAAGCACGTTATTCCAAACAATTTAGGAATGTTAGGTGATTTATGCTCTTTATGGATTAAAACTCGACTCTGCGTCAACTACGTAATTTTCCATGGGAGTTTTGCCATGGATCCCCCTCCGGCATGCCACAGTCCAGGTGTTAGTCCCCTTGAAACAACTTTTCCATCACTATTGTGGCCAGAAAGAGTTCCTGTGGGTTTTAAAATTCGCCTGCCCTTTGAAGTCAATGGCGGTTCGCCCGTTCATGAACATTTGCGAAAATTCGCGTTCGGGAACGGAAAATTTTATGTTCGCGACATCTCTAGTGGCCAGTAGCAGGTGAACTGTTTTGGCGACGGCTGCTCTGCTTTTGCACCCTGCTCCCGCTTTTGCTACGCTGTTGGCTCGGTCTCACCACTGCCTCTTCCTTCGAACTCTGAAAGTCAGTGGCATGACCTTCATTCCATGTGGGGTCTAGGACCTCAACGTCCCCTGCATCGTCTTCCACCCAGTCTTCCTCCCTGACCTCCTTTTCGGTCTGCACACTGCAGAAAGACGCAGCAGTTGGCACCTGTGTTTCGTCATCATCAGAGACGTGCTGAGGTGGTATTCCCATGTCCTCATCAGGAAACATAAGTGGTTGTGCGTCAGTGCATTCTATGTCTTCCACCCCTGGGGAAGGGCTAGGTGGATGCCCTTGGGAAACCCTGCCAGCAGAGTCTTCAAACAGCATAAGAGACTGCTGCATGACTTGAGGCTCAGACAGGTTCCCCGATATGCACGGGGGTGATGTGACAGACTGATGGGCATGGGTTTCAGGCGCCACCTGTGCGCTTTCTGCAGAAGACTGGGTGGGAGATAATGTGAACCTGCTGGATCCACTGTCGGCCACCCAATCGACTAGCACCTGTACTTGCTCAGGCCTTACCATCCTTAGAACAGCATTAGGCCCGACCAAATATCGCTGTAGATTCTGGCGGCTACTGGGACCTGAGGTAGTAGGTTCAGTAGGACGTGTAGCTTTGGCAGAACGGCCACGTCCTCTCCCTGCACCAGAGACTCCACCAACACCACCACCACGACCATGACCACGTCCCTTATTGGATGTTTGCCTCATAGTTAGCGTTCACCAAGCAAAGTAAAAAGTGGTTAAGTCTGTTAAAAATAATTAACCGCCAATAAAAACCCTGATGTAGGGTATTGCACTCAAATCTTTTTTTTTTACTCTATATGACAGCGGTATTTGTGGCCTAAATTTCACAGTAATTTATGCACGTCTAATCCCAGATGTGCAGTATATCACAGTTTTTTTAAACCCCAGTAAGCAAAAAGCCATATTTGTGGTCTAAATTTCACAGTCACTTATGCACGTCTAATCCCAGATGTGCAGTATATCAGAGGGTTTTTTAACCCCAGTAAGCAAAAGCCGTATTTGTGTCCTAAAATGAACAGTCCCTTATGCACCTATAATCCTAGATGTGCACTATATAAAACAGAGGGGTTTGTTTCACCCAGTATGCCCGAGTATGCCAAAGCTGTATTTCTGGCCTAAATGTGACACTCACTTATGCACCTATAATCCTAGATGTGCACTATTTGAAACAGATGTTTTTTTTGACCCTAGTAAGCAAAAAGCCGTATTTGTGGCCTAAATTTCACAGTCACTTATGCACCTATAATCCCAGATGTGCAGTATATCAGAGGGTTTTTTAACCCCAGTAAGCAAAAGCCGTATTTGTGGCCTAAATTTTACAGTCACTTATGCATGTCTAATCCCAGATGTGCAGTATATCAGAGGGTTTTTTAACCCCAGTAAGCAAAAATCCGTATTTGTGGCCAAAATTTCATAGTCACTTATGCACGTCTAATCACAGATGTGCAGTATATCAGAGTTTTTTTTTTAACCCCAGTAAGCAAAAAGCCGTATTTGTGGCCTAAATTTCACAGTCACTTATGCACGTCTAATCCCAGATGTGCAGTATATCAGAGGGTTTTTTAACCCCAGTAAGCAAAAAGCCATATTTGTGGCCTAAATGTGACACTTACTTATGCGCCTATAATCCTAGATGTGCACTATATGAAACAGATGTGTTTTTTTTACCCCAGTATGCCCCAGTAAGCAAAAAGCTGTATTTGTGGCCTAAATTTCACAGTCACTTATGCACGTCTAATCCCAAATGTGCAGTATATCAGAGAGTTTTTTTAACCCCAGTAAGCAAAAAGCCATATTTGTGGCCTAAATGTGACACTTACTTATGCGCCTATAATCCTAGATGTGCACTATATGAAACAGATGTTTGTTTTTTTTACCCCAGTATGCCCCAGTAAGCAAAAAGCCGTATTTGTGGCTTAAATTTTACAGTCACTTATGCACGTCTAATCCCAGATGTGCAGTATATCAGAGGGTTTTTTAACCCCAGCAAGCAAAAAGCTGTATTTGTGGCCTAAATTTCACAGTCACTTATGCATGTCTAATCCCAGGTGTGCAGTATATTAGAGGGTTTTTTAACCCCAGTAAGCAAAAAGCCGTATTTGTGGCCTAAATCTCACAGTAACTTATGCACGTCTAATCCCAGATGTGCAGTATATCAGATGGTTTTTTAACCCCAGTAAGCAAAAGCCATATTTCTGGCCTAAAATGAACAGTCCCTTATAAACCTATAATCCCAGATGTGCCCTATATGAAACAGAGGGGTTTGTTTCACCCAGTATGCCCCAGTATGCCAAAGCTGTATTTCTGGCCTAAATGTGACACTCACTTATGCACCTATAATCCTAGATGCGCACTATATGAAACAGATGTTTTTTTTTCACCCCAGTATGCCCCAGTATGATAAAGCTGTATTTCTGGCCTAAATTTCACAGTCACTTATGCAGCGATAATCCTAGATGTGCACTATATGAAAAAAAAAGTTTTTTTTTACCCCAGTGTCTCAAAGCAGTATTTCTGGACTTGCAGACATGCAGATAGATAGTGCTGGTGCACTATCGTTCCATAAAATGGCTGCCGATTATGTATTGATATTGACTAACTGAAGGAAAAAAAGTTTGTTTTCAGTAGTAGTTGGCTCAGGGCAGGCTTAAAACAATTGTGAACTGCACCCACAAAACTCATTTGCTGTAGATCGCTGAGTAAAGAAGCAGTTCTTCATAAGATTTCTCCCTGATCTCTCCCTCACAGCAGCTGCAGCCTATCCCTACACTAATCCGAGCAGAGTGACGGGCGGCGCTACGTGACTCCAGCCTAAATAGAGGCTGGGTCACATGCTGCAGTTAGCTAATCACAGCCATGCCAATAGTAGGCATGGCTGTGATGGCCTTTTGGGGCAAGTAGTATGACTCTTGTTCATTGGCTGCTTTGCAGCCTTTCAAAAAGCGCCATAAAAATCGCCAAACACCGAACTTTTACGTAAATGTTCGGGTTCGGGTCCGGGTGCTGAAAAACCTAAAGTTCGGTACGAACCCGAACTTTGCAGTTCGGGTTCGCTCAACTCTATTAATCAGACCTCAGCACACAGCCCAAATCAGACCCCAATGATATTAAGACCCTCAGATCAGACCCCCAATGTTAATAAGACTCCAATAAGACCTCAGATAAGAGCCCTAATATAAATAAGACCCCCCATTCAGACCTCAGATCAGCCCCCATGCCTCATTTAATCAGCCCCTATGCCTCATTTAATCAGCCCCCATGCCTCATATCTTCAGCCCCATGCCTCATATCATCAACCCCCATGCCTCATACAATCTCCATAGTAACAGTCAACAAACTCTGTGTAAATCTGTTCCTGCAGTCATACTTTATTCTACCTGTTTCTAGGCTGTAGATAAAGGCTGCATAAACAAAATAATTATATATATATATATATATATATATATATATATATATATATATACACACACTGTATTTTTGGCCCTATTAGATGCACCGGCCCATAAGACACATCTAGGTTTTAGAGGAGGACAATAAGAAAAAATATTTTTCATTAGACCTCAGATCAGGCCAGCAATCAGACCCCCAATGTTAATCAGACCTCAGCACACAGCCCAAATCAGACCCCAATGTTACTAAGACCCTCAGATCAGACCCCCAATGTTAATAAGACCCCAATAAGACTTTAGATAAGAGCCCTAATATAAATTAGACCCCCATTCAGACCTCAGATCAGCCCCCATGCTTCAGATCATCAGCCCCCATTCCTTATATCACATAAAATTAAAAAAATCCACTTACCTCTCCTGCTCTGGACGTCACCGCTCCTCACCTCCAGCATACTCTCTTCTTCTTCCTGTCGTCACAGGGCTCCGTCACACTGTGCACAGCCACAGCACAGCCGACAGAAGAGGACCAGGAAGCGATGAGTACAGAGCCAGGGGAGCGCTGCATTATGGAAGAGCTCATTTGTGTTCGCCCTATAAGACGCAGTGAAATTTTTGTGGGTGGAAAAAAAGTGCTTCTTATGGGGCGAAAAATATGGTATACATAAACTTTTTTTCAAGACATATTTCAAAGTAGCTTCGATTTTCATTTTAGATGCATTGGCACAACAAAAGAAATTGATTGCAAATATGAGCACCATCTTTAAAACAGATCTCCTCCTCTGTATATGTGGTAACTGCCTGATAATTCACTTTTTTGCACCAGTGATTGGTTGGTTGAATGTAATGAATAATTTTATCTGAACAACCAGAACTGTAGTATTTTTAGCTGGTACAAAGATTGGGGCAATTATAGGAAAAAAGCATTTGTTCCTGATAATTCCCCTCTTGTCATCTGGCAAATGAGCTAAATGCACGTCATTGCACCATATAAAATCCGTGTTTGTCGGCAGCATGTTGCCCTGTGTAGGGGATGACTGATTGTAGCAGACATCATTTGTCCCCTATACTGTAGAGGAGTTGATTACCCCTTCTCAATGATCAGGCAGTTATTGAGAACAAATGGTTTTTGTTCCCAATCATTGCCTTTGCATTGGAAAGGAGCCTTGAGGCCTGTGAGAGAGGCAGAACATTGATTTCAGACTACATTAAATTCTCAATAGACAATGCTTAAGCTGTTGTTACAGGTCATACTGTGTCCTAAAGTAGCTGAGCTGTAAGGTAGTCGTGTAGCTGGCACTACATAACATGTATAGCAAGAGGTACTGCCTAAAATCATTGCTACCTCAATATCATTATTATGTGTAAATGTTAGTCAGCGTATTTGAAACAATCCCTCATAAGAGTTCTAGATGCATTGTCAGTATATCAGTGCCATCTACGATTATTTTATAAAAGTACTAGCCACTGGAGTTTTTCATCTGAATGTATATTTACACATTGTTTAAATCCAATAAATATCAAAAGGTATATATAAAGACTTTGGAAAAAATTTGCTGAAATATATTATTTCTACGAGTACAATATTATAACCTGTCCTCAGGATAAGTCATCAATATCCAATTGGTGGGTGTCCAACTCCCAGAACTCCTCTGATCAGCTGTTTGAAAAGGCCACGTTCATTGTTCACATGGTCTTTCTGCAGCTTAGCCTCATTCAAGTGAATGAGTCTGGACTGCAATAACAAGCTTATCCATTATAAAATACTGTATATGGTGATGTGCTTGGTATGCTGTGAGGAGGCCACAGTGCTCACTGAGCACCTCAAATTCATCATTTAGCTGATTCGCAAGAGTGTCAAATGTTGGTGACCCATCTTGGAAAACATCTATAAATGCCAATAGTTGATAACTGGAAATGCATTGTTACAAATTGAGTGTCTAATATAAAATAATATTTTCCACCAAAATGTTAAAACAGTAAGTTTTTAATAGTGTAATAGATATGTCAATGGAGTATTTTTAGCATGATATATTTTCACTTCCCCCACGACAGCACCACAGAGAGAGGGGATCCGCCCCCAGGGACAGGAAACCTGCAGAAATAAAAAGGGAGGAGCCCCTCTCCCACCTCAGTGGTTTCCTGTCCCTGGAGCTGGGAACCTGCAGTTTCCTTTTAGGTGCCACTAGTCTGCAAGTCCCAGAGGTTCTGGAGGGCTAGTTGGAAAAAAACTAACCTGTTGGGGACTATCGCCCATAGTCTTGGGTTTGGCAGGACCCTAGGTGCCAGTGGGGGTCCGGGGCTTCCATTGGGCACTTGCGGCAGGTACGTGTGCCCCTCTGATTGGAGGCAGGCAGCGTATTATGGAGGATGGGAAGCAGCCTCGGTTGGGGTGATGCGCTCCCAGGTGCCGGGCCGGAACAACTACAGTCCCGGCGTGCAGATGCTTCAGCGAGGGACGCCTTCAGGAGCTTCCGGTAAGCTGTGGTAGTGATAATGACGCACTTCCAGGGGCGGGCACTCCCCGGAGTCGATGGATGATGACTCGTGCATTTCAGATGATGCACTTCTGGTGGCGTGCGTTCCACCACCCAATTTTTCCGTCCGGAGACACCAGGGTATATCTGGGTGAAGCGAAGGTGGCCAGTAGTTGCTGGACGGGACACTAGGTGGTCCTATCAGTGGATTCCTGCATACTGTCTGCTCTCCTGCCAGTAATATGGAAGAAGAAAAGAGACCCGACCCGGTGGAAGGAGAAATCCTTGAGCCGACAAGACCCAGGAAAGTGTTGACCAAACGTAAAAACAAAGAATGTGCCCCGTGTAGATGCCCCTTGTCTTCCTCCTACACTAAAAAGTTGTGTCAACAATGCATAGACAAAACAGTGGCGGAAGAATCTCCTTGTTTCCTCAAGAAAAGAAAATCCCTCATTAGGACAGAAGGGAAATCCTCCTTAAAATCCTGGGGGGGAGGGGGGGGCGTGGTCATCAGAAGCAGACTCCTTAGATAGTAACCGTGAACATGACGTATGTAATTCTGATTACTCCTCATCCTCAGGGGATGATTTAGATAACAGCAACTTATTTCCTGTTGAAGATACTGATAAGTTGTTAAAAGCAATCTGTTCTACCTTAGAGTTGGAAGATACCAAGGAAGATAGGACGGTAGTGGACACGGTCTTTGAGGGTCTACAGCAGGGATGGCCAACCTGCGGCTCTCCAGCTGTTGTAAAACTACAACTCCCACCATGCCCTGCTGTAGGCTGATATCTGTAAACAGTCTGGGCATGCTGGGAGTTGTAGTTTTGCAACAGCTGGAGAGCCGCAGGTTGGCCATCCCTGGTCTACAGCAAAAGAAACGAAGATGTTTTCCCTTACATAAAAGTGTTATTTCCCTCATTAACAAAGAGTGGAGAAAAAATGGACAAAAAAGTTTTTATTCCCAAAATTTTTAAAAGGAAATATCCCCTTGAGGAGGATGCTACTTCTTCCTGGGGCAAAGCACCTAAGATTGATGTGGCCATCTCTAAAATTTATAAGATGTCCTCTCTTCCATTTGAGGACTTGGGTCCTTAAGGGACCCATTGGATAAGAAGATTGACTCCTGCCTTAAGAGTACCTGGGAAGCCTCCTCCTCCACCTTTAGACCTGGTATAGCTTCAACTGTAGCAGCTAGATCCATAGATAGGCTAGAAACACAGATCCGTGAAAAATGTCCCCGAGATCAGATTCTGTCTTCCATTCCTACCTTACAGAAGATAGCAGAATTTTTGGCGGGTGCCTCTATAGATTCTATCAGACTGTCAGCACAGGCCTCCTTTCTTTCTAATTCAGCACGCAGAGCCCTTTGGCTAAAGAATTGGAGAGGAGGTGACCTAGCGTCAAAACGCTTATGTGGCATTCCCTGTCAGGGTGAATTCCTTTTTGGGCCAGATTTTGATTCCTTACTGGGAGAAGGCTGCAGACCGGAAGAGAAAATTCCCAGATGTATCCTCTGGGTTCCCTGTAAATTCCTTTTCAAGGCCCAGGCGTTCCTTTAGAGCCTCTGGATTTAGAAGAAGGAACCGTGGTAATGAGAGAAACCAGAACGCTAGATCCAGAGGATTTGGAAGCAGGGGTTTCCTTTTTGGAAACAACTCATCCCAACCTAAAAAAACATCCCGACAGCAACCATGACACCAGAAGCAGGGTAGAAGGAAGAATAAAATACTTCCTTTCTACTTGGGAAGACGTTGGGGGAGTCTGGGTTCAAAAGTTAATAAAAGATGGTCTAAAGCTAGAATTCCGTTCTACGGCCCCCCCCCTCCCCTCACAATTTCAGAGTTACAGATCCTCAGATCTCAGCCTTAGGAAAATCAGCAATGATAAAAGAGGTACTAAGTTTAGTGGAAAAACAGTTCTTCATTCCGGGGGGAAGTGGATACTATTCTCTTCTCTTTTTGGTAAAAAAAACTGATGGAACCTTTCGCACGATTATAAATCTCAAACATTTAAACACACATCTGGTTCAGAGGAAATTCAAGATGGAAACAATAAAATCCGCAGTTCAGCTGCTCTTTCCAGATTGTCACATGGCAGTGCTCGATTTGAAGGATGCGTATTACCACGTCCCCATTCACCATTCTCACCAGCAGTTCCTCAGTGTGGCTATAAAGATCAGAGACCAGATTCATTATTTCCAGTATCAGGCGCTTCCATTTGGTCTTTCCATGGCACCAAGAATTTTTACAAAGATTATCTCAGAAGTGGCATCCTGTCATGGTCTTACCTTCTTGCTGTTCTCCTTCGTTTGACATGTGCTGGCGGCCATCTTGGTTTCTGGGTTTCTTGTAGCCTCCCACCCTGCGGCTCCTCCTTCCCACTGGGAGGAGCTGGATGCCTAGCTCATATATATAGGAGGTCTGTGGCTTCAGTTCCTTGCTTGGTCCTCCTGTGTTCACATGCTTCTAGACTGCTGCTGCTTCTGGTTCCTGATCCTGGTTTCGTCCGACTACCCTGCTGGTTCCTGATCCTGGTTTCGTCCGACTACCCTGCTGGTTCCTGATCCTGGCTTCGTCTGACTACCCTGCTGGTTCCTGATCCTGGCTTCGTCTGACTACCCTTCTGGTTCCTGACCTCTGGCTTCGCAAAGACTCTGCTTCGGTTTCGCCATCCGTTTGGACTTTTGCTTTACAGCTTTATTTTCAATAAAGCCTTCTTATTTTCACTTATCCCTTGTTGTACGTCTGGTTCATGGTTCCGTGACATTAGGACCAAGCCATGAATTCTGACGGTACAGGGCCATCCTCGCTACCCACGCTGGTTGCCAGACTTGATCAGCAGGATCACCTGTTGGAACGGTTCGCTGTGGCGTTGCAAACCCTGCTTGAACGCACGGCTCATTTCGCTCCCGTTGCCGATGGGTCGGTTGTCGCTCCTGGGCCCGCTCCTACTGCCGCTCCGGTTGTTGCGCCAGAGTCTACCCCGACACCTGTTGTTGCACCTGCGGTGTTTCGGGGTATGACCGGTTCTGCCCCTCTTCCACAGCGCTTTGGGGGAGAGCCAACTCAGTGCCGAGGTTTCCTTAACCAGGTGGGCATTTATTTCGAGTTGCTGCCACATGCCTTTCCCACTGAGAGATCAAAGGTGGGCTTCTTGATCTCGCTGCTCTCGGACAAGGCCTTGGCCTGGGCCAGCCCTTTATGGGAGAACAACAATCCGGTGGTTGCCGAGTTTTCCGGTTTTGTTGCTTCTCTTCGGAAGGTATTCGATGTGCCGGCTCGTGCTGCCTCTGCTGCGAAGCTCCTTATGTCCATCAGACAGGGTTCACGATCCGTAGCTGAATACGCCATTGAGTTTCGTACCCTGGCAGCAGAGGTGGGCTGGAATAATGAGGCTCTGGTCGCTGCTTTCTCTCATGGTCTCTCGGATGCCTTGAAGGATGAGGTTGCAGCTAAGGACCTACCAGTGGAGCTCGAGTCTCTTATTTCTTTCCTGATTTTGATTGACACCAGACTCAGGGAGAGACCTTCCTTTAAGGAGAGCCTGCGGAGGTTTTCTAACAGATTGGCGCCTACGTTTGTTGTCCCACCCGTGCCTCCCTCTCCTCCCACGCCTCCTGGGGATGACTTGTCTGGGGGTGAACCCATGCAGCTGGGGTTTGCTCGCCTGTCCGAGGGGGAGAGGGTACTCCGGAGACGCGAGGGCCGATGCATTTACTGTGGTCTCGGTGGGCATTTTCGGTTGGCATGTCCGAACCGTTCGGGAAACGCTCGCACCTGAGATCCTGTCGGGGGCAGATCTTGGGTGGAGTCTCCTCGTCCCCGGTTTCCCGTGTTGACAAACCACTGATCACTGTTGTCCTCTCCTGGGTCGGGGGCTCGTTGACGACCCAGGCGTTGGTGGACTCTGGTGCCGGTGGTTTGTTCATTGATAATGTGTTCGCTGCCGCCAATTCCATTCCTCTGCAGGCTCGAGGTTCCCCACTGGCTCTTGAGGCGATAGACGGCAGACCCCTTCTGCCGCCACACGTGACTCATGAGACCCTTCCAGTGGGGATAGCCATTGGTGCCGTTCACAGAGAGTCGGTCTGCCTCCAGGTTATTTCGTCTCCACACTACTCGGTGGTCTTGGGGTACCCCTGGCTCCAGAAGCATAATCCGACTTTCGATTGGAGATCGGCCGAGATCCTCTCGTGGTCACCGCAGTGTGGGGCTAGTTGCATCCATGGGTCTGTCAAGTTGCTGTGTACTTCCTCGGACTCTCTGTTGCCTCCTGAATACGAGGAGTACCGGGATGTATTCGATAAGGTGCGCGCGGTTGCCCTACCTCCGCACCGCCCATACGATTGTGCCATAGAGTTACAATCTGGTGCCGTTCCTCCTCGTGGCAAAGTCTATCCACTGTCGGTAGCGGAGAATGAGGCCATGGAGGAGTACGTGAGGGAGGCGCTTTCACGCGGACACACTCGCAAATCCTCGTCCCCGGCAGGGGCTGGATTTTTCTTTGTGAAAAAGAAGGGCGGTGAGTTGAGGCCTTGCATCGATTACAGGGGTCTCAATCGCATCACGATCAAGAACGCTTACCCGATACCCTTGATTTCCGAGCTGTTCGATCGCCTTAAAGGGGCCACGGTCTTTACCAAACTCGACCTGAGGGCGGCATATAACCTGGTAAGGATCAAGGCGGGCGATGAGTGGAAGACCGCGTTTCACACCAGGACCGGTCATTATGAATCCTTGGTTATGCCCTTTGGGTTGTGCAATGCGCCCGCAGTCTTTCAGGAATTCATCAACAATGTTTTCCGTGACCTGTTGCAGCAGTGTGTGGTGGTCTATTTGGATGACATCTTGGTATATTCTGAATCCATGGAGGCCCACATTCTGGATGTCAGACGAGTGTTGCAACGGTTACGAGAGAACAAGCTGTTCGGTAAGCTTGAGAAATGCGAATTTCACCGATCCCAGGTAACCTTCTTAGGTTACATCATTTCCGCTGAGGGGTTCTCCATGGATCCTGAGAAGGTTTCGGCTGTCTTACAGTGGCCCCAGCCCAGTGGTCTTCGTTCCCTGCAGCGCTTTTTGGGCTTCGCCAATTATTATCGGAAGTTCATCAGGGACTTTTCCATGCTAGCCAAGCCTCTCACGGATCTGACCAGGAAGGGCAGTAATTCCCAGGTCTGGCCGCTCGAGGCCATCCGAGCTTTTGAGGCTCTAAAGTCCGCCTTTGTGTCGGCTCCGATTCTGTCGCATCCCAACCCTGGGTTGCCCTTTGTCCTCGAGGTGGACGCGTCTGAGACGGGAGTAGGCGCCCTTCTGTCTCAGCGTAGAACACCAGAGGGTCCTCTGCTTCCTTGTGGGTTTTACTCCCGGAAACTGTCTTCCGCGGAGTGCAACTATCAGATTGGTGACAGGGAGTTATTGGCCATCGTGCAGGCCCTTAAAGAATGGAGGCACTTGCTCGAGGGTTCGGTGGTTCCGGTCCTCATCCTGACGGACCACAAGAATCTGACCTACCTTTCTGAGGCCAAGAGATTGACACCACGTCAGGCCAGATGGGCTCTGTTCTTGTCACGTTTTAATTACGTGGTCTCCTACCTACCCGGTTCCAAGAACATCAGGGCGGATGCCTTATCACGGCAGTACTCCGAGCTGTCCAGGGAGGAGTCGATTCCGACTTCGGTCATACCTCCGAATCAGATCTTGGCCGCCATTCGCACCAGCCTGACCTCTCCCCTGGGTGAGCAGATTTTGGCGGCTCAATCTGGTGCTCCCTCTGGGAAACCCAACGGCAGATGTTTTGTGCCTGAGGAGTTGCGCACTCGGTTGTTGCGAACCTACCATAACTCCAAGACCGCGGGGCATCCTGGAAAGAATCAGCTGTCCTGGGCTGTTTCACGTCTGTTCTGGTGGCCTTCCCTACGTTCCGACATCGCCGCATATGTAGCGGCATGCTCCGTTTGTGCCCAGAGTAAGTCCCCTCGGCACCTTCCGTTGGGCCTTCTGCAACCCATAGCCACCGGGGAGCGCCCATGGTCACACCTGGGGATGGATTTCATTGTGGACCTCCCTGCATCCCGAGGCCATACGGTCATTCTCATGATTGTGGATCGGTTTTCCAAAATGTGCCACTGTGTTCCTCTCAAGAAGTTACCCTCTGCACAAGAGTTGGCCACGATTTTTGCCAGGGAGGTCTTCCGGTTGCACGGTTTGCCTAAGGAGATTGTGTCGGATCGGGGGAGTCAGTTTGTGTCCAGGTTCTGGCGCGCCTTTTGCTCCCAGTTGGGGATTCATCTCTCCTTCTCCTCGGCCTACCACCCTCAGTCCAATGGGGCCGCAGAACGATCCAATCAGGCCTTGGAGCAATTCCTTCGTTGCTATGTCTCCGATCACCAAGACAATTGGGTTGACCTCCTGCCTTGGGCTGAGTTTGCCAGGAACACGGCGGTGAACTCTTCCTCTGGGACGTCTCCCTTCATGGCCAATTATGGGTTCCAACCTGCCGTGTTACCGGAGGTATTCTCTCCCCAGGATATTCCGGCTGTGGAGGATCACCTTTCCGTCCTACGTGCTTCTTGGGTACTGATCCAGAAGTCCCTTGAGGTCTCTGCGCAGCGCCAGAGACTCCAGGCTGATCGCAGACGAGCGCCTGCTCCTTCCTACCAGGTCGGAGACCGTGTATGGTTGTCCACCCGCAACCTCAACCTTCGAGTGCCCACTCCCAAGCTGGCGCCTTGCTTTGTTGGTCCCTTCCGAGTGCTTCGCAGGGTAAACCCGGTAGCCTATGCCCTTGCGCTTCCTCCTGGCATGCGGATCTCCAACGTGTTTCATGTCTCTTTGTTGAAGCCACTGGTGTGTAATCGTTTCACTTCCTCGGTTCCTCGGCCTCGTCCGGTCCAAGTGGGTAATCGTGAGGAGTATGAGGTGAGCAATATCCTGGACTCACGCCTGGTCCGCGGTCGGGTGCAGTTTTTGGTCCATTGGCGTGGTTATGGTCCAGAGGAGCGTTCCTGGGTTCCCTCCGCAGATGTCCATGCTCCTGCCTTGCTCCGAGCCTTCCACGCACGCTTCCCTCAGAAACCGTTCTTTACTCCGCGGAGGAGGGGCCCTTGAGGGGGAGGTACTGTCATGGTCTTACCTTCTTGCTGTTCTCCTTCGTTTGACATGTGCTGGCGGCCATCTTGGTTTCTGGGTTTCTTGTACCCTGCGGCTCCTCCTTCCCACTGGGAGGAGCTGGATGCCTAGCTCATATATATAGGAGGTCTGTGGCTTCAGTTCCTTGCTTGGTCCTCCTGTGTTCACATGCTTCTAGACTGCTGCTGCTTCTGGTTCCTGATCCTGTTTTCGTCCGACTACCCTGCTGGTTCCTGATCCTGGTTTCGTCCGACTACCCTGCTGGTTCCTGATCCTGGCTTCGTCTGACTACCCTGCTGGTTCCTGATCCTGGCTTCGTCTGACTACCCTTCTTGTTCCTGACCTCTGGCTTCGCAAAGACTCTGCTTCGGTTTCGCCATCCGTTTGGACTTTTGCTTTACAGCTTTATTTTCAATAAAGCCTTCTTATTTTCACTTATCCCTTGTTGTACGTCTGGTTCATGGTTCCGTGACACATCCTTCAAAAGGAAAAAAGACATACTGTTTTTGCCATACCTAGACGATTTGCTCATCATTGCTGACTCTCATTGGAATTGTGTAATGGCAGTACAGAAAGTATTGGACATCCTGAAACAGTTAGGTTGGATAATAAATCTGGTGAAGTCACGAATGCAACCAAGAACGCATCAGTTATTCCTGGGTCTCCTCCTGAATTCCAGATCAGAGGGTGCTTCTTACAGAAGAGAAAATTTCAAAAATACAGAGGAAGATTCAGATATTAAAATCTTCAAATCACCTGTCCATTCGGAAGGCCATGTCGCTGCTAGGGTCATTGACATCTTGTATCCCAGCAGTACCGTCCGCTCAATTTCACACTCGAGCCCTACAGACAGAGATCCTGTTCGCCTTTGGAGTCCGAGGAAACTCCCTAGATACAAAAATAAAAATCTCATCCAAAAATCAGAAAAATCTGGAATGGTGGCAGGAAAAGTCAAATCTAGATCAGGAAGTTCCTTGGAATGTCTCCACTCCCATGGTATTGACCACGGATGCCAGTCCCCTTGGGTGGGGTGCTCACTGTCTAGACCAGATCTTTCAAGGGACATGTTCTCCAGTTCAGCAGACTTTCTCCTCAAACCGGAAAGAATTGTTGGCAGTCAGACCTGCCCTACAAGAAGCGATCCCCCTAATCCAGTCATACCACATAAGAATATTATCAATCGTGCAACAGTGGCATATATAAATCACCAGGGGGGGCACGAGATCCAGATCCCTCATGAAGGAGAGTTCCCTTGTGTTTCAGTTTGTGGAGAGGAAGTTTGGGCAGATCTTGGCTCTCCACATAACCGAGAAAAACAATGGTCAGGCATATTTACTGAGTCGCCATCAGCTAAGACAGGGGGAATGGTCTCCGAATCAGGTCATCTTTGGGAAAATAGTCAGTGCATGGGGTCTTTTGTCCATCAACCTTTTTGCCACCCGAGCAAACAGGAAAATGGAATGTTTCTGATCGCTCAACCCGGGGCAATCACCATTTGGAGTGGATTCTCTTCTGCTGAAATGGGACTTCCCTTTGGGCTACGAATTTCCTCCCCTTCAGTTAATTCCGACAGTGCTAAAGAAGATCAGGGACGAGCAGGCGAGAATCATTCTCATAGCCCCATTCTGGCCAAAGAGAGTTTGGTTCTCTCTCCTAAAATCGAAGTCGATTTCCGACCCGTGGATCCTTCCGGAAATCCCGGACCTTTTCAAACAGGATCCTGTTTGCCATCCAGACGTCAGAGGTTTAAATCTGACGGCCTGGATTTTGAAAGGGCGCTATTGATCAACAAAGGGGTTTTCCTAGTCGGTAGTGTCCACCTTACTAAAAAGCAAAAAATAAGTTACCAGATCCATTTACGCTAGAGTCTGGAGAAATACCTTGAATTCCTAGGGATTAGTTCAGGGTCTGTCCCTTCAGAAACATCTATTCTCCATATTCTGGAGTTTCTACAGAGGGGGTTCTCGGGAGGATTAGCAAAGAGTATCCTTAAGGTCCAGGTTTCTGCGCTTTCTGCCCTTTTCCATAAAAATTTTGCTTCCAACCCTTGGGTAATAAGATTTTTTAAAGCAATAGACAGAATATTGCCAGTAAAATCTCCTAGTTTTGCTTCATGGGATTTGAATTTAGTGTTAAATTCCTTAACGTGTGAACCCTTTGAGCCATTATCCTCCTGTTCAGAAAAACACCTCTCGTTCAAGCTGGTTCTGTTGGTAGCCCTTACTTCGGCCAGAAGAGTAAGCAAAATACAGGCCTTGTCGATTAACCCTCCTTTTATGTCCATCACTGAGGATAGAGTAGTTCTGAGACCAGATCCGGCCTTTTTGCCAAAAGTCCCATCCAGAGTTAATAGGCTTCAGGAAATTGTGCTGCCTACCTTTTTTGCTGAACCTAAGAATCAGGAGGAGAGTAGATTACACTGCCTGGACGTCAAAAGATCCCTTTTACAGTAGCTTGAAGTAACAAGGGAGTGGAGGAATTCCACTTCTCTCTTTGTCCTTTTTTCAGGAAAGTGCAGAGGGAAGGCAACCTCTAGGAGTTCTTTGGCTAGGTGGATACGGTCTGTTATATCTCTTGCCTACACGTTATCTGGTAATCCTCCTCCTATCTCAATCAGGGCACATTCTACTAGATCTGTCTCTACCTCCTGGGCAGAAAGATCTAATGTCTCAATTGAGCTGATTTGCTGAGCTGCCACGTGGTCCTCTCCTTCCACTTTCTATAGACACTATCATCTTCAGCTAAATTCCTCCTCCGATCTCCTGTTTGGTACCAGGGTTCTTCAGGCGGTGTCGCACCCATAAGGAAGGGTGTTCTCTGTAATCTCTCCGTGGTGCTGTCGTGGGGGAAGGGAAAAATGATGATTACTTACCGGTAATCGGATTTTCCAGACCCCACGACAGCACCCTTCCTTGTTCCCTCCCTTGGGGTTTTCCTGGTTTCTTCTTGTGCACTGGGTGTAGCAGTAAAAAATAAATAAAATAAATAAATAAAAGAGATAAAAAAAGTATTATACATGTAGATATTATGCGTGTTGGATAAACTAACTTGGGTTGGAGTCTCTCTCATACACTGTAAACCACTGAGGTAGGAGAGGGGCTCCTCCCCTTTATTTCTGCAGGTTTGCTGTCCCTGGGGGCGGATCCCCTCTCTCTGTGGTGCTGTTGGGGGGTCTGGAAATCATAATTTTCATGTACACTATCATACAGTATAACATCTGTCAGTATTCACCACCATCTGGTTTTCCATACAAATTAGTTTCAATCAACTTAACTGTTGATTTGGAAGACAGAAAATGTTTATTTTAATTGTAGAAGTTTGGAACGTATAATGTATAGTCTGCCAGGTTGTCAACACTGGATTGAACTATATGATGACTAAGCGTACAACATTGTGAACTGGATTGACCAACATTCAGTGACTGATTTCCACCAAGCTTACCGTAATTGTGCATATTTGTCTGAAAAATCCATTATTTCCATTAGTAGATTGCCATGTTATCATTTGTGGTCTGCCACGTTGTTCATACTGAAAGGAAGTCCATACTGACTAAGCCTGCCATGCTGATGATTACATTTCATGGCTGGTTAATTTGTGTTCAAATGTTTATGGAGCAAGTATTACAGCCATATATTTAATATCTACATACTGATTATCAATGAATGCATTAGACAAATCATGTAACTACATGACTGTAACAGTTTACAGGATTTGGAATAACTGAGGAATAGGGAGAGAGAAAAATAGAGTATCAGTACTAGGTGTGTACTAGGACAAAGCATTTTGATGGTGGTAAAATAGCAAGGAACAAATATTAATCCTTTGAGTTTCTAACTAGTTAGTTTACTTTATCAATTCACTGCTGTATTGTTGGCAAGTTTGTGATTGGGGTGTTTTGGCTGGGATAATAAAGTGTGCTGCTATATTAAGGGAAGATTCAAAGTGGGTCCAGCAGCAGGTGGAGTAACAAATCTTGGCTCTCTTCCACCAAACCCCATAGGGTATGTCCACACGCTCAGGTTTCCTGATGTAGTTTTGGAAGCCCAAAGTGGATCATTAAAGGAGAGAAAGTATAAAGGACAGATATACTTCTTTGTTTTACTCACTCCTGGTTTTGGCTTCAGAAACTGCTCCGGGAAACCTGAACTTATGGTAAGTCAGTTATATTAGAATGTGCCAGAAATTGACTGTATAAGTCAGCTGCTTAAAACAATAACTTTCAACATTTGCTTTATTGCATTTATTTTATTTTTTTTACAGAATACCAAAAAGCATTTATGTCCACAATCCTTTCACTAATCAGATTACATAAGGTAGAATTAGTGCCTACAGTCTAAGCAGTAATAACTCTTGAGAATTGTTAAGCATTCTGGAAGTTGTGGCTTGGATGCCAGAAATTGCTAATGCACGGATTAAAATTGAACAATAATTATACCAAAGGACTTTTTATAATAGTTTATAATTATTCAGCCTAGCTAGGGCTGGTGAAATTGAGTCAAACAAAACAATAATGCAAACCAGAGATGCTGTCAAAATTTTAAAGATCACAGAGGTAATGGTAACATATAATATTTCCATCATCTTAAAGTAATAATAATTTCACTTATACAATATCATTATGGTTAATATTTTCTAAAAACAATAAAAAACAAAAGGTCTGAGAAACGGGAAAAATAAATAATAATGAATGAAATGTTGCTAAACGAGATATAGTGGGGAATATATACTAAGACTGGCATTACTAACACCAGTCTTAGTATAATGTTGTTGGCACAAAAGGCACCAAGTTTATGGACAATAAATTGGACACATCTCCAGGCACTCTATGCACCAGAAATTCAAATACACCCCCAATATTATCTGCCCTAATTATGAACTATTATATATGACACTTTCAGTCATAAATGACTTTAAATCTGTCGGACTGCGGGAGGCAAAACCTTCTCCCGCTAAGCCCATCCACTTTTCTCGCCACTTTTGAATAGTGATGAGTAGTGTTAAGCGAATCGAAGTATCAGGAATAATTTGATTTGCCAAGAAGCTGAATTTCCTTGTGCTTCGTGGTAACAAATCAATTTTCCCTGAAATGGCGATTAAAAAAACATACTCACCGCATCTATTTGTGCATGAAGAGAACGCCACAGCTATCTTAATTGAAGATCCCAAGCAAAATCTTGTTTGCAGTGATGGCCAGTGGGATGACGTCATCAGGCACCGTGCGAAATTTCACACAGTGTCTTCAATCAAGATGGCCATAGTGGCCTCTTCACGATTTCTTTACTGGATTAACCCCTGAAAGCCCTCACTATTATTCTCAGATGCTGCGATCAGTGATGAACATGGCATCTGAGGAGTTCAATGATGGGGGGGCAGCACAATCGCCATTTCCTGTCATTGCGCATGCTACAGTACTTACAAAGAAATGCACCTCGTGACAAAGTAACTCTTTGTTAAATTCAGCGAAGCAGCCGAATGAAATTTTTGATAACTTTGCTCAACCCTAGTGATGATAAGGAAGTGAAAAATTACAAATTATCATTGGCCTAAAAAATGTCATAAATCTCACTAAATGTGTGAAAAACACAATATACTTTGTAATAGGGAACAGTGGTCAACTTTCCTAACTGGTGTTCTTAAAGTAGCACTATTTTGGTTTTTCTTATATACTGTATGTCAGGATGGTCTGCATGCCAAAAAATTTTATTACTTAATTGTAGAAATTTAATTCACTCAGATATTCTTACATAGCAAGAAGTTTGCTGTTGAAAGCAGTCACACACACTGTATTGCAAAAAAACAATCTCAGTCTATGTTATTATGATTAATGTTGAGCGAAGAAAAGTATTCAAAGCGGAATTCGGTCCAAAGTTTGGGATAACTTTGATTTGCAACAAATCCGAATTTCCTTGCACTTCATGGTAACAAATCAGTTTTTTCTAAAATGGCGGCTGGACCTGTTATAAAGTGAAAGTAAGAAGCCTGGGAACGCGAGATACATAATGCCATACAGCCAGCCAATCTACAGATAGCCATCCCCTGTGATGTCATAGTCCTATAAAACCCTCATCCAGCGTGGTCTCTGCCATTATCTTCGTAGCTGAGCATAGGGAGAGACACAGCAAGTGTCATTTACTCTCAAAGAAACTTGTGTAAAATTGGTGGTGCTACATTATTGGTCCATAGATTAACACTACACACAAAAAGTTAGGGATATTTGATTTTCGGGTGAAATTTATGAAAACGTAAAAAGTTCACACTATAGTGATACTATATAATGAAAGTAGGGTATTAAGTAGAAGCATGCAATGCTGATTTCCTCATCACAAACAATTTATTGAAACAAAAGCCAACAACAGTGGTGGGTATACCCCCCCACAAAAAATGTAAATGTCACAATAACTTGTCCTGTGGCCTTGAGCATCAATTACAGCTTGACAACGATGTCTCATGCTGTTCACAATTCAATTTATTGTCTGCTGAGGCATGACATCCCACTTTTCTTTAAGGGCTGCCCTCAGGTCACTGAAGTAGTGGGGTACAGTGTTACGAGCCGCTACATGGCGACTCAGCTGATCCCATAGAATTTAAATGGGATTCAGGTCTGGAGAAAGTGCAGGCCACTCCATTTGAGTACCCAGTCTCCAGCAGTCATTCCCTAATGATGCAACCTCGATGAGCTGACACATTGTCGTCCATGAAGGTGAAATTAGGCCTGTGTTGTTCATGCAGAAGCACAATGACTGAACATCGTTGGCAGCCATCATTTCTGCTCAGCGTGAATCGACTTTTATCAGTGAACAGCACTGAGGGCCACTGATCTCTCGTCGAGCATAGATATTCCCTGACCCATGCAAAACAATGACACCTGTGGTCAGGTAGACTTGCTGGTTTCCTAGCACACAGACCGCGCTGATGTAAGTGGTTTCGAATGGTCAAAGGACATCCACTTCTATTCCTTTCTATGACTCTTTCAGTCTCAGTGTATCTCTGTTGCAACCTGCTGATGACACTGTGGCACTCTATGTAGTGGAGAGCTAGTGCGACATAGGCTCTCTCTGCCGGTATTCCAAGGGTTACTTCGGGGTCAAGTATTTAGCACAGAAAGAACAGCATCAGTAGTAAATAAAAACCATCCTTGAATATCCCATCACTCTTCCCAATAACTGGACGATACACAGTATCAGGAGCACAACCCTGTTTAATGCCACATACCCTTCTTTTATCAACTCTCCCATGCAAGGGACACACACAGAAAATTATACATCTGGTTACAGCCCACACATCCCCTCTGCCCAGCCTGATAAGTAATCCAATCAACAGTACAGTTGAAACATACATTGTAGCCATTGTGTTTCTACCGAACAACTAGACGAATGCTTAGCAGGTCACTGATTACTTTTTGTCTTACAAGTAACAAACCATAGCGAATTTAACATAATATTGCAAATCCAATCAACAGTACAGTTGAAACATCCATTGTAGCCATTCTGTTTCTACCGAACAACCAGACGAATGCTCAGCAGGTCACCGATTACTTTTTGTCTTACAAGTAACGAACCATAGGGAATTAAACATAATACTGCAACAATAAATGTTATGGACAGCCAAAATTAAGGACGGTGGATAGTAACCACATGCAATCCGCTACACTCTAAGCTCAGTGGCCACTTCTGTCTGAGAACATCCTGCTTGAAGCCTTGCAGTGGCGAGGTATTGATCAATTGTTAGGTGTCTTCTTGGTCTCAAAATGTCAACAGCAGGATGAGGAGGACTATTTAAATACCAATTCTAATTGAACCAGGACATTTATTGCGTGATTCATGGATCAAACACCTGTTGTGAATTTTGGTTTCAAGCTCCTTGTTAGAGAACAGCAAATTGGGAAAAAAGTATTGAAACATTGAACAGCTGGATATATGCATTCAAAAGTTTAGAGAAGGTCACATTAAGTTCACCTGTAAAGGTTAGAGTACCTTTTAGGTTCATCTTGAAATTTCACCCACAAGCCAAATATCCCTAATTTTTTGTGAGTAGTGTATATGGGTGCCTCATTTGAGATCCTAGATGTGTCCATCGAATCTAGTTTAAGTGTAGTAAAAAGCTGCACAACTTTCTAATGTACTTACTTATCATTTACGATGTTTACCATACAGATTTAATACTTATTATAGCTTGGATTTATTACAGTGTATCCAGTCCAGGAATCCAATTTAAGATGAAGTGGCTGAACTGAAAGACTATAGTTCCTACTAACAATCGTATATTGTAGCAAATATCTAAGTGGATTGAGTTCTTTATAGCAAACTTTCATTGGGGAGCATTATATCTCTTTGAATTTTCAGACTTTGCTTTGCTCAATATATTGACTGCCAGCGTAGCTCTTGAAAAAGGTGAACAATTAAAAATCAAACCAATTTTCCAGAAGAGGGATCCTGGTAGTTTAACCACACATGTGCTGCAGTCAGTTGCATTCATGACATCTAAGTGCTTAGACAGCGGAATGAGACTCCTTCTGTCGCCCCATCTAAGATCCTAACAGGATGAAGAATTTACACTCAAAATCTATTTAAAACAGTCTAAAATGAATTATTCAAAGAATAAACTTTACGTGCAGAAACGTGCAGGAACATATCTAACTATGTAGTGGCCGGGTTTGGGGTGGCTCCAACGTTATGCTGGGTCTCCCGGACACTGTTAATGTGTCACCATGTGTTGCTACTCTCCAGAAGGGATGGTAAGATGTGGTGCACCCCAATGGGAAATAAGTCCAGAGAGTCAGGGTCGGCAGTTACCCAGTGTTCTTCTTTACTGGAAGAATTCAGGTACAAAACAATACAGGTGAGGCGTCGGGCTGGCTTCTCTAGTCTCCTCCTTGGCAGAATAAGGGTTGGATTCTGAGGAAAGGCCAGAGCTAGAAGTCTCTCTCTCTCTCAGAAGGCTGGTACCCTGGCCAAAAGGCTTGAGATCTATGATCTGTAACTCAGTAGTCCAGGTAGTTCCTTGGTCATAGAGCTGGTGACCAATGGTCTGTGGCTCAGTGTCCCCATCTCCACATTTTCTTCTGATCACTCATGCATACTCCCACTCCAAGCACTGGTCACTAACTGCAGAACATTAGGGGCTCTGACTGCTCTCCCTATGTACCATTTCTAGCTAGACAGTAACCTTCAAGTGGGAGGGATAGAGTGGAGAAACTCAGCACAAACAATTACAAAGTTACCACTCCCATCTGTCATAGACTTACATTAGAGCTTCAATGTTATTCAATGGCAATGACACAGCAGTTTTTCCAGACAAAAACTAGTTTCCAGACATAACAACATAGCTAAAACCAGACATTCAAAAGGTCATTCTTTCTGGTTTTGGTGGTAAACAAGTCTGAATAATATAACAAAAACAAAGACAGGTTCACTCTGCGGTCTTACTAACCCTCGTACAGAAAAATGCATACAATGGAGGATGCATGCAGCGGACCACAAGTACCATAATGGACATCCTACACAGGATAGCAAATGTGTGGATGTGATAAACAGTAAAAATAATATAATAAAAACAAAGACAGGTTCACTCTGAGGTCTTACTAACCCTCGTACTGGTGTAAAATTGAGAATTAGCCAACATATCCTGCTTGGAGGACATGTCTGAGCCCGAGCACCAGTGGGCGAATTACAGGAGCGCAAGGTCCGACTCAAAGCAATCTCCCAGTAACCTTCAGCATGTGACCATGCATACAATTGGAGGAGGCAGAGAGCTCTGAGCCCCACCCAAGACTGGCTGATATAGCCCCGGCCTCACATGTGAACCAGAATGCTGCCTGTGGATGGAAATAAAGGCACATTCAGACTAGGATTGTCCAAAAAATTCTAAATACAAACTACAAATTGGCGTGGTATTAAAAAGCAGGAAGTGCTCAACCCCATATGCTATGCAGTGGTGCATCTATACGGGGGGGGGGGGGGGGGGGGGCAGATCCTGCACTTGTGGCCCGCTGCTAATGGCAATCCCCAGCAAAAATGCATACAATGGAGGATGCCTGCAGCGGACCACAAGTACCACAATGGACATCCTACACAGGATAGCAAATGTGTGGATGTGATAAACAGTAAAAATAATATAACAAAAACAAAGACAGGTTCACTCTGCGATCCTACCAACCCTCGTACTGGTGTAAAATTGAGAATTAGCCAACATATCCTGCTTGGAGGACATGTCTGAGACGGAGCACCGTGCCAAGGTTTCTCAAGTAGCTCGGGACCTAACGCTAAACCTACCTAGTGTCTGCAGTGCCTAGCCTTAATCATTACTTGCTGACAGAGGGACTCCCAGGAGGCACTCTTCACTAAAGTTTCTCTGCTGGTGCAGGCTATGCAAGCCAATCAGCAGCAGGCTCTACAAGCACTGAACATGCTGATTGGCCAGCCCAGCAGAGAGACAACAAGCTCACAGAGCAAGCCCTCGTCTGGACTTGAGAGTTGGCAGCCAGACATTGATGCACTGGGTAAGGAAGTGGTGAGGGGGAACAGGAAGCTGGAAGGCAGGTCCTGGGCCACAGACAAGGCCTAGGGAAGTGTGAAGATCTTGTGTGTGCAATTAAGGGGCATCCATGGCCTGGCCCCTTTCCACAGGGGACCCAAAGCAGTTCCGTGGTCTGCCTCTATTGGAGGTATGCCACTGTATATGAATTAAGTATATTTTATATTTCTGTTGATACTCCTCATGAAATTATTTGGTGCATAACATTGAATGCTTATTTCTTCAGAGATGTTGCATGTATTTATTAACCATACTGAACTTATAAAAACCATTGAAACTATCTTTTTACTATTTTAAGGTATTATTTGGAATGTGTTTATCCTGGTTGATCTGCTTCATTCTAACACACTTTAATGTGTTTCCAAGAAGCCCAGCAGACTATGGATTTGCTGCTCGTACTGATATTAACATTGATGCAATTGAAAATTCTCCCTGGTTTCATATTCCATACCCAGGTATGTTCAAATAGGCTTTATGGAGAAAGAAATTATATGAGAATGGTGGTACTGTGTCAGTCAGTCAGTGTCAGTTCTTATGTATGAAGCAAACACAAACATTAAAATGCCTATGAGCTTGGAACTTGCAATGATCCAATTTGAAATAATATATTTCTGCTTTGCTCATGATCTATGATACCATGCTACCAGCAGTAGATCATTTGACTTAATCAGAGTATTAGAAATAAACTACTTAGTTAGTTTTAATGATTCCTTTCCATATAAATATAAGATAGCCATAAAAGTCTTCATGGGAAAACCAGGAGGGCATGTCTGTTACACCTAACATTGGGGCAAATATGTCGAAAAGAACCCTCAGCTGTTGAGAAACTGGTCCATCGGTTAATTATCATTACTATTCACTACAATAATTGCAAAATTCAACTAAAATACTTGTAGCAAAGTTCATTCAGCATTATTATTTTTGTTAATACTAATACTTCAGTTAATGTTAACAGAATAAAGCTGGAATGTGTTTTTTACCTTTATTTTTGATATTGTTACTGTAGCCTTTTCAGCTATTAATAGATTATTTTTAGATTGTATTAATTTATGACAAAACCAATGAATCAAACAGGTGTTCGGTGAGTTAACGGGAGCCTGTCACCATGAAAATGCAGTAGAATCTGCATACTGTATGTTACAGAGCAGATTGATATATAGTTTTTAGGTAAAGATTCAGTATAACGTGTATTTTATTCTCTTACAGCTCTGCTCATTATGAGTTTAGGAGGAGGAAAATATAGTTATTGATCATTGGTTAGGACTGCCCACATGACTCCTAAGCTCAGAATGAGCAGAGATTTATATGAATATTTTACAGGGTATTCTTGCTGTCTAAAATGCTGCAGTAACATACTGTAATTATATCATCATATGTACATCATGTCACATAAATTACCTTTACCTTTGCTCATATCATTAATATATGGCCCTAGGTTTTGTAAAATACCTACCATGGGCATAATCAGTATTGGTATGTGACTTATTTTCTTATTACCGAATTTTTTCTGCTCACCAAATGTTATATTTCACGTGAATACAATAATTAAAATTTCACATATAATGAGAAGACCACTGTCAAGATGTTTGAAATTAGAAATCTATTTCCAGAAAGCATTGCTATTAAGTCTACCCAAATTCTTGCTGTGTTTCCCGAAGGTAAAGTACTGTCCTTAGAGAAGTCTTTTAATGGCATCTCACATAGCAAACCAGATATCCTGCTCTGGGCCAGCAGCTTAACAGAGATCTATCCACATATGGTTGTCTTTGGTTAGCTACTAGTTATGTTTGAAATTCCTTTCGGTGTAGGACATTGACCTACTGTGTAGTCATTATAGCCAGCAGTGTAATGAGAATATCCGTCATTCATTATGTGTTAATTCATCACCTGATGTAATCCAATGGGAATAACAACAAAGAGGCAGACATTTTTTAACAGCACTCTTTTGCCGCCCTTGGTAATCTAGTGATTGCCATTCTTCTTGTCCTCTCATTAAAGTGATTGCACAGCCTTGCTCAGCTCGTAAGAATGTCTTTAGTTACAAGTGTTCATTTTCATGTGCCAGCCAATAATAAATTTAGACTAACAATTGCCAAATATAAAACAGTTTACCTTTTGCAGGCTGCAGAAAATTAATGTGAAAAAAGGGAGTCACCTCTGCAAAGCCCTATTAAGTATAGTAATAGATGTATAAAACACCTGCCGCTGACTCCACATGAGTAAGGTGTTGTATGTTAATCCTCACCTCAACTCATCATGATGCACCTGCAAACCAGTGATGGAATGCATTGAGAGGACTCCTGAGCATGCCCACATAATGGAGAGGACTCCAGTAGCCGTCCTGTCAATGCACATTCCATGGTCAGTTTGAGGGTACATAGCAAGGTAGCAGGTATAATAACCGACATACAAGTTACTGATCTGGAGTCAGTGGCAGGTTCTTTTCATGTATTACTTTCCTTAAAAGAGCTTGCACACAACCGTACTGGCTCAGTGCCCATACTGCAGACCACAATGCATGGGCATCGGCCGTGTGTACTCCCTATTGCGGTACCGACCCATTGACTTGAATGGGTCCGCTATACGCAAGATAGAGCATGTTCTATCTTTTTGCGGTGCAGAGGAACGAACCCGAAAGCCTGCGGAAGGACTTTGTAGTGCCAATGCCTGTATATTGTGGACCGGCTGTTTATGGTCCACAATACAGGCACTGAGCCCTTAAGTTCATGTGCATGAGCCCTAGGAGTTAGGGTGGGTTCACACTAAGTTTGTTGGAGGAGGTTTTGAGGAAGATTTTCCTGCAGTTTTATCAGCCAAAGCCAGAAGTGGAACCAAGAGGAATTGGAAATATAAAAGAAGGACTTATCATTCCTGTTGGATCCACTTCTGGATTTGGATGAATAACCAGCAGGAAAACTCCATGTGAACATACCCTTAAGATAAAAGCATGAAAAAATTCATAGTATACAATGTCTAAAATGCATTCAGATAATAAGTGCTATTATAGTTAGAGATGGCCCGAACTATCCGACGGCGAACAGTTCCCGGCGAACATAGCTTGTTCGCGTTCGCCTCTGCCGGGCGAACACATGCGATGTTCGGTCCGCCCCCTATACATCATCATTGAGCAAACTTTGACCCTGTACCTCACAGTCAGCAGACACATTCCAGCCAATCAGCAGCATACCCTCCCTCCCAGACCCTCCCACCTCCTGCACAGCATCCATTTTAGATTCATTCTGAAGCTGCAGTCTTAGTGAGAGGAGGGAGACTGTAACTGCTGCTGATTTAATTGGGAAATCGATAGCTAGGCTAGTGAATTCAGTGTCCACTCCAGTCCTGAAAGACTCATCTGATCTCTGCTGTAAGGACAGCGTCCTGACAGCACCCCAAAAAGCCCTTTTTAGGGCTGCAACATTAGTCTGCTTTTTTTTTTTCCTTTATATACATATTGCAGTTGCCTGGCCTGCCTGTGTGTGAGGAGCTGCAGGCCCACAGACTGTAGTGTGCCCACTGCCAGTGCTCACCCCTGTCATTCCGTGTGGCACAGGACTTTGCTTAAAAAAAGGCACTTAATTTTTACACTTTAATCTAAGGTTAGTTGCCTGCCAGTGTGTGTCAGGCTGACTTCCACTGACTGTAGTGTGCCCACTGCCAGTGCCCACCACTCATACCGGCTGGCACAGGACTTTGCATAAAAAAGGCATTTAATTTTTACACTTTAGTGTAATTTCAGCTGCTTGCCTGCTGCTAGTGTGTGTCAGGCCGACTTCAACTGACTGTAGTGTGCCCACTGCCAGTGCCCACCCCTGTCATCCCGTGTGGCACAGGACTTTGCTTAAAAAAAAGGCACTTCATTTTTACACTTTAATCTAAGGTTAGTTGCCTGCCAGTGTGTGTCAGGCCGACTTCAACTGACTGTAGTGTGCCCACTGCCAGTGCCCACCCCTGTCATCCCGAGTGGCACAGGACTTTGCTTAAAAAATAGGCACTTAATTTTTACACTTTAATCTAAGGTTAGTTGCCTGCCAGTGTGTGTCAGGCTGACTTCCACTGACTGTAGTGTGCCCACTGCCAGTGCCCACCACTCATACCGGCTGGCACAGGACTTTGCATAAAAAAGGCATTTAATTTTTACACTTTAGTGTAATTTCAGCTGCTTGCCTGCTGCTAGTGTGTGTCAGGCCGACTTCAACTGACTGTAGTGTGCCCACTGCCAGTGCCCACCCCTGTCATACCGAGTGGCACAGGACTTTGCTTAAAAAATAGGCACTTAATTTTTACACTTTAATCTAAGGTTAGTTGCCTGCCAGTGTGTGTCAGGCTGACTTCCACTGACTGTAGTGTGCCCACTGCCAGTGCCAACCACTCATACCGGCTGGCACAGGACTTTGCATAAAAAAGGCATTTAATTTTTACACTTTAGTGTAATTTCAGCTGCTTGCCTGCTGCTAGTGTGTGTCAGGCCGACTTCAACTGACTGTAGTGTGCCCACTGCCAGTGCCAACCACTGATACCGGGTGGCACAGTAGCTTGCCGATAAATAAGGCATTTAATTTTTAGACAGTAGTCTAAATTCAGTTGCTTGCCTGCTGCCAGTGTGTGTCAGGCCCGCTTCCACTGACTGTAGTGTGCCCACTGCCAGTGCCAACCACTGATACCGGGTGGCACAGTAGCTTGCCGATAAATAAGGCATTTAATTTTTAGACAGTAGTCTAAATTCAGTTGCTTGCCTGCTGCCAGTGTGTGTCAGGCCCTCTTCCACTGACTGTAGTGTGCCCACTGCCAGTGCCAACCACTCATACCGGGTGGCACAGTAGCTTGCCGATAAATAAGGCATTTAATTTTTACACTTTAGTGTAATTTCAGTTGCTTGCCTGCTGCCAGTGTGTGTCAGGCCCGCTTCCACTGACTGTAGTGTGCCCACTGCCAGTGCCAACCACTGATACCGGGTGGCACAGTAGCTTGCCGATAAATAAGGCATTTAATTTTTAGACAGTAGTCTAAATTCAGTTGCTTGCCTGCTGCCAGTCAGTGTGTCAGGCCCTCTTCCACTGACTGTAGTGTGCCCACTGCCAGTGCCAACATCATACCTGATCGTATACACACACTGGATGTTTTAAAGCACGTTATTCCAAACAATTTAGGAATGTTAGTTGATTTATGCCCTTTATGGATTAAAACCCGACTCTGCGTCCACTACGTAATTTTCCATGGGAGTTTTGCCATAGATCCCCCTCCGGCATGCCACAGTCCAGGTGTTAGACCCCTTGAAACAACTTTCTCATCACTATTGTGGCCAGAAAGAGTCCCTGTGGGTTTTAAAATTCGCCTGTCTATTGAAGTCTATGGCGGTTCGCCCGGTTCGCCAGTTCGCGAACATTTGCGGAAGCTCGCGTTCGCTGTTCGCGAACTGAAAATTTTATGTTCGCGACATCACTAATTATAGTAATATTTTGGTTACAATAAAGTTTTATCCAGCAATGTATAATAATTCTTATGGCTTGTATTTAGTTGATAAGTTGCTGCATTATTTAGATTATTTTCTTAAGTTTCTTAAATGTCAGTTTTCTTATCTAAACCTATTACTCACCACATACACATCACAAATATTAGCAGAAGCTCACAAAGACATACTGTAGTTACTAGACAGTAGCTTGCTTAGTGCTCAAGTTTGGTGTTCCTTTTGTTGAGCAGCTGCTTTTAAAATAAAACAGACTGACTTTTTAAGATTTGCTTCAGGGAAAGCAACATTCCAGCCACCGATTATATATCTTTAATCCTTTCCATGTATGGTTCTTGCTAATAGAGATCAGAGGGGTTTTCACTTAGGTCAGTGCAGTGATGTTAGCAACATGTGCAATAACACAGAATATAATGAAAATAAGTCACAAAGTCAGCTACACCAATAGTTGTGTACCCAGGTCCCTGGGACACACTCTATACAAAGCTTGGATTAAAAAACCTTGCGTCCTGCATAACCAGGCACTCAGGTGTCACAAGTAATGTATACACCCAATTTCAATGGTATATGATCGATGCCAGAATCTATGCTTCCAAGACACCATGTGACAGCCCGACGCGTTTCTCTGGTCTCACCAGGTCATCAGGGGCCTTGACATTGCTGTCAGCAACAAAAAAAATTTGGACTGTCCCTCCGCAGGAGGGGGTCAATACAAGCATCTCAACAGGATACACAGAAATCAATAGCAAAAACTGTCATGGTATACATATCACTTCACAACCTCCCAATGTATTGGCAGTGTAACAATAGGCCACAACTACATAGGGTGGCTTGAACAGAAAAACACTTATCTTTGGGAGAGACAGTCGGTGGACATGTTCCCAAGATGGCAGGCCTCGCACCGTACTTCCTGCTAGCCTGATGGCTGGATCCTGCGTATGGCAGTACCGCTCTGACAGCCGGCACAGCCGCACTATTTAAAGCTGCCCGCGCTGTCCGGAGACCGCCCATACTTCCAATCACATGATCCATCGCGTGACCACAACGTTATGGTCACGCGGGATACCATGTGATCGCAGGTCCGGAGACCACACTGCACCGGAATGCATTACATGGGGAGGTAACCACATAGGGAGCGTGCCGAAGATGTTCCAACCCCGCCCACCTCTCCCACATACAGGGAACACTGCAGAGGTATTAGATATTAAACCCCGTGGGGATAGAACATCAATATACAGTTGCAAGAAAAAGTATGTGAACTCTTTGGAATGATATGGATTTCTGCACAAATTGGTCATAAAATGTGATCTGATCTTCTTCTAAGTCACAACAATAGACAATCACAGTCTGCTTAAACTAATAACACACAAAGAATTAAATGTTACCATGTTTTTATTGAACATACCATGTAAACATTGACAGTGCAGGTGGAAAAAGTATGTGAACCCCTAGACTAATGACATCTCCAAGAGCTAATTGGAGTGAGGTGTCAGCCAACTGGAGTCCAATCAATGAGATGAGATTGGAGGTGTTGGTTACAGCTTCCCTGCCCTATAAAAAACACACACCAGTTCTGAGTTTGCTTTTCACAAGAAGCATTGCCTGATGTTAATGATGCCTCGCACAAAAGAGCTCTCAGAAGATCTACGATTAAGAATTGTTGACTTTCATAAAGCTGGAAAGGGTTATAAAAGTATCTCCAAAAGTCTTGCTGTTCATCAGTCCACGGTAAGACAAATTGTCTATAAATCGAGAAAGTTCAGCACTGCTGCTACTCTCCCTAGGAGTGGCCGTCCTGTAAAGATGACTGCAAGAGCACAGTGCAGACTGCTCAATGAGGTGAAGAAGAATCCTAGAGTGTCAGCTAAAGACTTACAAAAGTCTCTGGCATATGCTAACATACGTGTTAGCGAATCTACGATACGTAAAACCCTAAACAAAAATGGATTTCATGGGAGGATACCACAGAGGAAGCCACTGCTGTCCAAAAAAAACATTGCTGCATGTTTACAGTTTGCACAAGAGCACCTGGATGTTCCACAGCAGTACTGGCAAAATATTCTGTGGACAGATGAAACCAAAGTTGAGTTGTTTGGAAGAAACACACAACACTATGTGTGGAGAAAAAGAGGCACAGCACAACAACATTAAAACCTCATCCTAACTGTGAAGTATTGTGGTGGGGGTATCATGGTTTGGGGCTGCTTTGCTGCGTCAGGGCCTGGACGGATTGCTATCATCGAATGAAAAATGAATTCCCAAGTTTATTAAGACATTTTGCAGGAGAACTTAAGGCCATCTGTCCACCAGCTGAAGCTCAACAGAAGATGAGTGTTGCAACAGGACAACGACCCAAAGCATAGAAGTAAATCAACAACAGAATGGTTTAAACAGAAGAAAATACGCCTTCTGGAGTGGCCCAGTCAGAATCCTGACCTCAACCCGATTGAGATGCTGTGGCATGACCTCAAGAAAGCGATTCACACCAGACATCGCAAGAATATTGCTGAACTGAAACAGTTCTGTAAAGAGGAATGGTCAAGAATTACTCCTGACCGTTGTGCACGTCTGATCTGCAACTACAGGAAAAGTTTGGTTGAAGTTATTGCTGCCAAAGGTGGTTCAACCAGTTATTAAATCCAAGGGTTCACATACTTTTTCCACCTGCACTGTGAATGTTTACATGGTGTGTTCATAAAAAACATGGTAACATTTAATTCTTTGTGTGTTATTAGTTTAAGCAGACTGTGATTGTCTATTGTTGTGACTTAGATGAAGATCAGATCACATTTTATGACCAATTTGTGCAGAAATCCATATCATTCCAAAGAGTTCACATACTTTTTCTTGCAACTGTATGTGCGGGAGTTGACTTAAAGGGCAATGTGCCCCCACACCTATTATTGAACTAGGACATCAAATCCATATATAGGGGCAACTATTCCTCACCCGGTGGTGCCCGGACCATTGCCCAGAGTATTTAAAGGCCAGTAAAGAGTTCAAAGGTTATGAAAAAAGTCATTCACATCGTTCCCCATCCATCAGATAGGGATCTTACTGATGCATTTCTTGGTCATGAAATATTCAACAGAGATGTGTCTCCACAGCAAGATAGACCTATATTTGGGGGCTGCGCAGGAGACTCGGGGTTATTTCAAATGGAACATACAAATGAAAGCTGTTCATTTAAACCTCTCGGCTGGACACTTTTTAGTTCAAAAATCCACAAAGTTTCTCTTTGAAGGATCTTCTGATCCCAATCCCCCCCCCCCAGGAGGGGGAAAGACAGCTTCAATGCCCATGAACCGGACCCGTGAGTAGTCACCCCCATGGGCCAATGTCACATGACGCGCTAGGGGGGTATCCCTCCCTTGACGTAGATCCCCCAAATGTTCCCCTATTCTCCTGCGCAGCTCCCGTCTTGTCTTGCCCACATATTCAAGTCCTGCGCCCGATATATTACCCCTCTTGTGCGGCAATTCACAAATTGTTTGATGTCATACATTTTATTAGTCACATGGCTCTTAAATGTGTGACCCTGTATGATGTATGGGCATGCGATGCATTCGCCACAATGGTAAGAACCTTTAGGTGGTTTCAACCAGGTAGATGATGCTGTAGTTGTCCCTGAGTAGTGGCTATGCACCACATGATCCCACACATTATGTCCTCTGCGATAAGTAACTTGAGGATTGGGGGTCACCACTTTAGCTATGTCTGAGTCTAGCAGCAGTGTTCCCCAATGTCTCATCAGAATTCTTTTGATCTCCTCTGCCCCCATATCATATGTGCCAATCAGGCGTATCACATTTTTTTCTTCTTTACAAGATCCACTCGGATGCAGAAAACTTGTGCGATCCGAGGTAAGTGCTCTTTGGTACGCCTTTCTCAGCACATAATCCGGGAAGCCTTTTGCAAGAAACCTCTGACGGAGATCCCCTGCCTGTTCCTTGAACTGCCGAATGGTGGAACAATTCCTCCTCATACGGAGGTATTGTCCCGTAGGGATCCCTCGTTTGAGTGGCTCCGGATGATAGCTCCTTTAATCAAGGAAGGAGTTAGTGGCCGTCGGTTTTCTAAACGTCTCCGTGCAAATATCCCCCTCAGGTCCTCTATCAATATGAATGTCCAGGAATGGCAGGGACTGTGCGGATGTCTCATATGTAAACCGCAGACCCAGATTGTTTGCATTGAGGATGTCCACTAGTTGCGAGAAGGTGTTCACCGACTGCCATACGCGGGATCCAGCCATCAGGCTAGCAGGAAGTTCGGTGCGAGGCCTGCCATCTTGGGAACATGTCCACTGACTGTCTCTCCCAAAGATAAGTGTTTTTCTGTTCAAGCCGCCCTATGTAGTTGTGGCCTATTGTTACACTGCCAATACATTGGGAGGCTGTGAAGTGATATGTATACCATGACAGTTTTTTGATTTCTGTGTATCCTGTTGAGATGCTTGTATTGACCCCCTCCTGCGGAGGGACAGTCCAAATTTTTTTTTGTTGCTGACATCAATGTCAAGGCCCCTGATGACCTGGTGAGACCAGAGAAATGCATCCGGCTGTCACATGGTGTCTTGGAAGCATAGATTCTGGCATCGATCATATACCATTGAAATTGGGTGTATACATTACTTGTGACACCTGAGTGCCTGGTTATGCAGGACGCAAGGTTTTTTAATCAAAGCTTTGTATAGAGTGTGTCCCAGGGACCTGGGTACACAACTATTGGTGTAGCTGACTTTGTGATTTAGGGTCTCCTGCCCCCCTCTTTCCTCCCCCTTCAGGACGAAGCTGGGCAGTCATTGCACTGTTTAGGGAAGGACATAGGGACAGCATGGAGGTGTGCGGTGGATTGGATAGGGATCATTTTACTAGGGTGTGTAATAGGGGCAGAGACCCAGCAGCCCCTTCCCCCACTATCCTTTCCCCTCCCTAGATAACCACAAACCTACCCAAATCGGGGTATTTTTATCCCGTTTATTTAATTTGCACTATTTCACATATGGGCTTTTTATAGATATTTTCCACTTGCTGTCCCTAGTGCCTTCACACGTCTGTCCCTGCACTCTGAACGCTGGAAAATGGCAGAATCTAAAATGGCTTCCGTATTTATAGGGCTGTGACATCACAGGGCCTGTTGATTGGCTGCATGCAGGCATGTCAATCTGGGTGATCCCGCCTTCTCAGAGTTCCTTGCCCCATGTCCTCAGTCCTCACACTTGTAGCCGCCATTTTAGGAAAATTGTGATTCGTTACCACAAAGCGCGATGAAATTTGCATTAGTTGGGAATCAAATTTTTCCTCATCTCTAGTTATTGTCTATAAAAATGCATAGGAGATAAAGCCTAGATGGTTGTGCTCTTTTGATGTCTTCCACCGATTACAGGTTATGTCTTTGGAGTAAAGTAGAAGAAAACTTGTGTGAGCTCACTAGAAGCAGACCTACCAGAAGTCAACAAGTAGACAAGCAGGGCTAGAACCAGAAGTGATACATAGGTTCCAAATAGCCAATGAGGGGTTAATCCAGAAACTACCCACGGTCAAAATACCAGGAGAATGAGTAGAAGCCAATAGAGCAAACAAGGGTTACTCCAGAAAACAAGCCATGGTCAGTAAACAGAGGGTTAACAACCAGGTTTAAAATTCAGGTACATAGCACAGAAGTACAGAGCCAGGACCCATACGCAATTTCCAGTATCTGGCCATGACTGATCAGCCAACTTAAAATCATATTCCTGCTTTAAAGAGGACCTTTTACCACTCCTGAAATGTCTGTTTTAATAGTTTCAAGAATTCCCCATGAAATAGCAATTCTGGAGCATCTATTCTTATGGCTCTATGTTGTGCCATTACTATATTATTTCTACTAGAAATTATAAATTAATTCCCTAAGGTCAGCAGTAAGGGTACAGAAGGGTGGTAACACGTTGGGGGAATGTACCTGCAAGTTGGGGGTGTGTTCCTGAAAAGACTCACTCTATCCAATCAGTGCTGCCATTTTCAGACTGTGAAGGTACACAACCCCAGCTTGTTACCACCCCTCTGTACCCTTACTGCAGACTGCAAGCAATTCATTCATAACTTTTAGAAAAAATAAAGTAATGGCACAACATAGAGCCATAAGAATAGATGCTCTAGAACTGTTATTACATGGGGAATGCTTGAAGCAATTAAATTAGGCATGTCAGGAGTGGTGAAAGGTCCTCTTTAATGATAACATTTTATTGTTTAGACAATAGGATTTTGAACTATTTTGTAATATAAATCTATTTAAACGTTTTATATTATACACAGTACCTTCTTTTTAAAGAACAAATGGTACAGCCCATTTTAGTCCTGTAAAATACATCCATAGGAGAGCTGGATAGGACTAAACATGGTGTCAATCTTGTGATCCTCACATGTCCCATGTGACCTGGTTTTCATTTAACCCCTTAAGGACCCAGCCATTTTTCACCTTGAGGACCAGGCCATTTTTAGCAAATCTGACGTGTCACTTTATGTGGTAATAACTTTAAAACACTTTTACTTATCCAGGCCATTCTGAGACTGTTTTCTTGTCACATATTGTACTTCATGACAATGGTAAAATTAAGACAAAAGAAAAATCATTTTCATTTATAAAAAAAATACCAAATTTACCAAATATTTTGAAAAATTATCCAATTTGCAAATTTCAATTTCTCTACTTTTATAATAGATAGTAATAACTCCAAAAAAAATTATTATTTTACATTCCCCATATGTCTACTTCATGTTTGGATTATTTTGGATTATTTAGTTTGGATTTACCATTTTAATAAAAAAAAAATCCAGTTACAAAGCAAGGGTTAACAGCCAAACAAAACTCAACATTTATGGCCCTGATTCTGTAGTTTACAGAAACACACCATATGTGGTCGTAAACTGCTGTACGGGCACACGGCAGGGCGCAGAAAGAAAAGGAACGCCATATGGTTTTTGGAAGGCAGATTTCACTGGGATAATTTTAAGCTGCCATGTCACATTTGAAGACCCCCTGATGCACCCCTAGAGTACAAAATCCAAAAAAAGACCCCATTTTTGAAACTACGGGATAAGGTGGCAGTTTTGTTGGTACTATTTTAGGGTACATATGATTTTTGGTTGCTCCATAATACACTTTTTGTATTTATTTTTTGTCATTTGCAATGTTTATCTGACAGGTTAGATCATGTGGTATTTTTATAGAGCAGGTTGCTATGTACGCGACAATACCAAATATGACTTCTTTTTTTGGTTGTTTGTTTCAGTTTTACATAATAAAGTATTTTTGAACAAAATAATTTTTTTAGTGTCTCCATATTCTGAAAGCCATAGTTATTTTTTATTTTTTTGGGCGACTGTCTTATGTAGGGGCTCATTTCTTTCAGTATGAGATGACGGTTTGATTGGTACTACTTTAAAGGTACTTTTTGATCGCTTGCTATTACACTTTTTGTCATATAAGGTGCCAAAAAATGGCTTTTTTGACACACTTTATTTTTTTATTTTTTACGGTGTTCACCTGAGGGGTTAGGTCATGTGATATTTTTATACAGCAGGTTCTTATGGACACAGTGATACCTAATATGTATACTTTTCTTTTTATTTATTTCCATTTTACACAATAAAGCATTTTTTAAACAAAAAAAAAAATCATGTTTTAGCTAGGGTTGAACGAACCCAAACTGTAAAGTTCGGGTTCATACCGAACTTTAGGATTTTTGGACCCCGGACCTGAACCCGAACATTTCCGTAAAAGTTCGGGTTCGGTGTTCAGCGCTTTCTTGGCGCTTTTTGAAAGGCTGCACAGCAGCCAATCAACAAGCGTCATACTACTTGCCCCAAGAGGCCACCACAGCCATGCCTAATAATGGCATGGCTGTGATTGGCCAAAGCAGCATGTGACTCAGGCTCTATATAAGCTTGAGTCACGTAGCGCTGCACATCACTCTGCTGTTACAAGTGTAGGGAGAGAATGCTGCTGGACTTGTGATTTCAGGGAGAGAATAGGAGAGAATCTAACCCAGCGATCTACCTAGAAATAGTTGTGTGGGTGTAGGACACTATCGTTTTACCCTGCCCTGAGGCCATTGACAAAAAAAAAAGAAAAAAATTTAATAATTCTGTTAGTTAGGTGGGTGGCAGCAGCGGCCATTTTATGCAAGCTCAGTGCACCAGCACTGCATCTGAGCTTTTGCGACATTGCAAATCACCATCTTTTTTGGCAAACTACGAAATCTGTATTAGTCAGTGTGCAATTTAAGGTAGAAATACACCCATCATTTTCTGGGGTTTAAAAATTACAGGCTTATATACTGCTGTCAAATTCAGTTGTTAAACAAACACTCGTTTGAGCACAAAAAATTTTGTTGGCAGCCTTTGATGCAGATGTCATTGTGAGATATACCGTTAATACATTTGGGTTACATTCAGAGATTTTAAATACCGCCATTTGGTGCACCAATATTGAATTCAGGCCCTGTGAGAAACACCCTCTACATACAGAGGTTTGAATCAGGCATTAGAAATACACCATTTCAAATACAGCCTTTTTGGGCAAAGAAATATTGAATTCAGGCCTACACTAATTCAGACCGTGTGAGATACTCACTCTACATACAGGGGGTTGATTCAGGGATTTGAAATACAGCCATTTTAAATATGGCCATTTTGTGCAAAGAAATATTTACTTCAGGCCTACACTGGTTCAGGCCCTGTGAGATCCCCCCTATACATACAGGGGTTTGAATCAGGGATTTGAAATACAGCCATTTGAAATACAGCCATTTTGTGCAAAGATATATTTACTTCAGTTCTACACTGGTTCAGGCCCTGTGAGATAACCCCCTCTACATACAGGGGTTTGAATCAGGGATTTGAAATACAGCCATTTAGGGCAAAGAAATATTTTCTTCAGGCCTACAATGGTTCAGACCATGTGAGATACCCCCCTACATACAGGGGTTTGAATCAGGCATTAGAAATACAGCCATTTAAAATACAGCCATTTTGTGCAAAGATATATTTACTTCAGGCCTACACTGGTTCAGGCCCTGTGAGATACTCCCTTTACATACAGGGTTTTGAATCAGGGATTTGAAACACAGCCATTTTGTGCAAAGATATATTTACTTCAGGCCTACACTGGTTCAGACCGTGTGAGATACCCCCTCTACATACAGGGGTTTGAATCAGGCATTATAAATACCGCCATTTGAAATACAGCCATTTTGCGCAAAGAAATATTTTCTTCAGGCCTACACTGGTTCAGACCGTGTGAGATACCCCCCTACATACAGGGGTTTGAATCAGGCATTAGAAATAGAGTCAATTCAAATACAGCCATTTTGGGCAAATAAATATTGAATTCAGGCCTACACTGGTTCAGACTGTGTGAGATACTCCCTCTACATACAGGGGTTTGAATCAGGCATTTGAAATACAGCCATTTTGTGCAAAAAAAAAAATTAATTTAGGCCTACACTGGTTCAGAACGTGTGAGATACCCCCTCTACATACAGGGGTTTGAATTAGGCATTAGAAATACCGCCATTTGAAATACAGCCATTTTGTGCAAAGTAATATTTACTTCAGGCCTACACTGGTTCAGGCCCTGTGAGATAACCCCCTCTACATACAGGGGTTTGAATCAGGCATTATAAATACCGCCATTTGAAATACAGCCATTTTGCGCAAAGAAATATTTTCTTCAGGCCTACACTGGTTCAGACCGTGTGAGATACCCCCCTACATACAGGGGTTTGAATCAGGCATTAGAAATAGAGCCAATTCAAATACAGCCATTTTGGGCAAATAAATATTGAATTCAGGCCTACACTGGTTCAGACTGTGTGAGATACTCCCTCTACATACAGGGGTTTGAATCAGGCATTTGAAATACAGCCATTTTGTGCAAAAAAAAAAATTAATTTAGGCCTACACTGGTTCAGAACGTGTGAGATACCCCCTCTACATACAGGGGATTGAATTAGGCATTAGAAATACCGCCATTTGAAATACAGCCATTTTGTGCAAAGTAATATTTACTTCAGGCCTACACTGGTTCAGGCCCTGTGAGATAACCCCCTCTACATACAGGGGTTTGAATCAGGTATTTGAATTACAGCCATTTGAAATGCAGCCATTTAGGGAAAAGAAATATTTTCTTCAGGCCTACACTGGTTCAGACCGTGTGAGATACCCACCTACATACGGGGGTTTGAATCAGGCATTAGAAATACAGCCATTTTGTGCAAAGATATATTTGCTTCAGGCCTACACTGGTTCAGACCGTGTGAGATACCCCATCTACATACAGGGGTTTGAATCAGGCATTACAAATACAACCATTTTAAATACAGCCATTTTGGGCAAAGAAATATTGAATTCAGGCCTACACTGATTCAGACCATGTGAGATACACCCTCTACATACAGGGGTTTGATTCAGGGATTTGAAATACAGCCATTTGAAATACAGCTATTTTGTGCAAAGATATATTTACTTCAGGCCTACACTGGTTCAGACCATGTGAGATACTCCCTCTACATACAGGGGTTTGATTCAGGGATTTGAAATACAGCCATTTGAAATACAGCCATTTTGTGCAAAGTAATATTTACTTTAGGCCTACACTGGTTCAGGCCTTGTGAGATAACCCCCTCTACATACAGGGGTTTGAATCAGGGATTTGAAATACAGCCATTTGAAATACAGCCATTTTGTGCAAAGTAATATTTACTTTAGGCCTACACTGGTTCAGGCCCTGTGAGATAACCCCCTCTACATACAGGGGTTTGAATCAGGGATTTGAAATACAGCCATTTAGGGCAAAGAAATATTTTCTTCAGGCCTACAATGGTTCAGACCATGTGAGATACCCCCCTACATACAGGGGTTTGAATCAGGCATTAGAAATACAGCCATTTAAAATACAGCCATTTTGTGAAAAGATATATTTACTTCAGGCCTACACTGGTTCAGGCCCTGTGAGATACTCCCTTTACATACAGGGGTTTGAATCAGGGATTTGAAATACAGCCATTTTGTGCAAAGATATATTTACTTCAGGCCTACACTGGTTCAGACCGTGTGAGATACCCCCCTACATACAGGGGTTTGAATCAGGCATTAGAAATACCGCCATTTGAAATACAGCCATTTTGTGCAAAGATATATTTACTTCAGGCCTACACTGGTTCAGACCGTGTGAGATACCCCCCTTCATACAAGGGTTTGAATCAGGCATTAGAAATACCGCCATTTGAAATACAGCCATTTTGTGCAAAGAAATATTTAATTTATGCCTACACTGGTTCAGACCGTGTGAGATACGCCCTCTACATACAGGTGTTTGAATCAGGCATTATAAATACTGCCATTTGAAATACACCCATTTTGCGCAAAGAAATATTTTCTTCAGGCCTACCCTAGTTCAGACCGTGTGAGATACCCCCCTACATACAGGAGTTTGAATCAGGCATTAGAAATACAGCCAATTCAAATACAGCCATTTTGAGCAAAGAAATATTGAATTCAGGCCTACACTGGTTCAGACCGTGTGAGATACTCCCTCTACATACAGGGGTTTGAATCAGGCATTTAAAATACAGCCATTTTGTGCAAAAAAATAATTAATTTAGGCCTACACTGGTTCAGAACGTGTGAGAAACCCCCTCTACATACAGGGGTTTGAATCAGGCATTAGAAATACCGCCATTTGAAATACAGCCATTTTGTGCAAAGATATATTTGCTTCAGGCCTACACTGGTTCAGACCGTGTGAGATACCCCATCTACATACACTGGTTTGAATCAGGCATTTGAAATACAACCATTTTAAATACAGCCATTTTGGGCAAAGAAATATTGAATTCAGGCCTACACTGGTTCAGACCATGTGAGATACACCCTCTACATACAGGGGTTTGATTCAGGGATTTGAAATACAGCCATTTGAAATACAGCCATTTTGTGCAAAGATATATTTACTTCAGGCCTACACTGGTTCAGACCATGTGAGATACTCCCTCTACATACAGGGGTTTGATTCAGGGATTTGAAATACAGCCATTTGAAATACAGCCATTTTGTGCAAAGTAATATTTACTTTAGGCCTACACTGGTTCAGGCCCTGTGAGATAACCCCCTCTACATACAGGGGTTTGAATCAGGGATTTGAATTACAGCCATTTGAAATACAGCCATTTAGGGCAAAGAAATATTTTCTTCAGACCTACACTGGTTCAGGCCCTGTGAGATACTCCCTCTACATACAGGGGTTTGAATCAGGGATTCGAATTACAGCCATTTGAAATACAGCCATTTTGTGCAAAGAAATATTTACTTCAGGCCTACACTGGTTCAGGCCCCGTGAGATACCCCCTCTACATACAGGTGTTTGAATAAGGCATTTGAAATACAGACATTTTGTGCAAAGAAATATTTAATTTAGGCCTACGCTGGTTCAGAGATACACCCTTTACATTTTGTCGTTTTATTCTACTATTAATAAAACACCCATTTAGGGCAAGATCCTAAATTCGAAAAATATGAGGAGAGCGTTATATAAGGGACGTGTCCCAGGTCGTGGTGCTGCTGGTGGTGCTCCTATTGCAGGGAGAGGACGTGGTCGATCTGTGCCAGCTACACGCACAAGTGAAACCTCTTCCTCGGGTGCGAGTAGGCAACAAAACCTGCAGCGGTCTTTGGTCGGGCCTAATGCTGCTCTACGAATGGTGAGGCCTGAACAAGTACAGGCGATAGTAGATTGGGTTGCTGAAAATGGATCCAGTTCCTTCACATTGTCTCTCTTCCAGTCTCCTGCTGAAAGACCACAGTTGGCACCTGCAGCCGATGTCCATCAGTCTTTCACCTCACCCCCTTGCAAATCAGCCAAACAGTCTGAGCCCCAAGTCATGCAGCAGTCTCTTATGCTTTTTGATGACTCTGTTAGCAGGGTATACCAGGGCCATCCCTTCCCTTCACAACCAAGTAGGGGACAAAATCAGGTGTGCACTGCGCAACGGCCATCTGTGGCAAGGCGCACCTGACTACGGATACGTGGACCAGTAAGCACGGTCAGGGCTGTTATATCTCCATAACAGCACACTGGGTAAATGCAGTGGCGGCTGGGCCTGAGGCGGATACAGGGGCGGGCTGGGCAGGGGGGCAGGGAGGCAATTGCCTCCCAGGCCACCCTAAAAAAATGGCCGCTGGGCCGTCTTTAACAAATAATAAAAAAAAAAAAATTTTATTCCTCAGGGCCACACTGCCGATCACCACAGGCTGCGTGGCCCTGTTTGTAAATGTGGCGGGCAGCAGTGGCGGCGGGCAGTAGGAGATGAGCGCTTCCATTGTGGAAGCGCTCATCTCCATATTCATCTGTATCGCCGTCCTCAGGACAGCGATTCAGATGGCTGTGCTGTCGGGCAGGGGAGGGAGAGGCGTGTCCCTCCCCTGTTCTTCTGATAGGCCGCAGGCACTAATGCCTGCAGCCTATCAGAGGCCGGCTCAGGCAGCGCGATGACGTAATTATCATCGCGCCACCTGAGCCGGGTAGCACACAGCAGGGACACAGGCCAGAAGAGGCCTGCATCGCTGCTGATGGAGGTAAATATTAGTGTTTTTTTTTTTTTTTTTAGCGGGGGGAGCTGGCACTATGGCTATGGGGGAGCTGGCACTATGGGGGGGCTTGCACTAAAGGGGGAGCTGGCGCTATAAGGCGGGCTGGCACTATGGGGGAGCTGGCATTATGGGCGGCTGGCACTATGGGGGAGCTGGCACTATGGGGGGGCTGGCACTATGGGGGGAGCTGGCACTATGGGGGGAGCTGCCACTATGGGGGGTCTGATACTATGGGGGGGGGCTGGCACTATGGGGGGGAGCTGGCACTATGAGAGGAGCTGGCACTATGGGAGGAGCTGACACTATGGGGGGGCACTATGGGGGCATTTCTTACTGGCACATTATGGGGGGCACCATGGGGGAGAGGAGCACTATGGGGGTATCTGGGGGCTCTAAAGGGCCTTTTTTTAATTATTGGCACATTATGGGGGCACTATAGAGGAGAGCGGCACTATCGGGCATCTGGTGTCACTATAGGGGCATTATTTGGGGGCACTATGGGGAAGTGGGGGCTCTAAAGGGGCCTTTTTTATTGCCACATTATGGGGGGCACTATGGCATTTGGTGGCACTAAGGGGGCATTTTTTACTGGCACATTATGGGAGGCACTATAGGGGAGAGCGGCACTATGGGGCATTATTTGGGGGCACTATGGGGGAGTGGAGCACTATTGGGGCATATGGTGGCACTAAGAAGGGGCATTTTTTACTGGCACATTGTGGGGGAGAGGAGCACTATAGGGGCATCTGCTGGGGGAACTAAGAAGAGGCATTTTTTTACTGGCATATTATGGGGACCCTATGGGGAAGGGGGAGAGGAGCACTATGAGGGCATTTACTGGGCACTATATAGGGGTATTTTATACTGGCATACATTATGGGGACATTAGCTCAACTGCGGGCACTAAGCGGGGATATTTCATGTACTGTCATATTATGGGGAGCTTTACTACTACTGGGGGGCTATGAGGAACATGATTACTATGGCACTATAGGGGCATTATTACTACTAATTGTGCTCTGGCAGAGAATTATTTCTATTGGTGGGATTTTGGGGAGCACTGTTACTTTGGGGGCACCCTGGCATAGTATCAGCTTATCACAATTATTTTTGGGGGACATTATCTTTATACTATTAGTGTCTGGGCGCAGTTATTTTTTAGAGCACTGTGTGCCAATAATTGTTTAAGGGGGCACTATCTGTGTGGTAGTAGTATTTCCAGGGGGACTGTTTCTGCAGTATAGTATTGGAAGCATAGCGGGCACAGTATTGGGGGCACTATCTGTGTGGTAGTAGTATTTCCAGGGGGACTGTTTCTGCAGTATAGTATTGGTGGTGTCAGGAAAGGGTGTTCAGAAGATGTGAAGATGATGGAAATTTGGGAAACTAATGTCTGTTTCTCAATCTCTGCAGAGACGGGAGATGGCTGAAAAATCATCATGGCGGTCTGGTCTGAATGGAGAAGATAAAGAAAGAGAACGTCTACAACAAAGGTGACATCACTGGATGTAAGAGGTATGTGGTGTTATGTAGGAGAGGAGATGCTCCGGCTCCTCCTCCTGCCATTTGCAGAAGGAGGATTTTAGAGCTGGGTGAGGACGGCGAAAGAGGGCAGCATGCCATAGGCGGGTGGCAGATGGTGGGGGGAACCACAGGCCTTGAGCAGGATCTAGGGAGGGAGGAGAGCGGAGGAGCTTCCTGGCTGTAGCCTGCTGTTTATTGTAAAATGTGAAGCAGGCAGTGCAGCCAGGACTGGTCTCCCCTCTCCGTATGATGTGTAGAGACAGGCCTCAACAATAGAATTTCAGCTGTACAGTGTTTGTTGGGAGTGGCCTATTATATGTAAGAGGGGCTTTTAATAATGGGCGGGGCTAAAATGGGCCACTTGACTGGATTTGCCCCTCAGGACTAAAGCTGCCAGCCCTCCCCTGGGCGGATAGCAGTTTGGCGCATGTCCTTCCACCACCGAGGATTGCAGGGAGCTTCAGTTTGCCTCCTGTTGCTTCCTCCTCCTACTCCGCTTACTCATCCTCTACCAGTTCTCATCCGGTCAGCGTAACACCTTCACCACCAACTTCAGCACAGCCAAACAGTCTGAGCCCCAAGTCATGCAGCAGTCTCTTATGCTTTTTGATGACTCTGTTAGCAGGGTATCCCAGGGCCATCCACCTAGCCCTGCCCCAGAAGTGGAAGAGATTGAGTGCACCGATGCCCAACCACTTATCTTTCAAGATGAGTACATGGGAGGACCATCGCAGCACGTCTCGCATGATGACGAAACACAGGTGCCAACTGCTGAGGCTTTCGAAAGTGTGCAGACCAACAAGGAAGGCAGGGGTGAAGACTGGGTGGAAGATGATGTGGAGGACAATGAGGTCCTTGACCCCACATGGAATCAAGGTCATGCGAGTGACCGATGTAGTTCGGAGGAAGAGGTGGTGGTCGCACAGAGCCACCAGCACATCAGAAGAGGGAGCAGGGTGCAAAAGCGGAGCAGCCGTCCTTTAGATAGTACGCCTGCTACTGCCCACCGCAGCAAGGGACTGAGCACACCAAAGCCAGCTCCAAGGAGTTCACTGGCGTGGCAGTTCTTCAGACAATGTGCTGACGACAAGACACGAGTGAATTGCACGCTGTGCAATCAGAGCCTGAAGCGAGGCATAAACTTTCTCAACCTGAGCACAACCTGCATGACCAGGCATTTAAGAGCAAAGCACGAGCTGCAGTGGAGTAGACACCTCAAAAACCAAGAAAGGTCTCTGACTCCTCCTGCTTCCTTTTCTGCTGCAGTCGCGGCCTCTTTATCCACCTCTGGAGTGACAGTGCCACCTGGCACCACGCAAACAGTGAATCTGCCAGCAACACCAACATCTGGGTTACCAAGCATCCCCACAATGTCCCACGGAAGCGTTCAGCTCTCCATATCCCAAACGCTGGAGAGGAAGAGGAAGTACCCCCCTACCCACCCGCGATCCCTAGCCCAGAATGCCAGCATTTCAGAATTACTGGCCTTTGAAATGCTGTCATTACGTCTGGTGGAGACGGATAGTTTTAAAGGCCTTATGGCGGTGGCTGTCCCACAGTATGTCGTGCCCAGCCACCACTACTTTTCAAGGCGAGCAATCCCTTCCCTGCACAACCAAGTAAGGGACAAAATCAGGTGTACACTGCGCAAAGCCATCTGTGGCAAGGCGCACCTGACTACAGATACGTAGACCAGTAAGCACGGTCAGCGCCATTATATCTCCATAACAGCACACTCGGTAAATGCAGTGGCGGCTGGACCTGAGGCGGATAGCAGTTTTTCGCATGTCCTTCCACCACCGAGGATTGAAGGGCGCTTCAGTTTGCCTCCTGTTGCTTTCTCCTCCTACTCCGCTTCCTCATCCTTTACCAGCTCCTCATCCGGTCAGCGTAACACCTTCACCACCAACTTCAGCACAGCCAGGGGTAAGCGACAGCAGGTTCACCGCGCAGGAGCTGTGGACGGGCCTTGAACAACAGACTGATGAGTGGTTGGTGCCAGTGAGCCTCAAGCCCGGCCTGGGCAAAATCTTGTAGCAGCTCTGGGACTAGCCAGTTTGATGCACATCCCTTGCCTGGCACATGTGCTGAATTTAGTGGTGCAGAGATTCCTTTAAAATTACCCCGATATGTCAGAGCTGCTGCATAAAGTGTGTGCTGTCAGTGAACGCTTTCGGCATTCTCACCCTGCTGCTTGCCTGTCAGCGCTGCAGCGTAACTTCGGCCTTTCCGCTCACCGCCTCATATGCGACTTGCCCACAAGGTGGAACTCCACCTTGCACATGCTGGCCAGACTGTGAGAGCAGTAGCAGGCGATAGTGGAGTTTCAGCTGCAGCATGCACGGGTGAGTCGCTCTGCGGAACAGCACCACTTTACCACCAATGACTTAGCCTCCATGCGAGACCTGTGTTCCTTGTTGCGCTGTTTCGAGTACTCCACCAACATGGCCAGTGCCGATAACACCGTTCTCAGCATTACTATCCCACTTCTATAGTCTAGAAAAGGTTACAGCCAGCTCACCTTCTTGTCCTGTGTAGCGGTGCACGGGGCGGACTCAAGCCAGTCCTCAAAAGTAATCCACAAAATAGAAGAAAGGCTCCAGCACCAGACATGGACTTAGTAAATAATCCCGATCTTTATTTGTCACCAAAATTCAGGTAGATACAACAAACAGTGTATCCCACTTCTATGCCTCCTTGAAAAAACGCGGCTGGCGATGATGGAAGAGGATGTGGCACAGGTGGAGGAGGAGGAATTATTTTGTAGGGTTTACAGTCAGTCAGTCAATCACAAGTGGCTCCGAGGGTGGGTTTCTGCACCCACAACTGCCAGGTACACAATTGTCCAGCCAGGGCACAGTTCTGGATGATGACGAGGACGAGGATGAGGAGGATGAGGAACCATGTTCACAGCAGGGTGGCACCCAGACCAGCTCATGGCTATCACTGGTGCGTGTCTGGGGGGATACAGAGGACACAGACGATACACCTCCCACAGAGGACAGCTTTTCGTTGCCTCTGGGCAACCTGGCACACATGAGCGATTACATGCTGCAGTGTCTCCGCAATGACCGCCCAGTTGCCCACATTTTAACGTGTGCCGGGTGGCCACGCTGCTGGATCCCCGTTACAAGGAAAACGTACCGTCCATAATTCCCTCACTGGAGCGTGATTGTAAGATGCGCGAGTACAAGCGCATACTGGTACACGTGCTGCTGGTGGCATTCCCACCTGACAGCGGGGGCACAGTGGAAGCACAAGGCGAAGGCAGAGGAGGAGAAAGAGGTCGCCAATGCAGCTGGGGCACCGCCAGCACCTCAGAAGGCAGGGTTAGCATGGCCGAAATGTGGAAAAGCTTTGTCAGCACGCCACAACAACCAGCACCACCAGCTGATATGGAACGTCTTAGCAGGAGGCAGCATTTCAGCAACATGTTGGAGCAGTATGTGTGACCACGCCTACACATACTGAATGACGGGTCTGCCCCTTTCAACTTCTGGGTCTCCAAATTGGGCACATGGCCTGAGCTTGCCCTTTATGCCTTGGAGGTGCTGGCCTGCCCTGCAGCCTGTGTATTGTCTGAACGTGTGTTTAGCACAGCATGGGGCGTCATCACAGACAAGCGCAGCCGCCTGTCCTGTGATAACACCCCCTCCCGTGATAAACACACATTCAGATAATACACTGGCTGCAGGGCAGGCCAGCACCTCCAAGGCGTAAAGGGCAAGCTCAGGCCATGCGCCCAATTTGGAGACCCAGAAGTTGACAGGGGCAGACCAGTCATTCAGTACGTGTAGGCGTGTGCACACATACTGCTCCACCATGTTGCTGAAATGCTGCCTCCTGCTAAGACGTTCCATTTCAGCTGGTGGACAAGTTCACGTTCATTAAAATGAACCAGGCATGGATCCCACAGGACTTGTCCGTACCTTTGCCCAGAATAGACATGTATACCGGCCTTACCCAGCCATTGTCATACTACAGCGCAATTGCTCATTGTTGTATTTTTGATATTTCCCACTCTTTTGGGGTGTACCCTAATAAAATAAATAAAAATACAATTTAAACCAAAAACCAGTGTTGGCTACCTCATCCTCCTCCACCGCCGCGTCCATTTACACCACTACGTCCACCGCCTCCTCAATATCCTACTCCAAATGGACCTCCACCTCATAAATCTAATTTTTTTTTTGTACGCATTTTATTTTATTTTATTTTATGTAATTTCACTAATTGGTCTGTTACATTTTCGGGTGAAATTAACCAATTTTTGGCTGTGATATACCCCTGCTCTACCAACAGATGCAACATCGTTAGCGCTCCTCTTTTTTGCATATAGTTACAAACGTAACGCAATTTTCTCTTCTTCACAATAGCAATACATAACATGGCCAGTAGAAAGTACAAAATGAAGCAGTAGTATTCGAATCTGGATATACTGTAACCCTTACCTGTTTCGCTATCATCATGATGTATTATATGGTATCGGCAGTGTTTTAAGGTTAAGAAGGAGGGTAATACTTGCTCACAGATGTAGCAGAGCTGCAGCGAATCGAGTGACTATGTAAAAGTGTAAAGGACAAACTCAGCTCGGTGATCTCTGCCAGCTTTGGTACTTTCAAAAGCAGAACGGCAGCCCAAAGCGTTCAAAAGTGCAACCCCCCCCCTTATGTTAAACTTTTCTACGAAATGCGTGAGCGTAAAATAAAAAAGCCTTATGCGATATAGAGACGCAGTCTGGGGAGGTCCCTGGAAGTGGAGCCGCCTGAGCCTTTTTATTAAAACAAACATATACAGCGCCTCACCTCCAGCCTCAACTAGATTGATAAATTAGTCCGCTCCACTACTTTAATTATGTATATGGGACGCAAAATTAATCACCCAACTGCAGCACCTCAATCAATCACTTTTAAATGATAATTGCGTCTGGGTGAATCAATCTTTTCATTTCTGACATTTTGCTCATTTTAGTTTTGCCGTGGTAATGCCAGGCGGAGTCCTAATGGCCATTCACATTAATAACACTAGGTTTCATTCATAGAATACTGCAGCCAATGGGATACATTTTCCCACGGTCACGAGAGCCAATCAGGGACAGTCCCCAGGTAATTAAGGTTAATTGCTGATGACACTGGTTTCAAAATGTATCCCATTGGCTGCCTATTCAGTATTCTATGAATGAAACCTATTTTTAGTAATGTGAATGGCCAGAGGAGGGCATGTGACTCCTTCAGCCAATGAAAACACCCCTCCGGGGTATATAAGGACCAGCCAGAAAAGAAAATGGCAGTCCCCTTTATGTTTAAAGCCGAAACACTGTCCTTTTGTTTTTTATTTACCCGTATATATGGGTTTTGCTATGGACATGAGATATGACCCAATCCAGCCCACATTTTTCTGATACCTACCTGCTTGTTAGTGTGGGACACTGTGAATACACTTTATTTCAACTTAATAGAGACTTTGTATCCTTGCTGAACTCACAGCACTTATTTTACGTGTGATCCTCATGCAATACATGTACTTATAAGTAACAAGGATGTGGGGAGATAGGTACTGAACTGCATTTATGTATTTGCCATTATAGCGATAAATAATGTTGATTTATTGATATCTATGGTATAGAAAACATATTTGTACTGTATGCATATATTTTTTTAATTAGGCGATTAGGCTATCTTTTTATGCTTATTTTTTATTTTATTTTAAAAATTTTAATCATTAGTAGTATGTTATCTCACAGTGCTATTTGTTAAATAAACTTAGATGCAAGACCAGCAGAGGGTGTGCACACCGAAAAGTTTTACTTTTAGATCGATAAATACGGTAGATAGCTTAATAATATCATACTTGGTTTGGATTGCACCAGTATGATATTAATAAGCGCTATAGCTGGGTTATATTACTGCCTGTGTAATTTTAACATATTCTTATATGTACTGAAAATATTTTTTTAATAAAAAAAAAACATACTGTACAAATACAATATGTTTTCTATACCATAGATATCAATAAATCAACATTATTTATCAGATAGTATATACAGTACACTGGAGATTACAAGACTAATAAAAGTGTGAATTAGATATAGTGTTTTGTACAGTATAATGTACATAGATAGATAGGTAGGTAGAAAAGTGGAGGAAGGAGTACAAAGACTGTGGCCTTGAATTTCCATTAACCCAGTTGCCGTACTATGCACGCACCCATCCCCCAATTTTCCTATTCATTGTTCACCAAGGAAACTCCTGTACAAAGGGCATGCTACTACAGAGGATATTGATATCTATGGTATAGAAAACATATTTGTACTGTATGAATTTTTTTATTTAAAAAATATGTTCAGTACATTTAAGAATATGTTACAATTACACAGGTAGTAATATAACCCAGCTATAGCGCTTAGGCTACTTTCACACTAGCGTTCAGAGCGGGTCCGTCTGATGTTTCATCAGACGGATCCGCTCCGATAATGCAGACGTTCGCATCCGTTCAGAACGGATGCGTCTGCATTAAAACTTAGAAAATTTTCTAAGTGTGAAAGTTGTCTGAGCGGATCCGTTCAGACTTTACATTGAAAGTCAATGGGGAACGGATCCGCTTGAAGATTGAGCCATATTGTGTCATCTTCAAGCGGATCCGTCCCCATTGACTTACATTATAAGTCTGGACGGATCCGCTCGCCTCCGCACGGCCAGGCGGACACCCGAACGCTGCAAGCAGCGTTCAGGTGTCCGCTCACTGAGCGGAGCGGAGGCTGAACGCTGGCAGGCGGATGCATTCTCAGTGGATCCGCCTCCACTGAGAATGCATTGGGGCCAGACGGATGCGTTCGGGGCCGCTCGTGAGCCCCTTCAAACGGTGCGCACGAGCGGACAACCGAACGCTAGTGTGAAAGTAGCCTTATTAATATCATACTGGTGCAATCCAAACCAAGTATAATATTATTAAGCTATCTACCGTATTTATCGATCTAAAAGTAAAACTTTTCGGTGTGCACACCCTCTGCTGGTCTTGCATCTAAGTTTATTTAACAAATAGCACTGTGAGATAACATACTCCTAATGATTAAAAATTGAAAATAAAAATAAAAAATAAGCATAGAAAGATAGCCTAATCGCCTAATTAAATAAAAAAATACATACAGTACAAATATATATTACTGTATATGGTGTTACTTTACACCCTACCCCCCACTCTCAGTATCGCTACATTAGGATCTAAGGCCCCTTTCACATGGACGAGGAGGGTCTGGAGGGGTTAAAAATAGGGCTGGAGGGGTTAAAAATAAAAAAATTAATAAACTACTGTACAATGGACTAACTGTACATTCATATATTTATGTATCGATCACAATTATGATTCAGTACATCGAGAATATTAGACTATATATTTGCATTTGCAGCTCTATAATATATCTGTATACACTGCTCCATTATGCCTTTAGATCTGTGATACAAGTGGATTCGATTTGGATAACACCTGGTGATACATTGTACCGGATTTTTTGCGGTCTACTGCATACAGATATATAATAGAGCGGTGTGTACAGATATATAATGAAGTGTTGTATACAGATATGTAATGGAGCAGTGTACAGTATACAGATATATAATGTAGTGGATACAGAGTGTATTTATTAGCTATGTTCCTATAGTGGCTGAATGTTAATACAGTATCGAAAAACAACATGTACAGTATGGATACATTTGTATTTAGCAAAGCCTTTTGATCATTTCCTCCTTGGCGGCCCCCCCCCCCCCCCCCCCCCCCCCCATCTGCCAGGACAATTCCCACACCTATTCTTGCTATTCTTAATGTTGGATCTCTTTCTCCACAATTGTGCAATGGAAACCTAATATGAATTATGATGTTAACACTGACACCATTAAAACAAATAATATTGTTACATGAAAAACAAAAATAAATAAATCAATACAGCTGCAGCGCTGGGTACGTTTTAAAATACACCAAAAGTTTACAGGCAAAAATAGACCAATATATACAATGTTGCTGCTATATTGATTTATTATATATAAATATATTTTATATATTTATATTATATATAAATTTACATATAGTATAATTAGTGTAATATTGTATAATTATTTTTTAATACAGAGGTTATCTATCTTTCTATCGATCTATATCTATATATGTCCATTATACTGTACAATACACTATATCTAAATCACCATACCTCATATGGATCATGGAATAAATAATTATACAATATTACACTAATTATACTATATGTAAATTTATATATAATATAAATACTGTATTAACATTCAGCCTCTATAGAAACATAGCTAATAAATACACTCTGTATCCACTACTTCAGAGAAAAACTAATAATAAATAAAAATAAATATGGAAAACTGCATCAAGATACAAAACAATATACACTTAAAGGATAAAAAAAAACTGATGAATGCAATAATATTGATTGTGTATCTGACATTCTTGAAGCAAACTATCTTATTACTTGAAATTGGGACATTCTCTAATAATTTTCTTATCCCCTAAACACTGAAGGTATTTAGATGCAAATCGCGATTCATATGCTAATGCCGCTCTTCATTAAGGTTGCAAGTACATACAAAAGGATCGATTAATGTTGTACATTGCAGTATTATACCTCAGTATCGCTGACTACACTGCCTGCGCCTGACTCTGGTGAACAGCTGATATGTGTGTAGGGCTCGCAAAACTGGCCACGCACAGATAGACTACTGGGTTGATCGAATATAGTAAAATACCCATATCCCTGCCAGACTCAATTTTGGCACAGTACGAGAATGCAATATATCTATCCTCACTAACTATTGACATCAACCTGTCTGCCACAGAAATATAAATATAACACCTGAATAGGTGTCTATAATTACTGAATAAGGGGACAGGATCCGTTGGTTGCCGCTGGTAATTACTAGCAGCTACTAGTTCAGTAGATATAAAACCCCGCGGCACACTGACAATTTTAAACATATTTTTTTCTATTACACTTATGTTTTAAGAATGATGAAATAAAGATATATATTTTAATATTAGATAGAGACCCCTAAAGGGATTTGGTTTGGTCTATTGACCGTGGTATACATTGTTTACTGTATATGGTGTTACTTTACACCCTACCCCCCACTCTCAGTATGGCTACAATAGGATCTAAGGCCCCTTTCACACGGGCGAGGAGGGGCTGGAGGGGTTAAAAATAGGGCTGGAGGGGTTAAAAATTAATAAAAAATAATTTAACTCACCTTAATCCACTTGTTCGCTCAGCGGCTTCTCTTCTGTCTTCTTCTTTGAGGAATAGGACCTTTGATGACGTCACTGCACTTATCACATGGTCCATCACATGATCTGTTACCATGGTGATGGATCATGTGACGGACCATGTGATGAGCATAGTGACGTCACCACAGGTCCTTTTCCTGTGCACAGCACAGAAGAAGACAGAAGAGAAGACGGGCTGCGCGAACAAGTGGCTTAAGGTGAGTTAAATTATAATTTTTTTAACCCCTCCAGCCCTATTGTACTATGCATTCTGTATTAAGAATGCTATTATTTTCCCTTATAACCATGTTGTGGCTTCACAAATGCTTTGCTGCATACCTCGGTTGTAACGAGTGGTTATTTCAGTCAACGTTGCTCTTCTATCAGCTTCAATCAGTCGGCCCATTCTCCTCTGACCTCTAGCATCCACAAGGCATTTTTGCCCACAGGACTGCCGCATACTGGATGTTTTTCCCTTTTCACACCATTCTTTGTAAACCCTAGAAATGGTTGTGTGTGAAAATCCCAGTAACTGAGCAGATTGTGAAATACTCAGACCGGCCCGTCTGGCACCAACAACCATGCCACGCTCAAAATTGCTTAAATCACCATTCTTTCCCATTCTGACATTCAGTTTGGAGTTCAGGAGATTGTCTTGACCAGGACCACACCCCTAAATGCATTGAAGCAACTGCCATGTGATTGGTTGACTAGATAATTGCATTAATGAGAAATAGAACAGGTGTTCCTAATAATTCTTTAGTGTATATTACATTTTACTACTGAAAAATGTACTTTACTGGGGCTCTGAAGTAAACTGTAAATAACCGATCTCACCACTTCATCCCCTGAGCAAATAATTGAATGTTAGTAGAAAGGGGATTAAAAGGTTAATCGACAGGAGGCCCCGCTGCTCAACACCTAATGTCATTGTATTTAATTAATATATTAATATATAATGCTTTTTATACGGGGGTCCCACTTCAAACACTGGAGCATAAAGGCCCCCATTTGTACTAAATTGGAAGCGGTGGAGCACCCTGGCTCCTGCCCATGACCCAGGAGAATGTCATCCTCGGTCTCCTCCCCCCAGCCACTGACAACATCAGGGATCCCCAAAAAGTTTAAAGTCCCCCTCAAAGCATGCTTTTCTTGCTCCTCCACCTCCCCCAGCCACCATCCTCCTCTGCCTCCTCTTCAGATTCCTGCTGACTTGACTCAGATAGAGTAGCCCCCCTGGGAATTCATTCAGCATTGCAACTTCCTCATCTTCCAGCTCCTGCTCATCGATGGCTTGATCAATGACATGACACAATGCATGCTCCAGAAAGAAGGCATAAGGTACGATGTTACTGATGGCACCCTGGCTGAGACTGAACAGTTTGGTGATCTCATCAAATGGCCGCAGAAGTCATACATTTGCAGTCTGCTTTTTGCCTCCTGTGCCCTGCGAGCTCTGCCTGCATCTCCTCCTTCTCCTCCCTCTCTGCTGCTCTGTCTCTCCCTCTGAACTCCCCACCTATTTATCTCTTGTGTGCACCCACGTGACGTCCATCGTCACAACATCATCGTCACCTTCACGACCACTGACATTTGAGATCTCGGAGTAGGCAGCAACAGCGGGGACCTCCCTCCTTGGGCTGATATGGGTACTGTCTTCAGACTGCAGGGTGGCGGCCTTTGCTACCTCCTCTTCCTCATCCGATGTCAAGAATGTCTGTGCATCGGTAAGGTCTGGAAATAGTGATGGACGAACATCGGCCGGGATGGTTCGCGAAAGCGATCAAATGATGGTGAACCGCAGGTTCACGGCGGGCCCCATTCACTTTAATGGCAGGCGAACCTGAAAAACCTTCAGCTCATATTTGCAGCCACCAAATACTTAGTAGAAGTGTACAAATAGTCCCACAACATGGACAATGACATACTAAAAAATATGTATCTTGATCAGGGAACATTTTTATGCATCTGAAAGGGAAATTCTCTGAAATGTGCCCTGTTTGAGCCTAGAAAAATTGTATTTTAGGCCACAGGAGTACGGGCCTTAAAAATTAGGCATTCACTTGACATAAAAGAAATTGTGATTATGTGGCTCGAGGTACATTATGCGTTCACTGAATAAAACATTTACTGTAGCCCACTTTTTTTTCACTTTTTTTTTGGGGGGGGGGGGGGGGGGGGCATTTGGTATATCACACCAGTAGAAATGATTAGTTCCAATGTCGTTTGTCACTCTGTGTAGCTGAGGTAACGCAGCTACGTAAACCGCAAAAAAATGCTGCAGTACCCAAATGCACTATATAGAAAGTATATTATTAGTATATAACACCCCTGCTTCAATCTATTTTTTTGGAAGGCAACTGGTATATCACACCAGTAGAAATTATTTGTTCCAATGGCGTTTGTCACTCTGTGTAGCTGCGGTAATGCAGCAAAACCGCAAAACAAATGCTGCACTACCTAAATGCACTATATAGAAAGTATATTATTGGTATATAACATCCCTGCTTCAATCAGTTTTTTCGTGGGGCAACTGGTATATCACACCAGTAGAAATCATTTGTTCCAATAGCGTTTGGCACTCTGTGTAGCTGCAGTATTGCAGCAGAACCGCACACAACTGCTGCACAATACAAATGCACTATAATATACTTTCTATTTTAGAAAGTATATTATAAGCAGGGCCGACCTTTGGGGTGTGCGAGCTGTGCGGCCGCACTGGGCGTCATGGAAACAGGGGCGCCAGGCGGCCGACACAGCTTACGGTCAGTCTCTACAGGCTACAGCAGCCGGCTAGCCCGACCCGAGCCGAGATTGTGTGAGAGGCGAGGCCGCGGCGAGCCTGGGCCTGGCGAGTGGCGAGCGCTGAGCCGCTGGTTCCGGAGCGTGGAGGAGGAGCTTAGGGCGCAGGCGCAGCGTCCAAGTGCTACGGCCTGCGCCTTCACAGTCCAGAGAGCCACGAAAGGATCCGCCGCTCAATGTGTGAGGGCGGCGGCCGGATCGTCGGTGCGCCTCTGCAGACAAGGGGAGGGAGCAGAAGACAGACAGTGAGTACCTGTTGAACTGTTCTTATTGTTTTTTTTTTTTTTAACCAAATATCTTTCATTAAATAAGGATTGGGGGCAGGGTCTAATTAAGGGGGGCAGGGGACTGGATAAGGATCAGGGTGACAGACACTGGATGATTAAGGCCCTTAATCATACCCAGTGTCACCCATAGCCAGTCTCCTGCCCCCCTTAATCATACCCTGTCACCTTTACCCAATCCCCTGCCCTTCTTAATCATACCCAGTGTCAACCAAAGCCAGTCCCCTGCCCCTTAATCATACCCAGTGTCACTCTTATCCAGTCCCCTGCCCCTTAATCATACCCAGTGTCACCCTTATCCAGTCCCCTGCCCCCTTAATCATACCCAGTGTCTGTCACCCTTAATTTAAGGGTGGCAGGTCCTAATTGAGGGGGACGGGGACTGGGTAAAGGTGACACTGGGTATGATTAAGGGGGGCAGGGGACTGGCTATGGGTGATACTGGGTATGATTGTACTTGTTTTCACTTGCACTTAAATTATCTGTAATAAAAAAAAAAACTGTTTGTTACAAAGATTGTTTTCCTCTTTGTGTATGTTTAAGTAAACGGGGGGAGGGGGGGTTCGCCACAAGATTAGCTCGCACAGGGCGCCTGAACACCTAAGGCCAGCCCTGATTATAAGTATATTACACCCCTCAGTAAGTCACACCTATCGATAGCACACCTATACCAGTCCTTAAAAGGACTTTTGTGGCCCTATTAGCTAGCGTTTGGTGTCCCTAACAGCCTGTCCCTGCTCCACACAGCAACCTCTCCCTACACTGGCAAAAGACTGAATGTAAAATGGCTGCCAGATCGGGTTCTTTGATAGGGTGGGGTTGTGTCCATTTGCTGAAACATCTCAATTGGCTGTCCTGTCCCACCTGATGGATCTGTCATGGGTCAAAGTTCGGCGCAATGCAAAAGAATATGTCACCGCCGGACATCACCATATGTTTGCATGTTCGGCGAACCACAGACGCCCTAAGTTCTCCACGAAACGACCGCCGGGCGAACCGCAATGCCAGCTTTTTTGGCAACTTCTTCCTCCTCCTCTGCCTTCACCTTGTGCTTCCACTGAGCCCCTGGTGTCAGGTGGGAATGCCATCAGCAGCGTTTCTACCAGTGTGCGCTTGTACTTGCGCATCTTCCGAGCACGCTCCAGTGACGGAATTAAGTACAGCACATTGTCCTTGTAGCGGGGATCTAGCACTAGTAAGAATGTGGGCAACTCGGCGGTCATTGCGCAGGCACTGCAGCATGTAGTCGCTCATGTATGCCAGGCTGCCCAGAGTCAACGACAAGCTGTCCTCTGTGGGAGGTGTATCTATTGTGTGTGTCCTCTGTATCCCCTGAGCCACACTTCAGTGATGCCCATGAGCTGCTTTGGGTGCCTCCCTGCTGTGAACATGTTACCTCCTCCTCATCATCCTCCTTCTCCTCATCCTCCAGAACTGTGCCGTGGTTGGACAATTGTGTACCTGGCCTCTGTTGGTGCAGGAACCCACCCTCCAAGCCACTTGTGAATGACTGGCCTGATAACCATGGAAATGATCCCTCTTCCTCCTCCTCTTCCTGTGCCACATCCTTTTCTATCATCGCCCAAAGTGTTTTTTCAAGGAAACATAGAAGTGGGATAGTAACGCTGAGGACTGTGTCATCTGCACTGGCCATGTTGGTGGAGTACTCGAAACAGCACAACACGGCACACACATCCTGCATGGAGGCCCACTTATTGGTGGTGAAGTGGTGCTGTTCCGCAGAGTGACTTACCCGTGCGTGCCGCAGCTGAAACTCCACTATCGCCTGCTGCTGCTCGCACAATCTCTCCAGCATGTGCAAGGTGGAGTTCCACCTGGTGGCCACGTCGCATATGAGCCAGTGAGCGGGAAGGCCGAAGTTACACTGCAGCTCAGCTATGCGAGCAGCTGCAGGGTGAGAACGCCGAAAGCGCGCACAGACGGCCCGCACTTTATTCAGCAGCTGTGACATATTGAGGTAACTTTTCAGGAACCTCTGCACCACCAAATTCAGCACATGCGCCAGTCAAGGGGAGTGCGTCAAACCGGCTAGGCCCAGAGCTGCTACAAGATTTCGCCCATTATTGCACACCACCAGGCCGGGCTTGAGGCTCAGTGGCACCAACCACTCATTGGTCTGTTT